>NC_056739.1:433824852-434132352 GCF_019279795.1 Protopterus annectens
CCAAACCCACACACCCCGAGACACACACACCCCCGACACACACACACACACCCCGAGACACACACACACACACACACCCCGAGACACACACACACACCCCGAGACACACACACACACACACCCCGAGACACACACACACACACCCCGAGACACACACACACACCCCGGGACACACACACACACCCCGGGACACACACACACACACCCCCGGGACACACCCCAGACACACACACACCCCAGACACACACACACACACACACCCCAGACACACACACACACACACACACACACCCCAGACACACACACACACACACCCCCGACACACACACACACACACACCCAGACACACACACACACACACCCCCAGACACACACACACACACACACACACACCCCCACACACACACACACCCCACACACACACACACACACCCCAGACACACACACACACCCCGAGACACACACACACCGAGACACACACACACAGAGACACACACACACACACACACACACACACACACCCCAAGACACACACACACACCCCCGAGACACACACACACCCCCGAGACACACACACCCCGAGACACACACACCCCGAGACACACACACACACACACCCCGAGACACACACACACCCCGAGACACACACACCCCGACACACACACACACCCCGAGACACACACACACCCCCGAGACACACCCCGAGACACACACCGAGACACACACACACCCCGAGACACCCACAGACGCACACACCCCTAGACACCCCCCCCCGAGACACACGCACACACACACCCCCCGAGGAATAACCGTTGCTGTGCGCCATTCTAAAAGCACATAGCCTGTGGAGAGGTTGAATAGAGTGTTTAGGTGGGGGGTTAGTTCGTTCAAGACAGTCTGGGATACCATCTGGTCCCATTGACGCTGTTTTTTGGCTTTTGAAAGGTCTGTTTACACTTGTGCGTCTGATTTTTGGGACACTACACTTTTCTGGTATTGCTGTGGGCCCTTTTGGAGGTGAGAGGGTGGTGAAGTTTGCACTGAATCTATCTGCCAGGATGTTGGCAATATCAGTAGGTTCAGTATATTTTGTGCTATTTTGCATTAGTTCAGTGCATATCTGCGAGTTGCCACTTAGATTCTTAACATAGCTAAAGAAGGCTTTGTGGTTACCTTTTGAATGGGTGGTGGTAGAGTGTCGACATCCAGAGTGATTAGTTTATGGTCTGATCTAACCAGTGACAGGTTGACCTCTAGTGTGGAACACCTGTCACCCATGTTGGTAATGACCAGGTCCAATATGTTTTCACCTCTGGTAGGGGAGTTTACCAGCTGATCCTGGGCGTTTCCGTTGATATATTCCAGGAAGCGCTGGGCCTGAGAATTTGTACTCCAGTAGTTTTCCCAGTGAATGGTAGGGTAATTGAAATTGCCCAATATTCGGTAGGACCTTCATGTTTTCCAGTGTCTCCAGAAAGGTGGAGTGGTGGTCCTGGGTCATGGAGAGTGATCTGTAGCAGGCCACAATTTGCACTGCAGATATGCCCAATGTTAGTTGCACATGGATGATCTCAAGAGGTATCATCCTGCGCCACTAACCTGGAGGTGTAGGTATCCTTGATGAATATGGATATACCCCCTCTTGTGTTTCGGTCCATGTTCTGTGGCCGAAATGTGTAGTACGAGTTATAGCCCGGTAGTGCTGGGGTGCTCTCTCGAGCCTTGAGCCAGGTGTCAGTTACTGCACAGATGTTGGACGTTCTCCATACTGAGGAGTGCTTAGAGAGCTTGCATTTTGAGATTTAAACTCCTGGCGTTGCGTAGCATAACACTCAGTTTTTATGGAAATTAATCTACTTGACTTTGTCTCTCCTAATGTGAAGACTGCAAAGTAAGAGACAATTTATAAAGTATGCATTCTATGAGTACACAACACACATCCAGAATAAAAGACGCATATTTGAATACGAGATGTTCACTTCATGCACTACTGATCCAATAACTACCTTTGCATACTTAAAACATTTCAGGAAACTTGGGAAAAGAAAACAGAAAAGATTAGCAAAATGGGGAGGGGATTACTGTGCTACACAACTAGCACTGGTCATTTCAAGAAGAAATGCTGAACAGTTAGGAATATGCATTTGCCGTGCCCTCTGCTACTTAACACAAAAACTGAAACAGTTGTCAATAAAACTGTAGTAGAAGCTGTTGGCCACATTCTTCATGACACTCACTGGTTTATCAAACTTCCACTTTGCTACAAACCCTAGTCAGTATACATTCTCACCCTCTACTAAACAATGAGAGGACTTAAAAAATGACTTTGTCCTAAATTCAAACTGCCATCAACTCAGCATGAAGAGAAATAAAAACCAAACATTTAAACGCAGATACTGCTCTAACAGCATACTTGGAGACCAAAAGCAGTGCAAACTGACATGTAGGTTTTGCCAGCTCTGCTATTTCCCACCTGTTCTTCCTAACAGATGTACATACAAAATAGTCATCTAGACCAAAATGTCACTGGACACTGATCAGACAAGGTATTAAAATACACACACCATGCAAAAGTGCATAGTACTTTGACACACACTTTTACATGAGCTGTATACAGGTGTAAAAGCAGGTTTAAAATTCACTATCAAAGTTCTTAAAATAAAAATAAATGTTTCCATATTACAATTAAACTACGTGTCAGGAAAGTTTCTTCAGTTCCCACATGCACGACAACCAACCACTTTTCACATACTGTTGCAAGCTGCAGTCCGGAATAACCCAATACAGAACATCCAAAAAAATACCCTACAAAAAATAAAAAAATAAAATAAATTAATTTAAAAACGGGTATGCTACAACTTGTTCTCTGTAAGTGGATATGTATTTTGCATATGAAGTTAATTTTCCACTCAGAATAAGACACTAATATAGTTCACTTCTACATTCAACTATTTTCTAAAAGGTTGAACATCAATGCACCATCCCCCCTTTATCACCTCAAGAGAGAAAGAAAAGCCCCAAAGGGTAGTTAAACTATGATCAGATAAGCCTGCAGAAGATTGAGGCAATGATGTTTTAAACATTATGCTAAACAAATGATATATTGAGCTCAATGACCACAAAATGTCCAGTTAACCACCTATTGCACGCTGACCTACTAAATAATACACAGACATTACTCAAATTATGCCTTCCCAATGCATAAACAGGAAGTGTTATACAGGTCTGAGCACCCTTCATTAACAACATTTATTTTCAAAACTACTGTACTCCTCATCATTTCCTGTAAAATACTGCTTTAAAATCTTCCCAAATTCATCCACACAAACTGTCATCTTGCTCTCATGGCACTTACTGGACTATGTTCGTTCCAGTGATACCTGTCTGTCATATGTGCCCCTTTACTTGCCCCCCCCCCCCCAAAGCTACACAAACTCACCTCTTCCAAACTTTCTTGCACATCAACCCCACTGTTTCTCATAAGCAAACTTTTTTTTTTATTCCGGAACTTCTGCAGCATAACAAACATGCTGAAAAGCAATGGTTTCATTATAAACTCAGAGCACCCTAACTGGCATTATTCTGTATGTGTGTTACTGTCTTTTGCTAGTGTTTGCCTTGGTATCACCCTAGAAACTACCCAGAGAACAATGCTTCCCAAAATTCTTGTGTAGCACAATTCCAACCACAAACATATGGAGCACCCACTCAAAGCCCCCACAGGCAGCCTACAAGTTTTACAACTCCTACTTACAAACAACTGTGTGCTACCACACGTGCCAACAGCTTTATAAGCTGTACACAACTGCAATGCAGGCTAACTCAGCTGATTTCTGCAAATGATGCACCAAAATTCCTGTTGATGTCACCAACACCGCAAGACAAGCCACCTCCCCAAAACAGGAAGCTGTTATAGTCACTTACTCTCCACCCAAGTCCTGACACCATCTCTTTAAGCTGAACACCGGTCACCTGAGGGAATAAAAGGCTTCATTCCTCAAAACCACACTTAGTAACCCCATTAACTTATGTTGACACGTGTAAGACTGCTGTACTTAAACAGCTTTCTGGAAAAAAAAAAACTTCAGTTATTTTGGAAAGCTCATCTTGAACTAGGTTTAAACTGCTTGCACTTGAACCCTTCGGTCATATGGGAAATGTGACAAGTACATTAATAACTGCTGATCATTTGAATCAAGGGAACTGGTTTGTCAACCTTTTGTAACAACTCACTGCTTCCAATTCTTAATAGCTGCAATATGGAGTGCTACACGTCAAATGAAAAAAAAAAAAAAAAAAAAAACTAACTACACTATTAATGCAGCCTTTACAGAAGTGCCAAAACAGGGGAAAATAAGGTAATGCCATCAATGCTTCTGATACGATATTAAATGTTTTGCATCCTATTGCAGTGTGTGGTTAAAGATAGGTAATTCCAGATGTTAGAAATTGTGCACTCTATATAAATTGCCTACTCCCATACCATTATTCAGTCAGTTCTGTAAAGTAGCACTGTCTGATCTACGAGTTTTCTTTTCTTTTTTTTTTTTTTTAAGGTTTTGTCCCTACTTCAGAAGAGAGGGGAACGCTATGCTATGGGTTGCTGTAATGTACTAACGCAAGATTTAAACAATTTTAAAATACTCCCAGAACAGACACATAGCCAGCGGCATCGTTCTCCTGAGTAAGGGAGTCAATTACAATTGTTCACAGAACATGTCTGAAAAAACACCTTTATCTGCCAATGACTGTAGTCTCCTTGACACACAACTACAGTGCACAAACCAATCTCATCCTTACCACTCAGATAAGTCTGATGCTTTTAAAAAGCTACTACTCAAACTTCTGAAAATCTCAGTAAATTCCTAGTCTCGATACTTGCAAATCATTCCACAAAAGATAGTTTTCCACCACCACCTGGAAACAAGTAGTTACCTAACAACTTCACAAAATCACTTGGTTACACTAAGTACTGATTTATTGTCCTATCTCATCCCACCCACCAAATCTGACAAAGGTGCACACCACTGAGCTACTTACATCATACTCCCCACAGTTCACAACCCTATACAGTCCTACTTCATGTGGCTGAATTCTACAGGTCTATATTATATCCTCGAACACTTAAAAAAAGCGAACGCTGATTGATCGAACTTATTTTCATGAAATTGCAAAATATCGAAGCAGCAGAAACTCAAATTTTTTCCTAGGGAAAGAATTTGGTTGTCCGTTTCTGATGCTTCGGTATTTTCAGTGTTATGGTGGAAAGTTACTGGTCGGATTCAGGTAAGTGTGCGATTGTGTGGATGTGAGTGTTAGGGTGATTTAAGTGAGTTAGGGTTAGGGCTCGTGTTAGGTGTGTGTACGATTGAGTGGACATGAGGGTTAGGGCGGATTTAAGTGAGTTAGGAAGCGAGTGAGGTGAGTGCGATAGTGACCGACTTTAGGGTTAGGGTTTGGGTTAAGGTAAGTGGGTAGTTAGCGGTGTGTGCATAGGTTTAGTTTAGGGTTAGGTATCAGATTTTAGGTGCATGTGTGTGGATTTCTGTTTGTTTGGTGTGCTTGTGTTGTGTGTATGTGTTTTGGATCAGCGATTTTTTTCTCTGGGAAAAAAATCAATGATCTGACAGTTCGAGATTGTAAGCTTTCGCTTAAATTAGGTCGATCAATCAGCGTTCGCTTTTTTAAGCGTTCGATGATATAATATAGACCCGAATTCTACACACTGCTTTGCCACAATTAACCTAGAGAATAAGTTATACAGAATCACAACCATTAACAATGTTCACGAAAGCCTTAAAATTTAATTTCCAAAGTAGCTGAAGATGTAACAGAAGACCAACTTAACACTTTTCTAGATTTCAAGAGCTCAGTCTATAACCTCATCTCTAAATACAACTTGCAATCCATGCACCACATTTCTCTTACCATCACCTTAACTTCAGACCAGCATGCAAAGTTTTATTAATATTTTAAAGATATGTATTAGAGAAAAAAGCCACTGTGCAAGCTTCAGCACAAAACATTTAAAATGTCAAACTACATTTTAAATAATTTTAATTGGTTTGTGTTAGTATTTATTCAAAGCTTTTTGGTTTCTGAAAAAATAAGAAAAATTAAGGTTCGAGTAAAACATGCATCTATAAACATTTATATAGCTGAAGTGAGTTGTTGCTAGATTTTCAGAGTTGTGAGCAGTAAAACTCGCATCGCCCCAGAGAAATATTCCCATTTAACAAAGGTAAACTAGTAAACAAACATAAGCAGCAGCAAAGAGATGCGCCTCGAGAGAAAAAGTTACAAAGGACAAAACACTGCAGAACTAATCACTATAAAAAATTAAATTGGCTGCTTCTGCATTAAACATTTACTCAGTTTATGCAAACACTGCTAACAATCCAAGTTAATGTCTAAATCATCCTATAAAACAGAGATAAACGGAATAACCTGGTCAGAGTCTGAAAAAGGCATAAAAATAAAACCAGTTATTCAGTTGTTGTGTCTTTCGGCTTTTCCCGGTTAGGGGTCGCCACAGCGGAACTCCGGTCCGCTAATGATTGGCAGTTGATTTTTACGTGCAGAGTTGCCAGCCCTGATGCACAACCTTCAACGAAGGTACGCCTATTCACGCATGTCTCCACGCAAAAGAATCTCTAGCTGAGAATCGAACCGGGCAGCGTCTTACTGTGAGGCGACAACGCTACCGCAGCACCACAGTGCTACTGCAAAAACACTGACTGGTAACAGCCTTCACAGTTGTACAACAAACTGTTCTGCACCTTTTAAAAATTACGAGTGACTGCACTGCACACAGCAGCCACCACAAAACAGCACTGAAGCACTAACAGCGTTGAAAGCTGTAATAAAAAGGTCATGCATCCACAAAAAAAAAATAAAACACACACACAACAAAGTGCATGAACAGCTTTCAAAGCTCCTGGTTGTTCCTACAGTGTGCTAATGGTTTCTAGCCTGTAAACATTTTGCACAGATGTGTAGCACATGGGGCAATTAACCTTACACGTACTACAAAGACCACAGTTACACCCATGTCAAGCACAAAGATTGACCTCAAATCAAGAAAAAGCACACATATTCACCTCAAATCAAGAAACAAAGCACATGAGGTGAAATATGCTCAGAGACTTGCCAGTCATACCTTTCTTTCTATACCTACTTTCCTTGTCTGTTAATTTTCAATTATGTAGATTTTACAAATGATCTTAGCTCAACAACTGTGCTACCAGGTGATCAGTGATGATCTTAAACCATTCTTAACCAATACAAAAGACCTGAATAAATGTTCCATAGAAAGGAGAACTTGCATGAGCCTGGCTACATTTCAATATTTAAAATTCAAACAAACATTCTCTGAAGCAGGATTCAGCAGTCAAGCAATCCACGGTACGTTATTTACACGCAGAAAAGTGCAAAAATGATGGAGAGGCAGACAGTACAGATCTTTTTTTTATTTTTTCATTTGTTGACCGGGAAAGTCTAACTAGGTTCCACAGAGCCTGTTTTCAGCAGAGGCCCGGGGAAAAATGCTCCAGATGCATGTCTTTGGAATTACTTAGACCAATGAGTTGCCTCCAGGACATGTCAAGTTGATTCTTTAACTTCCTCAGGAAATCGATCATCCCTCCTATAAGATCCATATTTTCTAAGAAAAGCAAATATCAGACTTATAGAAAATACTTTAATATTTTCCACCAGCTTCTAAATACAATCTACTGCCCTCCATCTCAAAAGTAGACCCAGAAAACTGCACACAACCCACAGTAATAAGTTTAGATCAAACCAGCACCACCTTACAATATATGCATTCAAACTCTGAACAAAATCGTAAAAAGGTGTCCTAAAAACAAGAACCTCCAGAAAACAGGCTTCAAACAGCTCCCTTTCTGAAGAAAGATCCCCTTACTCTAAGCATTAACCAGAAAAACTAATACTGAGCAGCTGCTGAAGCTAAAATAAATTTTTGCAAATGCAGAGCTATGTATCATTTACAAACTAATCACTCTCAAGAATATAAAATTTTTAGAGCAACTGAATTTTTTTTTGCAGAAAGTTTAGAACTCCTCCACACTCATCTTTGCTGCTTTACCTTCTACGCCCAATGTACAATTGTGCTTCCTGACAGCTAGTTTACAACTAAAATGCAATATAAAATTATTACACAACTAAAATACCAACATTATTAGCTCACTTTCACAACTGCTACATACAGCTTTATTATAAAACTGAACTTATAATGCTCAGTAGCAAATAAGAAAACATTCTAATGGTCAACCACTTGTCAGACAGACCCTAAGCAATTCTGGTACACTCTCAAAGCGAACCAACTATCACCCTCTCCTAGAAACCCATAAACAACTACTAACACTAAGTAATATACAGTCACTTGGCACTCTTTCTAGAATTACTGATGAAATTGCCAAATGATCATCCACTGCAACCTGACAATATTTTAATCAGTTCCAACTAAAATTACACAATTCCAAAAAACAATACTTATGGCCTACAGGCATTTCCCTTTCTACAAAGGGAAAACCAGTGCAGTTGCATACCCATTTCATTTTGATGGAACTGCTCACATTGATCCTCTTGCATCCTGTAACTATTAAAAGAAACAACTCATGTTTAAATATTGAAGGAGTGCCTGCCTCGATTGTGATTAAGTCCCACTTTATTTTTATTCATTAGCAGAGAAGCTAGAAAAACGTATTCAGTACCAACTTGACTCTGCACTACACACCAAACATACTGCCCCCATCCCAACATAGATTTAGGGCAAACAGCAGCACCAGAATAGCTGTTAAATGTCTGTGGAAACAAATGAACATTTATTAGATTAAGTTCTACTTCCTGTCGCAGTCAAGGTCTTTGACTGTATATTACTACCTTCCCTTGCAAAACTTAGACTAGTTCAGTACATAATTTAAAGATTTCAGTAACATACATGGCTTCTATTCAGTTAAATAGAGCAATGAGAATTATTCCCTTTTCGACAACTGCAAAACCTATCATTGTAAGCCACCCAATCTGACCTAATACATGCCACCCAATCTGACCTAATACATGCAGCCAATTCTATTCTTTACTGTGCAAGTAATAACATGCAGCAAATCTCCCTAAACATCTCTTTACTCCAGATCTCTAACCCAACATAAAAACAACCATGTTATGTTACTCACCCATGGCACAGCCGCACCAAACAAATTAGAACTCCAAAATAATCTCCAAAGGCACCCTGAAAGTAGTTTTCTCGATTAAATTACTGAATCTGCTATAAAACTGCATAACTATGTCAAACTTGTAATACAAAATGTTAAAAAAATATATATATATGTTAACTCTATCGTGCCAAATCATTCAAGACCAACTCCACCCAAGTGATACCAGACCTCTACCGCTTACTGACTTACCCTCTACTACTCCATCTATAGTCTTTACAATACGCTCCAGGCAAGATTACCACAGAAGTGATGACAGATTTGACATGATTCAAATCTACTGCCCATCATCATCCCCAAATGCAACATATTTGTTCTGACCAGCATCTTTCTATGTACCAACTACTTCACTCTAAAGGCAATCCATGCTTTGACTGGACAGTTTTGTACTATGTGCCACCTGCTTCAAAACTTGTCCATTCTCTACGAAAAAAAATAAAATAAACATAGCTACACCATACTATGGCTTAATGCATCCCTATCCATGCCTTAAGTGGAATCAGTAACAGACTCTCAGATCCCATATGCAAGCAAAGCATGGTGATTCAGCCTTTACAGCGTGCATCTCCAAGATGCAGAAAAAACTTCTGTTTGACCTTCAATAGTGCATTACTCATTTTCACAAAGGTCCTGTAAATCCTTAGAGACGAGGTGAAGAAAAGTAATAAGTCAATCTTGACTCTACATACCTACTTCAAACCACTTACTCCATAAATCTGCATTTCGCAAGCACATGGTTTACATCATTAGCCCATATCATAGTAGAAGAGTACCCACCTCAATCAACTTTTAACTGCTCTATATTGCAATGACACTCCACAGCCTTATTTCTCCAATATAACTGGCACCAAATGACAAACTACTAAAACCACTGCTGTAAATATTTTAAATGTCTTAGATTCCTTTCAGCCACAAAACAGTAGCTAAATTTTCAGTGAACAGATGGTTATATTCTCATTTAATATGCCAAGTGTCCATGTTTAAAATGTGATTTAATCCTGTATGTACGAATCCACTGGAATGTATGTAACTGTCATTCGAGAATGTTGCAAGGTAGCAAAAATTCTCCAAATAAAAAGCACTTTTAACACTTTACTAGCTGTAAATGTCTTTTTGCTTTCTTTGGGTTCATAAGTAAATCTAGCTTACTGAACTGAGTGCATTAGAGATCCGTTTGCCAAGCATTAAAAATCCAGTGTGCTGAAATTTTTTTCAGGAGAAAATCTGCACACACATTCTCTTTAATCAATACCTTGGAAAAAATAAGTTTGCAAATAGCTCTGAAGAGTTTTTACCACACAGTGGTAGTAAACTATTTGTTCAGTGCTAACAGATGGTCAATACTGCTAAAACTCACTCAAGGTGATTTGAACAATACAAACACCTACTTCCTCTAGGACCACTCCCCAAAAACTGACCCATTGGGGACTTGACCTTTTGTTGATCAGCTATACGAATACAGTAAAGCAACCACAGGACATTTCTGCAAATTTTGTTATAATTCTGACTTCCTAACAAAAACTACTAAAATTTCTAACTGCAGACTTCAGCCATTCCACACACCTACAACAGCTTCCATTCCAAACGGGAGTATCCCCTAACTGTCAAAATTCTTCACATCATTTTCAGATGTGCAAGTCTGTTGTCCAATATGAACCCAGAGAATGCCACTGATCTTTGCAACAAGTTGAAAGCAACTCTTTTTTCCCAACTGTAATGCATCAGTTACCTATCAGTATGTTCACCTGCCCAGCCAATAAACTTTACTACTACTTGTTACAATATCCCTTAAAGTCACAACAATAGGTGAAATGTCCCTCATAACCTTTGCCCTCTCAACTCTGGAGACATTCTTCTCCAAAACTGCAACTACAATCCAAAAGTAAAAACTGAAGTCTCTCACAAGCTAAAACCAATCCACTCCTTTCAACAAAGCATTCCAATTACAGTCTCTTGTTATCCATGTCTTTCTTATAAGCAATCATATGCATAACTGGCTAATATATGTGTGTATGTGTAAGTGCTACCTTACAGTTTTATTTCAGTCTCTCTCTCCCTCTGCTTGCTAAAAGTATTTTTCACATTTTTGTACTAAAACCCTAAAGTTTACCGCTGTTCTGACATGTAGTAGGTTACACAAAACGTGCCACATTGTTCATAATTATGCTGTCCACTAAACAGAATAACCTCATTACTGGAAAAAAAGAAAGTAAAGACCATAAAAAACAAGGATAAAACATAACTAGCTCACATGCAAAATACTTAACACACTAATATGCAGAAATACAAAACGGCAAATCTTATTTTACTTACATAGTTTAACAATCCCCAAATCGTAGCTTTAAAACAGTGTTATTTCTGCATCCCTTACCTTACTCCAAATTAGTTAACACAAATGTTTCCAAAAACAAAATAAAGTTCACTCTGACATGAACACAAAACTCAAAACTATTAATGTGGAAAATATAAACGGACATTCCCAAATATGAATCAGTGAAAACATGCACTAACAGGAGCTCACAAAACTCACCAACAAAACAGAAATCATTAAACAGCACTGTTGACATTCGCTACAAAGAACATTAATAGGAACTCATCGTACGGGAAACTATCTTGACTGTTCTTCAAGCAACGAAAAATTGCCTAGCAATAGTAACTGTCAAAAGTAAACAAATACAATATGAAGAAAGCGCAACATCCTAAAAATGGAAACATTAAAGGCAACAAGCACATGCCACCCCCCGATTCACCATGCACATCCAAGACTGCAGAATCAAGAAACTTTGAAAATGCTTATTACCGAAAACAAACCAAACATTCTATTTTCTTATAATAAAAATTAACTATCGGAGAAATAGATGCATTTACAGACAATGGATTGGAAAAAGCTACGTACTGTCAGAAATTTCTGCAACCCCAAACACAAAACACAACGTGGGACCCTCCAGTACTTATGGGGGGTCTTTGAACTCCACAGCCATTTGAAGACCCTAGATCAAGACGTGTCCTCAGTCGAACCAGGACTATTTTTACTAATTTCTCACCTTATAAAAGGCCCCATTAGAGCCGCGCACCTCCACCGCTAACCCATCCATCTCCGTTTCCCCGAGTGCCCTCCCGGGAGGGGGGCTCCGCGCGTGTGTCTCTCCCGTCCTGTTGCTGGACGCCACGAGTCCAAGTACTTCAACTAGACAGCCAACGACAGATATCAATTCTGTGGACAACCCTGTTCGCCCCAACACCTGCGCCTGCTCCTCAGGTGAGAGACCACCACTCCCTGACCCACACTCCCCCCACCAGACCGTCTAACACAGAGTGACTGAGATCCCCGCGTCGAAATCCGTGAAACGCCTCCTGCTGTCCACTACCCAGTCTTGCCAATACTGTCGTGCGGGTAATACGACTTTCAATTCGTCTCTAGTGCTGTCATTCTAGGAAACACTAATGGGTCATTGGTGAAACAAACAAAAATTGACGTCGCTGCCTTGTGATGTCATCACCATCTCGCCGAGTGTCAGATGCGTCCATTACCATTGGCCAACTAGCATGATGGAATGTCTGGACTTATGAGTGGCTATCCTCTGTGTCACTTAGTTATTCAAGAGTATTACCTTGGTTTACCTCTTTATCAGAACCGACCATTCAATTTAGAGAGTTTCCGTAAATGTAGATTTTCATTGGATGGAGAACATGCCTGTCTTTCTGCTAGAGCCCGCCTTCTAGAATATTCTTGTTTACTTACGTTCATAGATAACGTAGTTAATTTGTTTTGCTTTTTTGTTTGCCTTTGTTGCTGTTGTTTTTGTTATATTATCATTTTTGTTTGTTTTTGCATGCAGGCAGAAACGTCGTTGCAAGGTTCTCTGTTTTAACAACTAAATAAAAGTGGGAAAGGATCCTGCCAATAGGACATTGTATTGTCCTTTGTCCTGTAAAGTGCAGGAGACCTCCCCTGTAGAATTTTTTTCTGCTGCGCTGGACTTAGTCTTTTTCTGTGGTCCCGGGAATTTTTAGCTTACATTTTTGTAGGTTGTATGTTAGGTGGTTAAATTTACTAAAATAATGACGAGCCTTCATAATGTGGAACAAATGGGCAAAATGTGTAACATATAATGGTTTACTAACAACTTCAACCAGGAAGGTCAGAGGATGATTAAAATATGCAGGTTTTATTTATAAGAAAGATCTAATGAATTAATATGATTTATTTCTATTTACCATGAATGTCAGTTAAAAAATTCCTAACACTGAATGTGTGACAAACGTTTTCATTGTGGAACGTTGAGGACCATTAACCTTTTAAGACCCCAAATGAGATACATACTTTGTAATCATCTCCCTGCTATCATTCACCGAACTACCCACTCCTCCCCTCACCAACACCAATATACCCATACTCGTAATCTTACAAATTTTAACCCTTCTTTATTCTCTGAAACCCTAAAACTAACAAACTGGGACAACCTAACAACTCTTCCACTAGACAAAGCCATAGATTCCTTCAATACAACCTTCCTGAGCATCCTAAATAGTCAAGCCCCACTTAGAATAAAACAAATAAAATCCAACTCCACACCATGGCTAACTAAAGACACCAAAACACTCATGCTACAAAGAGATAAAACCTGGAAACTTTATAACAAAAATAAACACCCTGTTACCTTCCAAAAATATAAACAACTCCGTAACTTAACCAAAAAGCTGGTTACAAAAGACAAAATATCATATTTTATTAAACTTCAGTCTACCCACTCCAAAAATCCCAAACAATTCTGGAACTCCATTAACTCTCTTCTGCATCCAGGTACCAAAATTAATCCCTGCCCTGACAACAAAAAAACTGATACAGAAATTGCTACCCTCTTCAACTCCTTTTTTTACTAACTCTATAGCTGAACTCACCAAGACCTTCCCCAACCAGGTCTCCTCCCTTCCTCTCAAGCCTACTGCCCCTTCCTCTCATAAACCCCCCACTCCCAATCCTCCCCCAACTTTTTATCTAAAACCCATCTCAACCTCCTACATCAAAAAGCTACTCTCTAAACTTAAGCCATGCTCCAACGCCCCTGACAATATTCCCTCACTCTTTCTAAAGCTTGCCGCAGATGGTATTGCCATTCCCATCAGCATTCGCTTCAACAGATCCATACAGGAATCGTATGTCCCCAAATTGTGGCGGGCAGCCTATATCCTGCCCCTCCACAAAGGAGGCAAAAATAATAACATCTCCAACTTCCGACCCATAGCCATTCTTTCACCAGTCTCAAAGATCCTTGAAAAATGCATCCATCTCCAACTCATGCCCTTCCTCATAAATAATCAACTCCTTACCCCTACCCAACATGGCTTCCGTCCTGGACATAGTACTATAACTGCTCTCCTCTCTTTCTTAGACATAATAAACCTTGCTCGTGACTGTGGAGATATTGTTTCCACCATCGCCCTTGATCTATCCAAAGCATTTGATACCATCTCCCATACCCACCTTCTGAATCATCTCTCTAACCTTAATCTCTCTCAAAATTGCCTTAACTGGTTCCACAGTTATCTCTCTAACAGATCCCAGGCCGTGAAATGGCAAACCGGTATCTCTACTTTCTTTCCTACCCCCACCGGGGTTCCCCAGGGGTCCATACTAGGACCTATGCTCTTTAATATATTTGTCAATGACTTTCACACCGCCATTCCTAACACTAAAATAGTGCAATATGCAGATGACTCCACTTTAGTCTGCTCTGCTCCTAGTCTCACTGAGCTCCAGACAAAAACCCAATTGGCCTTTACAACTACCGAGCACCGGATGCTTCAAAACCATCTCTCACTTAATGCCAATAAATCCAAAATCCTTCTCTTCTCTCCCTCAAAAACTGTCACACTTGACAAGCAATCCTTCCAATATCTTCAGCCACACCAACTCCTCTATAGAAGTTGTCCCCTTTGCTAAACTTCTTGGGGTCACTATCGATGAACACCTGAAATTCGATACACACGTCCAACTTAACATAAAAAAAAAACATCAGAAGCTAGGTATGTTATATAGAAATGCTCACTTTCTCTCTCCATCTACAAGGCAAACTCTAGCTTCTACTTATTTACTCCCTTCACTATTGTACGGTACTCCACTTCTAACCAATCTTTCTATTACCATCTCCTCAAAACTAGAAATCTGCTACAACAAAATTGCTAAATTTGCTACTAAATCTAAACACTCCTCCCATCATTGCACCTCTCTCAATATGCTAAAGTGGCTTGAGTATCCTAACCTTCTTGTCTACCTACAGCTTACTACAGCCCACAAAATAATCTTTAAACCTACTGCATGCCCCACTCTTACTAATATCTTACAATTCTACACTCCAAACAGACCCCTTAGATCTGCCCAACAAAATCTTCTATCTGTATATAAACCAAAATGTCCCCCTGGCCAGTTTCTCCTTTCCTATTCTCTAGCCAAAAAATGGAACTCCCTCCCTCCCTTGCTAAGAATCACTTCAAGCTTAGAACTCTTCAAATCCCTGCTCCACTCCCAAGAATGCCCAAATGTAAATATTGTACATAGCTCTCTCTCCCCTATCTCTGTTACTTTTCTCGCTACTTTTTCTTCCTTACTTTCTGCTTCCTACCTAACCCCTCCTAATATCACTTATACATTTACTCCCTCATGCACTGGCTATTTTTTTCTTTTCTTTTCTTCCCCACAACTTCCACGGTCTGAAATCTAAAGAATGTCCAGACGTAAATACTGTACATAGCTCTGTCTCCCTTCTCTCTGTTACTTTCCTCCCTACTTTTTCTCCCTTTCTTTGTGCTCCCCTTCAAATTGGTACAACACCAAATATAATTATACTTTCTTTTCTAAAACATTTTATAATTGTATGTATAATTACATAAATGTATGTTTGTTTTAACTGTATGTAATAAGGAGCTTTTCTCTCCAGACCTAAATGTAAAACTCTATATTTGTTCTAATTGTATGTAATACGGAGCTTTTCTCCCCGGGCCTCCACTGAAAATGGGCCCTCTGGGCCCAGTGGACCTCCCCGGTTATCAAACTGGAAATAAATAAATAAATAAATAATGAGGTACACTTGAGAGGTATGAATTTAATAGCTGATCATGAGTCAAAAAGGTGTTATAAATATTTACATAGGACCTGGGACAGGTTTCAGTAATGAGTATAAGATAGCAGGGTAACAAGAAGAGAAACTAACTTTAGTAAAATAGTATGTGATGGATTTTTAAGGCAGCTCAGCTAATTAATACACCATTGTTTAAATTAGAGAGTCTGAATGATTTTTTTTTTGGTTGTATACAACTGGACTGCCATGTGAAAAAAAGACTGAACTTATGTCCATGGTGTAGAAGGATAGAGCCCTGAACAGACAACAGGCGATTGAGTTTGAATAGTGATTCTGATACAAGAAGAAGTTCGCCAAGGAGGATGGAGTGAACAGCTGCTGGCAGCTTACTCATCCATGGGGGACGGGAGGCTGCTTGGGCCTTGCACTTGAGTAATACATAGTGGGAACAGTAGGTGTTTCACCTGTAGAGTCGAACCTAGACAGTGATGGGTGGGGCTCTACTTGAAATGTAAATAGGTCACTCCACCGCACCAGCATGTTAGCCTGATCCCTGCCATCCATCTCTGTAGCCCAAGGATCCCTCACCACAGAACGAATGGACTGACTGGGTGCCAGTATTGGAGCCATCAGGTGAAGTCCTGTGAAGGGGACCTAAACTTAACTAGCATTTTGATTCTTTTCTACAGACTGAAATATGCCAAAATATGGACTGACCATGTTAAAAAATAGAACAAGTGCAGATGGTAAGTACCGGAGACATAATCTTGACTTAAATAGGATTCTTCTGCTCTCCACTCTTGTTATCTCCTCTGTAATTAATAGGTTATGATGCATCATCTTTAGCCTACAGATGCAAGTAAATTTAATCAAGATGTTCCCAAAAGAAACTAAAGTGCAATAAAAACAGTTACAACAAAGTGGGATAATATCTTGAGAGACCTTTCAAATCACTAACTTATGCATTTATAAACACATAACTGCTAGGTCACAAATATACAGGTAAAAAAAGTAAAGTTTTTCGGCCGCCACAGCGGAACTCCGGTCCGCTAACGATTGGCAGTGGATTTTTACGGGGCCACGTTGCCAGCCCGACGCCCAACCTTCAAAGAAGGCACACCCATTCACGCACCTAATTGCATGTCTTTAAATGTCACTCGACTATGGGTAGGACATACAGATGCCACAGAGAAGGCGCTCCAGCCGAGATTCGAGCAGGAGAACCTCTTGCTGTGAGGCGACAATGCTAACTGCTGCACCGCCGTGGCCTCTAAATTAAAACAACTCTTCAAAAGAATCACAAAGTAAACAAGGCATATAACAGAAAAGGAGGCACTACCTCGCCTTCACAAACATCCTAACAATAAAAACAAATCTAGGCATAAGTACAGAAAGTAATAACTTTGTTCGATACCTTTCCGTTAAGGGGGCAACAGCTTGCTTGGCCTCTTAACGGTTTTGTCGTAATGAAAGTTGACATTCATTTAACCTCCTGAATCTTTTTTGAGATTTATCCCTGACTGGTTGATGTAGATGCTATGGGGGTGTAGCCCGTGGAAGGGGGTGCCTGACATATGTCAGCGGGACTTAACGTGCCACATGATGCTCTGCCCCTTTTTAAAATTTCATAGGCATTTACCATTTTGGGTTGTCATTTTAATAACATGAAAGAAAAGCAGCTGTCCAACTTGTTGGTTCCCACCCTTTAGCAAATTCGAGGTGATAGGCTTGCGGGTTGTCTGCTCTGTGTTTGGGCCCTCACTAGGGTTATTTTCTTGTTTTGGTAATATGCTGCTGTTCATGTAGAGCAATTGTAGCTGTCTATATCTTTGTCGTACTTCCATCCATGGTATTGTTTGTTAGCCTGTGTTCAGAATTCCACTAACATTACATATTTATTCAGTTAGCTACGTCATGTTCTCTTTTTTTTTCTTCCCATAGCCTTTCTGATGAGTTTGTTTCAACAGTGCATACGGTCTCTTAGTTTTTTTAGTTCTTTTTAGGACACTGTTAACAGCTAATTGGCATGAAAACAGAATGCTGTATTCTCTACTGTTAAAAGAGCATGCCACTTTTTGATATATTGCAGTCTGTCGAAATACACATCTGTCAGATGTCAGCCCTCACGCTTGTCTGGGTGAGTGTGATTGTAATCAATCCACAACTCCTCTTTCCCATTATTGCACATAAGGTCGGGGTGTCACTTCATCACCGGCAATCGTCTAGAATAAAGGTTTATACCAGCGGATGGCTACACTTGTGCATTATTTCATCCACACCACACTCGCACCCAATGATAAGTTATCACTGATAACATATAAAGCAACCGTTTTCTGACATTGAGCAACATAATGGGGGAGCAAGGGAAGTATAACTTTTTGTTTGAAAATCATCATCAGCAGCAGTGTCAAATGCTGATTACAGCTATTGCCCCGATAATGGAAAAGTACCCTTTTTTCTTATCACATTTTCAAGACCTTGTTATGAACTCAGCTTGAGCTCTAATACTGAAAACAATAATCATTTAAAAAAAAATGAACAGGAATAAAAGTTGGTGATGCTTCAGGGTTAATATTAACTCATCTAGTAGTTCCCATAAATAGTTGTACTGGTATATAGACTGTAAATCAAGGTTTCTGTTTATACAAGAAAACATATTGAAGTCTAAATAGTTTTTTTTTTTTGGTTTATGCAATAAAAGTTGAGGAAAGAGTAAATCAGCTTGAGTAACAGTGTCCAGAACTGCTGATAACCCATGACCACATAGTAAGCAGAAAAGATGGAAGTAGTTGGTGTCAGTGAAAATTGGGATGTCACAAGCTATAGCAAAGCATTACAGGTCAATGATAAACTGAGATTATGGAGATGTCCACTAGAGGTAATGAATGGGATGAGATGCTTTATGATGGACTGACAACTCTTTGACTAACTGCTGAGCAAAAAATAAAACAGCTGAAACTTCTTTCCCATAACCTTTAAATTTATATAAACCTACTGTGAGGTCACACAATAATGGAAACAGAAAAGAAAACTCCTCTGTCAGTGAAATTTGTTTTATCTAAAGTTCTTCTTTTGATCAGCACTTGCTCATATGGATGTCAGTCAACTAAGAGGTTCCCTTTACAATCATAGGATTGTCAGTTTGGCTTTACAGGAGAATGATGTGGAAGTGAAAGAAAATTTTTATAAGTAGACAAATAAAGTTGATAACATTTGTCTTTAAGTTAATTCATCAAGCAGATAAGACTTGAAAAAACTGAGTGGTTAGTTACTGAAAAAGAAGGATAATACCCTGTTGAGTTCCTGAAGGGCAAGTTCTGTTGAAACAATAAAATGATAACGTCTCTTGGCCTGAGC
This sequence comes from Protopterus annectens, assembly GCF_019279795.1. Classification (NCBI taxonomy): domain Eukaryota; kingdom Metazoa; phylum Chordata; order Ceratodontiformes; family Protopteridae; genus Protopterus; species Protopterus annectens. The sequence goes on from NC_056739.1 coordinate 433,844,525, forward strand.
CAGGGGAGATAGACAACCTATACAGATATATTTAGGTATGATTTGAGCCTTTGTGTTTACAGGAGTGCATCTTGTCTTTGCTTTGGCAGCTGGACAAAGTTTTTAAAGTAACACAAAAAAATTGAAAATGACTTTTCTGATCAGACCCACAAATTGCATACCAACTTTCTAGAGGTAATTAGTGAGTATTGGGCTACAATCTTAAAGTCTAAGTTGCTGTACCAAGCCCTTCTCAAAGCTTATTTCCCATTGGGCCAAAACATTCTGATGATGGTCAAGAAGCACTCAACTATGTATGTTGAGTGTGAATCTGAAGTGGTCAGTAGTGTTTTTATGCAGGAGTTGTGGGAAGAGACTTGTGATTCAACATTACAAGATAGTGGAGGTATTGGAGAGTAGAGCTCTCAACATTTACCAACAGAATTTGGAACAGTGTAAAAGAAAACTAAGGAAAAGGTCCCAAATTTGAGACATATTTTCCATTTTGGCATTATTATCTTAGAAATTCTCAAAATGATTTCCAATTTTAGGAGGAATGGAACAAAACTTTGAGAAATATCAGGGGTGTCCCTACAAAATAGTGATAGCTGAGAGGTATTGGGTTATTGTGTTAGCTGCACAAGATTAGCTTCTCTGTTTAATTGTGGTCTGCTGCAAAGGTAGGGGACAGATTGTATTTTTAAGTTTTTCTTTCCATTGTATTTTTGTGATATTCTCCTGGACTGAACCTGAAAATGGTTTAATATGATCAGTGTTCCACCATGTTTAACAAATGGAAAATAAAATAAAAAAGTAAAATAGAAAACAATGTCATGAACATGGTAGAATGGTGCTGACATTTTACTGAGAGACTAATAAGAGTTTGTATATCCACATCTTATGGTTACAGAGTTATGTAAACACCTTAAAAATTTAACTTAGTGAGATTTTACAGTGATAAGTGCCATGTTGAGTGAACTGTACATTTAACAAGAATGTATACTACTTTTATCTTTCTAGATGTTTCAAGAATTCAACAAAACTTTAATGGGCTACTATATATGTTCTGTGACTTTAGCTCACTGTCTTAAAGTTACTTCAGTGTTTCATTTTTTTATCTTTCATACTGACAGCATTGTGTGTATCTGCAAATGTGTGATGGAGGGAGAGAATGCTAGAAACCAGGAGAGGCAGCACTGCCCCCCACCCAAAAAACAAACCGGGGATGTGGTTGGTTTATATATCAGGTGTACTGTTCGGAATATGTATGATGTGAACAATTTAATGATTTTTAGTACTGTTTATTAAGATATGCAGTGCCTCACCGACAATGTTCTGTGTGCCTGGCTAGATGTATTGCACAAGATATATCCATAATACGCAAAACCATGATCAGTGTCCTTGTTAAACCCGAATTCTAAAAAAAAACACACCAGATCACAACAGAGTCTTAATTACACAAAGTTTTGATCTCTTTAGTTCCAATTGAAAAGGAATTTCATCAGAAACAATGTGATGTCTACTTCCTTCCTTTTATACACTTAAAAAAGGCACCAAAAAACTCTGGCAAAATTTAAAGATATACACTGATTAAAATATCAATACTATTCCCAAACTTCCTGCATCAAATATATACCATGCTAAACACCAATACTATTAAATATAAAACTAAATATTGTATAAAAAACATAATAGCAGCTGCGTTAAGAATTAATATCTGGTAAACACATAAAATAGCTGGTATGATCAATTAAACTATTTAAAAACATTTTAGAAAAGTTTGATTACAGAAGTCCTATGACAGGCAGTCTGACATCATTTTCAAAATAGACTTGACAGATATTAAGTTATCAATACCTGGTGCGGCAGTGGCATTTAATAAAAGTTGCCAGTGAAGCTCCCTCTTCTCAATAAAGGTTTCCCAATCACTACCCCTTTCCGTGCATTCCACCTTCTCTAAAATGGTAAAGCCAAATTTCTTAAAATCCTTGCACATCAAAGAATGCTTGTAAAGAGCATTACAAGAGTTGGCTTTACCAATTGCATACATGTACTGATAGATTCTTGTCTGCAAAAGTCCAATAGTCTTTAATACATAGAGTGCTGGACAAGATAGACAGAAGGCTGTATATACAACATCCTTAGTATTGCAGTCAAATCTCCCCTTGACTGTAATCAATCTAGGAAAACCTTCCACAGAAAAACTACGGCCTTCAAAAATAAATCTACACTGCTTGCAGGTTGCGTCCTGCTTCATGCCCCAACCTTTGGTAGAAATGTTGTCAGAACACCTGGCTGCTTTTAGGATGGTTTTAAAATTTTTATTATTTTTAAAAACAAATCTAGGTTGTTGCCTCAACCTGTTGGTTAACCTGAGGCATCCAAAAACAGTACTCCAGTGTGCTTTGATGGAACATTTTAAAGAATGGATGTCTTTGCTATATTGCAGGACCAACACCTGTGAAGGGTTATCTGAACATTTATCATTTTTTAAAATTCTGACCCACTGTGGCTCCATGTTATCATATAAAGGAGTCATGTCGAGAATTTCTGTGCTCTATCACAAAACTACTAATATCATCTAACATGCCCTGTGGGTAGCGCATGGTTTTAAACATTTCACAAAGTTTGATAGCTTCAACTTGGAAGTTGATGTCATCAGAAATTAATCTACGAAGCCTGATCAGTTGACCTCTCACCAAATTATTTTTCTGACATGTAAGGTTGTAAAAGGAAAAAACGTCAAAGACCAATGCACGTTAGGTTCAAGCAAGGCCCCCTTTATTACTTGCATCAAGGAGACAAAGCATGTAGGTACAGAATTTGTCTGGCTCTTCGATAATCAGTATGTTATTCTTATACAGTTCTCTTCATGTCACACAGAAAATGTTACTATTCTATTGCTGACGTAGTTGGACACAACTTTCTGTATGTTTCACAGAAAATGTTACCAGACTTATTGCTGACTTGATCGGATTATTTGCTGTCTTGCAAAAACATTTTGAGAAAAACAACCTGGCCTTGGGCTTATTTTAGCCCACCTTAACTTTTCAATTCTTCAGTTGTACAGTTCTAATACATGTGTTACATTTTGTCTAGATTCAAGGTACATTTCTAGCTTTAGTACAAGTAATGCTTACTATGGTTTATACTTTCAAGCATCTATTGTTTTCTTTATCAAAGCTTCTAGCAGCTGCATATTTTCTAATGGCATAAGCAGAAATGAAATATCTCTTTGTTAAGTTTCATGACATTAGCAGAAATGAAATGTCTCTTGTTAAGTTTCTAATAACTGTGCAGATTCATGCAGTATGATAAGAATAAATGTATTAACCCTTTTAAACCTCGAATGCACTAAGCATGCATATTACTATTATATATTTTTTCTAACAAAGGTGTTGACTATCGAAATGCAAAAAAAAAGTGTTTTTCCTGAAAATGTTGGACTTGTATCTTTATTCCTTGAAATTTTTGTACAATGTGATGTCGAGAAAATCAACAGAATATGTGTTCCATTGGTGGGTAAATTCTAGAAAGTCAGTGAAGAGGTTTAAAAAGTCCATAAAAGACTTCAATTCCTCGCAACTGCCCTTCCATAAAATGAATATACCGTCCAGGTACCTGAAATAAACTCCAATCATAGAAGAAAAAGGTGAACTTAAAACCATGGAGGTTTCCCAGAACCACAAAACCATGTTGGCAAATATGAGAGCTGAAGCTACCCCTATGGCCATACCTCTGTGTTGTTTGTAATATTCGCCTTCATAGTATACAGAATTATTAGTCAGCACAAGCTCCATACACTTCAGTATCATTCAAATCTGTACGCTGACCATAGCTTGATGAAACCAGTCCAACGCCTCCTGGTGGGGGATGACAGAAAATAAGTCTTTGATGTCTATTGTAACAAAGAGGGACTCAGGCAAAAACATGGCTTTAGACAAAATCCCAAGAAAATGCCAAGAGTCCTTTAGTATATATTGCTTATCCATTGTAAATGATTCAAGCTTAAAGTCTACAAATTTGGTCAAAGGTTCTGTTTTAGAACCAGCAGTAGCTACAATGGATATCGATTTATGGATCTTAGGAGTTTCAAAAAGTGCTGGAATCCTAGGCTTCTTAACTACTAAAAATTCCCTAGTGGTCATAGGTAAATCGAACGTCACGAAAACGTCCTCCAAAATCAAATAATAATGGTAAGCAATGTTGCTTTTATTCAATGAAACCTCAATAAAAATGTTCCATTACGTAAATAAGCCAACATTTTGGAAGAATAACAATATTTGTCCATTATGACCACTCCTCCACCTTTGTCAGGTTTCATGATGTGCAAACCTTTATCATTCGCCAATTTGTATAACAGTTCCCTCTACTGGGGAGTAAGGTTGCAAAATTCGGGTTTTCTGTTATTATAACACCATACCCTCACATTTTTCTCACATAACTGTTCAAATAAGTGAATGCTAGGTAAGAGGGGTGGGTTAAAAATACCACCTAGAAGAGCTTTGGTTATTAGGTGGCAGAATACATTGCAAGTTCAGCTTCCTGGTAAACAATTTGAGTTCAGTCAATAAATCTACCATTTCAGACTGTTTGGAAGGCACATATTTAAAACCTTTTTGAAATAAAGTGCCAAAGGTGTGAGTGATGTTAAGTGGGGGAAAATTGTTTATTACACAACCCCCAAAATTAAAAACAGAATCAGTACCTTCTTTTTCCTTCACCAGAGACTCCGGGAGGATTACTTCTGAAACCATCTGTTCTAGTGGTTGATTCTCTGAAAAACCTGTTGGTAGTGTCCTTCTTGGGGGCTAGAGGGTTGACTAGAGGGTTGATTGTCTTGCTATCCCTTCTCTCCTCTAACCTCTTAGATCTATGGGGGGATATTACTGTCCCCCTTTTCCCTGCTGACTTTGCCTAGATCATTATCGGATGCTGCACCATTATCCTTTGGTTCTCTTCCTCCAAGTGGGGCAGGTAGACTTTGTTGTTCTTGTAGTCATTGATGTCTCTTAGAATCTTTCTTTATTTCCTTTTAAAGAAAGCTGTCCCATGTTCTGACACCTTTTTTAAAATAGACTGGAATTCCTCAAATCTTTTTTTTCTCTTTTTGAGAGACCAGTTTGCATAATAGTTAAGGTCTTTGCCTGCTATGCACAAGGTACAAGGTTTGATCCTGACCTCTGACCAATGCCTGTTTGGAGTTTGCACATTCTTCCTGTGTCTCCGTGGGGTTTCTTCCATGTCCGAAAAACATGCTGAGTGTTTCCATCTAAAACTCACTAGTGAATGGAGCTGTGGGCAACAGCACAGACTCTATATGGTGCCCTATAGGGGGAAGAGTTGTACAGTATCCTCAAGATAGGAAAACACGGATACGGATCACAGACTGCATGCCGTGGCAGGGCTAGCCATTTGACGGTGTAAAATATGGCTCTAGGTAATTCAGTCATGTTGACTAATGTCGCCAAAATGGGCATGGATGGTTACCGGTGATGAGTGTTGATGACCCGGCCTACTCTGACCTATGCCTGGGACCCTTGCTAATGGTGAAGGGGTATATGTGCCCCTACTGGCCAGTGTGTGCCCACCATAAAGCCCCGCAGCCCTGGGTCAATAGGCTACTGACTGGCCAGTGTCTAGTTGCCCAGCCTGGTTACCTGGGATAGCTGTGTTGAGCAAAAGCTGGGTGTAAAACCAACCAACCTGCCAAACATGAATTGAGAATTGCTAAGCTTAATGTAGTTAACTGACAGGATGCAGCTTGGAAGTGGATGACATGATGATATGGAGGAGGATGGACATTCTATATATCCAAGAGATGAGATGGAAGGGCAGTGCAGCAAAGCCACTTGGCTTAGGATCCAGAAGGGGGACAGGCTAAAAAATGGTATAGGAATTGTGGTGAGAGAGAGGATTCAGAAGGCAGTGAGGGATATCATCTGAATTAATGACAGACTCATGGCAATCAGACTCCAATGGAGTGATAGGGCATTATTTATAATCTCAGCCTGTGCCCCACAGCAGGGTTGTGATAGTGAGGAAAAGAGTGCTTTCAGACAGCAGTTGCAAGACCTATTAGATAAAGCAGCACAACATGAATTGGTGTTGACAATGGGTGACCTGAATGCACATATCGGGACAGACAGAACAGAATATGAGGACTGCCTGTGTCCACATGGGTGGGGCAACAGGAATAAAGAAGGAGAAGCCATTCTAGACTTTTGTCTGGCAAATGGCTTGATAGTAGCCAACACATGGTTCAGAAAGAGAGACAGTCAAAAGATCACATACAAGAGTAGCCAACATGCAACTCAGACATACTTTCTCCTAGTAAGGAAAAGGCACTGGGGGAGAATACATGATTGCAAAGTCATCCCCAGTGAAACTGCCGGCCCACAGCATAAACCACTAGTTGCCACAATCAGCTGCAAGCAGCGGCCAGAGAAGGCTCTAAGGTCAAGAGAGACCAGGCTGAATACCTGGAAAATTGACTGGAGAAAAAGTACAACAGTTCAAGGAATTTATTCAGGGCTCTAGCACCCCAAGAAGAAAAGGAAATAGGTGGAGTTGAACAAAAATAGCAGTGCCTAAAACAGCATGTGTTAGGACTACAGAAAAGATATGTGGCCAATCCAGGTATGGAAAGAAGGTACATAAGGAAAGCTGGTGGTAGAATGCAGAAGTCATCAAAAGAAAGAAGGAGTGCAGGAAGAAGTGGGAGATAGAAAAGACTGACCAGGCTTGGAAGGACTATTGGTTGGCCAACAAAGAAGCTAAGAAAGAAGTTGCAGTAGCAAAGAATAGGGCATCGAAGGCACTCTTCCAACTTCTGGAAAGTGACTCAGTAAGTGGCACAAAGAAACTATATCAGGTTGCAAGGTAAAGACAGATAAAGAAGATAGTCAGACTCCCTTCATAAGGGATGCCAGCAAAAACCTGCTTACCAGTCCACAGAACATTAAAGGCAGATGGAAGGAGTATTTTCAGCAGCTTCTGAAAAAAGAAAACCCCACAGAAGATGCACTACCCCAGAAACAGCCTATGATGAGCGAAGAAGAGGACCCCACCCTAGAAGAATTAAGAACAGCACTAAGGAAAATGAAGGGGAAAGCAGCAGCCTCAGATGAGGTTACAGCAGATATGATAAAAGTGCCGGGTGAGACAGGGGAGAAATGGCTCCAGAGGGTACTAACAGCACTGTGGAGAAAAAGGCATATCCCAGATAAGCATAAGCAGGGGACATCCACAACTGTGGGCAGTACAGAGGCATCAAACTCCTATCACATTGTTTGCATGAAAGTTCTGGAGAGTGTTATTGATTAACAGATGCACATAGTAGTAGAAAGTAATATGGGAAATGAGCAGTTCAGATTCAGATCAGGATACAGCACTGTGACACCCCTGCACTGGCTCAGTAATCAAGGAGCCTCAGTCCTCACTACTGACAAAAATGGGAGACGTACATACTGGGAGGATGACAAGTACACAAACAGTAAAGTGCAATTTCCCATAAGAGCACACAGAGATCAAAGTCAGTCTGGGGCTGGTTTCTCCCTCTTTCTCCAGATCCCCAATAAGACTCCCTACTGACACAGCTATACAGTTGAAATCTCAGCTGAGTGGCCAAGCCGAAACCTCCAGCAACCTCTCTGTCCAACCAGTGCTTTGTGTCCCTGCCCAAGTAGCTGACACACACACACACTTTGTGAGGTTTGATTTAGATACAAACACACACACATATTCCTGGGAAAGACTGGCACAGGTTTACTAGTTATGCCGTCTTCTTCCCAGACTATAAGGTAGTTTCCACTGCCACCAACTACTCTTGTCAGCTACTTTAGGCCCTTAACAAAGGGTGTCCAATCCTGCTGTGTAATGTTACTGTTAATCCAAATGGTAGTCTGACCAAGCAAGGCTATTGGAGTGGCCTATACAATGTCACCAAATAGATATGCAAGTACACTAAGAGCTTAAATATGTCTCACAAATATCAGCCACAAATATAGGTTTAAATGTATTTAATAATAAATAATAAATGAACAAGACAATACTTAGTAAATCAACACAGTAACTTCAGAGTTCAAAATCACAGGAAATATTTTAAAACAACATTGCAGGACAGTCTCAAATAAATACAGAAAACATCTAAACTAATCTTTACTGTATTCCTATCTTTATCTAAAAGAGATACTATGCCCTAAATCTTACATACAACAAGGCAAGTGCAGATGGTGATGATGAGTGGATGTTCTTGCTAGGTCCAAGACAAAATACTAAATGCCCAGTCTCTCTCTGACAGAGTTCTTAAATTAATATCAAATATTACTGCAGGGTTAACTTGGATGACATCACTTTTTGCCACCTGACTTCAGTTCCCAGGCTAAAACAGAAACTAACAGAATTTAACATCTCTGTGTGAAAAATACATATCTCTCAGATGTTTGCAGATCTTGAAAGTTGTAAAACAATAAAACACTTTTATATTTTAAACCTAGTAATTACTTTTCTTTCAAGACAATACAAAAACTTCTAGCTCTAGACATTGTGTCTGCTACACTGAAACTAAGAGAGAACTTTTATAGCGCAAGTGTAAAGCAATTTAATTTCAACTTATTTTCTTGAAGTTTTGCAAGTTAACCATTTTATGTTCTAGTTTCTACTGTTAAAACATACATTTGCACAGGTATATAGTTTATATGCATTTCTGTTCTAAGTCAGCAGGGCATGCTGTGGTTACATTTTAGCCCAGTACATAACATACAGTTCTGTATAAATCATATCAGTATTCATAAATGGCATATAATTATTTACAAAACTCCAGATAGCTGGGCTGGCAATATTTCCCTATATCACAAGCACAATAGACCCAATGCTTGCAGTGAGAAAGATACTTGTGAAGACGCTAGAGATGAGGACAGAGTCCAACTGGGCATTCTTAGACTTGGAGAAAGCATATGACAAGGTCCCAATAAAGCTGATCTGGGCAGTACTGCAATGGTTTGAAGTCCCAGAAAGATTGGTAGAATTAGTGCAGGCTTTGTAGAAGGACTCAAGTATGAACAGTGTTCAGCCTCACAGAGGGGTTCCCAGTGGGTGTGGGTGTACACCAGGGTTCAGCTCTGAGCCCACTGCTATTCGCACTAGTGATGGACTACGTTAGCAAAGAGGTTGGAGAGGACAGATCAACAAAGTTGCTGTATGCAGATGGTGTGGCACTACAGACTCTGAGCTAGAACTTCAGCAAAGGATATGAGAGTAGAATGCAAAACTGAAGGCACATGGGTTGACACTAAGCGCAGATAAGACAGTGGTAATGGCAGCAAATTGGGATATCAGAAGAAGCTGAGAATAGAGATAGAAGGGAAGATAGTGGAACAGGTAAACAACTTCAAGTATCTGGGAGGGGTGGTTGAGGAGAAGGGAAGTCTGAATGAAGAGGTCAAAGCTATAATCAGAGGGGCTGCAGACAACTGGCATAGAGTGTCAGGTATAGTTATGACAGAAGAATGCCAAAGAAGTTGAAAAGTAAGGTGTACAAGACAGTGGTACCACCAGTACTATTATATGGTACAGAAACCTGGGCAGTAAAGGCAGAACAGTTGAAGAAGCTAGAGGTGATGAAAATGAAGTGCCTGAGAAGGGCAGTAGGATGCACACTGTGGGACAGACAAAGAAATGAGGACATAATAGCAGAAGTCAAAGTAGCTCCAGTTGCAGAAAAGAGCAAAGAGAACAGATTACTGTGGTTTGTAGATATGCAGAAAAGCAGAAGACAATCTGATGAGGAAGATTTGGGACAAACAAGAAGAAGGAAAGAGAAAGCGAGGACATCCAGCAAAGAGGTGGATGGATTGTGTGAAAGAAGATCTGCGACAGTCAGGCATGAGTGTTGAAGAAGGCAGGAGTGTGGCACTAAATCAACAGAGGTGGCGACAATTAACATGATACTCTGACCCCATGTAGAAAAAAAATGGGAAAAGGGGACTGATGATGATGATGATGATGATGGAATTCCTCAAATAAATGTTTGAACAACAAATCTTTCTGTATCTCAGAATCAAGATTATTAATTTCCTCCTCTAGCTGGTTCAACCGCCTCAGATTATCCTGAACAATAATATTCATATATTCAATATCTATGCGGTTAAAAAATTCCACAAGTTCAAAATGCAACAGGGACCCATGGATAACCCCATTGGGGTATTTCCAAATGCGTAAGCCTTTTGGTACTCACTTGTTACTAATACAATAATTGAGAAAAGAATATTCCAACTGTATTGAATTAAATGTAGTTAATAATAAATCAAATTTTTTTAATTCTTGCTTCAAATGTAAGCTCACGATCATTACACTGTATGTTGTTCTTCTCAGCCTTCTGGACTACTTCTCCACTAAACAAAACTTATTTTTTGTCATCCCCACAAGGAGGGGTTTGATTGGTTTCATCAAGCTATGGTCAGGGGCACAGATATGAGTGATACTGAAGTTAGATTGATCTTTCAGTGTATGGAGTTTATGCTGACTAACAACTCTGTATACTATGAAGGTGAATATTACAAACAACACAGAGGTGTGGCCATGGGTGCAGCTTCAGCTCCCATATTTGCCAACATGGTTTTGTGGTTCTGGGAGGCCTCCATGATTTCAAGTTCACCTTTTTCTTCTATGACTGGAGTTTATCTTAGGTACCTGGTCAATATATTTATTTTATGGAAAGGCAGTTCAGAGGAATTGAAGTCTTTAACAGGCTACTTAATCCTCTCCACCGACTTCCTAGAATTTATCCACCTACGAAACACATATTCTATTGATTTTCTCAACATCGCATTGTACAAAAATTTCAAAGAGCAAAGATAAGAGTCTAACATTTTCAGGGAAAAACAGTTTTTCGAATGCATATTTGCATTTCAATAGTCAGCATACTGCATGTCAGAAAAATAATTTGGTGACAGGTCAACTGATCAGGCTTAGTTGATTAATTTCTGATGACACCAACTTCCAAGATGAAGCTATCAAACTTTGTGAAATGTTTAAAAGCAGGGGCTACCCACAGGGCATGTTGGACAATATTAGTAGTTTTGTGATAAAGCACAGAAATTCTCTAAATGGCTCCATTATACAAAAACCTGGATCCATGATGGGTCAGAATAAAAACAATAGTAAAAGACCAGATAACCCTTCACAGCTGTTGGTCCTGCAATATAGCAAAGACATTAATTCTTTGAAAAGTTCCATCAAAGCACACTGAAGTACTGTTTTTGGATGCCTCGAGTTAACCAACGGGTTGAGGCAGCAACCTAGATTTGTTTTTAAAAATAACAAAAATTTGAAAACCATCCGAGTCATGGGCAGGAGTTCTGACAACATTTGTACCAAAGGTTGGGGCATGAAGTGGTGCAAACAATGTAGATTTATTTTTGAAGGCAGTAGTTTTTCTGTGGAAGGTTTTCCTAGACTGATTACAGTCAAGGGCAGAGTTGACTACAATACTAAGGATGTTGTATATATAGCCTTCTGTCTATCTTGCCCAGCATTCTATGTAGGAAAGACTATTGGATCTTTGTGGACAAGAATCTATCAAGCATGTGTATGCAATTGTTAAAGCCAATTCTTGTAATGCCATTTACAAGCATTCTATGGTTTGCAAGGATTTTAAGAAATTTGGCTTTACCATTTTAGAGAAGGTGGAATGCCCAGAAAGGGGTGGTGATTGAGAAACCTTTGTTGAGAAAAGGGAGCTTCACTGGCAACTTTTATTAAATGTCACTGCCCCACCAGGTATTACTGAGTTAATATCTATCAAGCTTTTTTTCAAAATTAAGTCAGACTGCCTGTCATAGGACTTCTGTAATCAAACTTTTCTAAAATGTTTTTAAATAGTTTTATTGATCATACAAACTATTTAATGTGTTTACCATTTACTAATTCTTAACGCATCTGCTATAATGTTTTTTATACAATATTTACCTTTATATTTAATTGTATTGGTGTTTAGCATGCATATATACTTGATGCAGGAAGTTTGGGAATAGTATTGATATTTTAATGTGTGTATACCTTTACATTTTGCTAGTGGTTTTTTTTGCACCTTTTTAAGTATATAAAAAGAAGGAAGTAGAGATCACATTGTTTCTGATGAAGTTGATTTTCAGTTGGAAAGAAAGCACTCAAAACTTTGTGTAATTAAAGACTCTGTTGTGTTCTGGTGCGGATTTTTTTTTATTATTTGAGTTTAAGAAGATATATCCATGATACAGGTGGTAAGCATTGACAAATGACATTTTAAGATTATAAGCCCTCTCTGTTGTTCCAGAAGATGCAGTGTTTCTAAGTGTGCCTTAAAAGGAGATGCACTGGGACATTTTAGTCATGTGCCTAGAAAATCTAGGTACATATTTTCAGTGTTGTTAGGAGGATTCTCTTGGAATGCCTATTATAAGAACTAATAAAAGGAAAGTCAATACAGAGTGACTAGCCCTGAAAACAACTAACTGGGTTCCCCATATAATAGGGCAAATTGACAATTTTTTTTATATTAAATTGTAAAATGATTTGACAACCAGATTTTATAAGGATGTAGGGAAGCTTGAATTCTGTGAAACATGTAACTGAAGGTGCTGGGGCTCTTTGGCACTGCAGACGTTAGTTAAAAATAAGAGTAAGGCTTATTGAAGGTGAGTGCTGAGCTGAAATATTCAGTGCAATAGCAGGAACATTTTATATGAATTCAGGATATGTTGATATAAACACATGCAGTTACAAATATTGAATGCTGGAAAGATATGAGTCATAATGGCAAGTTTAATGTAAGGGAGAATTTAATAAATCCTACACAGTATTTGTTTACCATGTAGGCATCATGGCACGCTGCATACATGAAAGTAAGCAGCTGTGCAATCCAGTAAGCACTGCTGAGCAGCACACATGAGTGCACCAACACAGGAAGTTTTGTGGCATGCAAATCACCTCATAAAGAGGTGAATCTCATGCAAATGAGGCAAGTAGAGTAATCCAGCAAGCAGATAGGCATCCCTGCAGACCCCGTGTTGGTGTCCGTTGTGTACATGGAAATATCCCCTGTACAGCACTTCAAACAGACAACCGGGGCTGTAAAAATGCAGCTAGCTGGACAGAAATGGCATAGCACATATAGATATGTGCAAAACTATCCACCATGTGTCCAAAATTGTAAGGGACATAAGTTAAAATATATATATATATATTTTTAATGATCTGGTCGTGTTTGCATAGTAAGCCACAGTGCACAAACATGCTTTCATGAAAAAATAAAAAAAAAGTAGAAAAACCACAGTTAATAGTATGTGACAAAAATGTATTATAGGACCCTGCGTGGAGTATCTACAATGGTAGAATGGTGCTGTTGCTAACTAGGTACGGCCTGAAAATGTGTAGTTTCCTGGTTGTGTGCACAGATCTTAATGCAAATGAGGTGGGGTTACTGAATAGCACAAAAGGGTATTCGTGTCTGCATATCCCTTCCGTATAGGTACAGAACCATGTCAGTGTCCACAGAACAGGTAGCTGACATCAAGATGGGATGTGTCTGAGGACTTGGAAGCTGATTGGAGCTCAGCTGCACCTGTTTGCATGGTGCACCACTGTGCTCAGCAGGGGGGGGTTGCTAAGCTTTATTTACCTTCGGGGCGCATGTTTCTGCATGTTTGTGTGGTGAGCCACATTGCTGAGAGTATCTACAAAGCAATGATGTAGGTTCTGCTGCCCTTAGCTCAGACTCAGAGCCAACAGAGGGGAACCCATCCCAGTGGAAACAAAGGTATGTGTAGCCGCTAGGATAATAGCCACATGTACCTTCCAAAGATCGACTGGGGATATGATGGGGTCTCACAGGCATCAGCATCCAGGGTACTCCACCAGTTCCTGGATGCCATGCTACCACATGCCAGTGAGCACATTTATTTTCCCCTCGCCCCTAAGATGAGGGCCAGCAGTATGCAGCACTTCTACTGTATAGCACACTACCCTGAGGTCCTGGGTGCCATAGATTACACTCATGTACATGTCAAGGCACCACCTGATGAGGAGGGTAGAATCTATGTCAACCGCAAGGGGTACCACTCCGTCAACTGCCAGGTCACGTGCAATGTCCAGGGCATCATCATGAATGTGTGTGCCCTGGCAGTTATCACAACTCCCATATCTGGCATGCATCACAGTTGTACCAGATGTTTGCTGGGGGGGAGCATCCCACATGGCCATTTACTGGGAGATGCTGGCTATGGCATGGAACCATGGATGATAACACCCATCAGAAATGCACACACACCCATGGAAGGACACCATAATGAGGCACATGCACAAACAAGGAACATAATACAGTGTGTGTTTGGACTGATGAAGTCACACTTCTAGTGTCTCTATATATCTGGTGGAGCCCTGCAGTACTCACCAGCCACATGTGCACATATGTTCACGGTATGTGCCATGCTACACAATATGATCCTGTGGAAACCAGTGCAGCAGGATCAACAAAGGGAAAGGATACACAGCCCCCCACTAGTGCCTAGGTCACCACAGCCACAGTTACAGGAGGACTCTGAGGAGGAGCCCCCTGATGATGTCCCTATAGTCAGATGTAGGCATGCCCAGTACACCCTGGCATTGGCTAAGAGACAATGCATAGCACATTCACTGACAACCTAGGGCCCTAGGGACTGACATCTTACTCCTACTCACATACATATAGTAAACATGTTAATGCCAGGCAACCCACACAGCCTGTACCTATTCATGTATTGTTGTGTATGGCTTGATCACACAGAGTCAGCCCTGAACTACAGGTCTCTCAACTGCTGCATTTGCAAGGTAAGTCTCTAAGCTACACACTAATTGTAAGGATTACTAGAATATATCATATGTATGGATCTGCTGCTGTTATGCAAGGAAATATAGTGGGCTAATTGGACAGATGTAACATCCACATGGGACTACAGATACCCCGTCCAATAGTATGTGTTCCTTAATAGTCACTAGTACTCATGGTTGGAATATTCACTACATCAGTCAAGAGAGATGTTAAACAGTGGGCTCACATGATATTTGGACTAATATATATTCCAGCAGATCATGTGCCATTGTTCCCCAACCCTCAACACAGCAGTATACCCATACAGCTGCTTTAACACAAAATCACCTGTGGTATATCAGTGGACCAGGCAATCTCAGGGTTGTAACACAGATATTCTCACACCATTGTATGTTTCTTGTCATGCAAGATAACAATGTACACATGTATGCTGTTGTTTGTATGATGAATGACTCCTCTCTGTCTGGTCCTGAGTGGCTCAGTGGACTAGGAAAGCTAGCACAAGTGATGGTGTTGATGGTTCTAATCTGGAAATACTCACATCTTTTGCATGTGAGATAGTACTATGTTGGTGTTTTCACAGACTGTCATACCTCTTACTGCAAGAAATCTGGACAAAGCTAGTAAGATTGGGAGGACAAAGGCCCAAACATAGGGACAGATTTCAGGTATTGTCCCCATAAACCTAGAAAGTCACTGGCAGTAAAGGTGTTGTATTAGTACATATGTTCTGAAGGATATAATGTCCAAAACACAAATGTTTGTCTGTAAGTAGTATAATGAATTGATGTCATTATTCAGTACTTCACCAGAAGACCACAAATGTTTGAGGAACAGACCAAACATATGAGGCAAAACAGTGGACATCCTGTGGAAATCAGGATGGTTGAGTGGTATGCAGACTGACAGTCTTTTGGTGGTGTAACATTACCAACAGCAGTCACAAATTAAGTACAGAATGCTGTGGACTGTGTGCAATACTGCAGAAATGGGAGGATGATAATGTCTGTCACTTACACAAATCCGGACTAGAGTGCAGGTAGGTGTAGACTGGAATCACCTTATTAGTATTGACTGTCCCACTGGGCATGCCCATACACTTAGGTAAAATGAGTGCAATCCTGTTTCCCCTTCATCAAACTGCATGTTATGTATAAATGTCTATACATACAGATATATGTATACATATCCATCTGTTAGTATTTCTCTCTCACATGCATAGTATATCTATCGCTATGTAGTGTTGAATAGATATGTACAGATATATATATAGCTATATATATTAAAATGATACATATAACTGCCATATATCTACAAAAGACATATGCATTTCCTACAAACACGCAACTACCGTTATATATACATCCCTGTTATATACAGAAATATGTGTATGGATGTCTGTATTGTCCACATTACCCTAGTAATGGTGAGTAAATCTCCCCTCTCACACAGCCATACTGTTCCTCAAAGGATCCAAACTAAGGGTGCAACAGTACAAATTCCACTTACCCACAGACCCCTGTGCCTGCTAGATTTCACCACGTAGACAGACACAGGTGAGCAGGTGCTGTAATATATAATGTTGCCAACGCATGTATGGACAGGGCAGCTTATCCCTGTTCACAGTTATGCTTATGTAACTGCAAGCAGCCACATATAGCCATACTGGTAACTGTACACACATAGCTAGGATAATTACAGGTATCCCACTGCTAGGATACTAGATGCAGATAACATTATGAAGCAATATCACACTGCAGTCCATAGATTCTGGTCAACACAGGCCTAGTTTGTGTAATGGACAAGTACTGTGCCTGCAGTCACAAATACAACACATGCAATAAGTACCATGGTCTATAGAGTATAAGACTAGATAGATAGGGGTTCTAATCTCACTCCAGCCCACTTGGTATGTGACTGTGCCAGAGTGTGTGTGTGTGTGTGTGTGTGTGTGTGTGTGTGTGTGTGTGTGTGTGTGTGTGTGTGTGTGTGTATACACGTGTCTGTATATCTTCCTGCAAAGGAGCGGACACACCTTCATGGGCTGTCCACCTGCAATGGTTATGCACTTTTTGGCCCTGTAACTTACTGCTGGCTTCCACACTTCCCGCTTCTACAAGGCCTGATGATGTCAACCACCTTAAGACTACCAGCTGACAGTGTAAAATCAAATGTAAGCCATGGCACATGGGATAAGTACAGTGATCTATAGTGTATAAGACTAGATAGGTGGGGGTTCTAATCTCATTCTAGTCCACATGATGTGTGTGTGTGTGTGTGTGTGTGTGTGTGTGTGTGTGTGTGTGTGTGTGTGTGTGTGTGTGTGTGTGTATATTCATTTGGCATAACCTTGGTAGCCAAGACATATGTAGGATTTTGCAGTGCTTTATTTGTAGCAGGTGATGTGGCCCCCAAAGGACTGCCCACAGCAAGGCCTGCATATGTCATCAAGCATAATATGTCCTAAAATTATAGTATTAGCAGACATGAGGTGTGTTGCATGCACCAAGTACTGTGATCTGTAGTATGTACCTTTACATAGGTAAGTGTGCACACCTACATACAGCCAACTGGAACTATGTATGTGCCTTGGCATGTCCTGTACACAATGATTGGAAGTGGTGATAGCCTCAGTGTAGCCATGTGTTTGTGTGAGCCCGGTAGAGCATTTTACAAGTCATGGAATCATGGGACGTATGGATTGAACACAGAGAGCACTGTAGCCTTCAAAAGTCACTGGTCATAAAGATGTGGATGCATTCACTGTTGTACAACCAAAACCAACAGGTTTGGGACATACATCCCAGACTGGCACTGATATACTGAATGTGGCAGTCATCACAGCTATCATTATGTGCAATGGCACCCTTGCCATGTCACTACACAGGCATATTGTACAACTGTAGCAGCTGCACAGGTGCCAAGGTAAACTGATACACATTGTAGAGAACATGTCCTATGGAGTCTATATCAGAACCCAACATGTGTAGTCTGTCTCCAAAATGCTTTGGAGGGGATGGTTATGGTTCCATACAGGGAGGTGTCAGTTCCCACTGTGTACCTCCAGTGTATCCATGACAGGACTAACAGATGAGTCACCTGTGCTACACAACAGCATCAGTGTGGTTTGCATAGTACATGCTGGTGAAACAGGTATGTAACATATGGAGTACACCCTGCATGACACAGCCCCCCCATGCATGTCACGCACACATCTGCTGTGACACACATCATGTGCAGGTTTCACACTGGGATGCAGAACACAACAATCATAACTGTTGCTGGGCAACTGTTGGTACTGGACATAGGATATATGTAGGAATGCGTCATCTCCATTAGAACCCTGGTGTCACTTATGAAGGGTAGCAGACCTTGTCACAGATTATGGATTCATGAGTATGCTGAATGCCAACATTGTCCTGTTAGCCTGTTATACACATATGGACCTATGGAGCCATGCAGTTATAGTGCTGTACCTTGCTGATGACATATGTCCGCTGTGCTAACATGCCATCCTGTGCTGCTTTATTTCCACTGTATATCCATAAGTTATCCCAACAGACTCCTGTAACAGAAATATAAACAGGCCCATGACACACCTGTCATTGTGGAACTATACAGCCAATTCAACAACATACAACATAAAGACCACAGAAGGTACAGAAATGCATGTGGCATACACATGACAAATGCGAGTATACAGTATCTCTTGTTAACCACTACAAGTGGCATGGTGAACCAACACTGCATTACACAGGTACACGTTAAGTAATATAGTCACCCTGTGCATCAGACCCATAGCTGCATCAATGACAAGGATGTGGCACGGGTATCATCACTTGAACAGGGTGTTGTGTGGGAATGCAGGAGACCTAGACTGGCCCAAATGGTAGACAGCATGTGTGTGAGTCAGGGGGGACCATGTCAGATGGACCATGGAGAGGTGCTGTGTGTGTCTGTAGGTGACCTGCATATGACAGTGGTGTGTGACCGCATGCATGTACATAGTCAAGCTCAGTGCTAACTCTACAAGTGTGTATGCTGAGACAGCTGTGGACCATACATGGTAGAGTTGACAGTTCACTGTTTCTTTCCCCGAACACAGGAACTGGCTCTGCCAGGAGTTGCACTGGCACCTCCATGCCCAAGGTCAGAAGCGGTGCTAGTACCTGATGGTGACTGGAGTCTGCTGGGACTGTGTCCCCCATGAGACAGCTCAGGATAATGAGCCCATGGCCTGCCACTTCGTGGTGTGGACAACACACTGCACTCTGTAGGGCAGGATGTAGTGCCACTACAGGAGCATGATTGTGCATGGCCACGTGGAGTCTCAGCAGATGTTGTTGCTGCCCTACGTCCATGGGTCTGATGCTCAACTCTAACCAGACATTCCAGCACAGACAATGTGTGGTCCAAGACAGACACTGTCTCAACCCACTGTCTGCCCACTGCATCAGTCAACAGATCCAGGGTGTCCCCAATGTGGTGAAGGCTGTCATGGATGTCAGACTATGTGGCATTAAGAACCCTAAGCATGCACCTGGTGTTCTGTTCAGAATGTGCCTGTGCCTCCATGATGACCCGAAACATGCGCTGGGTGACCTGTGATGTGACACCTGCAACAGGTGGTGGATGGACAGCGGGCTTCCTACAAGCACCCCCATCAATCCACCTGTGTGGTACCTTAACACCTGTCTGGCTATGGCCAGTGTCTACACTCTCTAGAGCCATAGTTGCTACACTTTCCTCTTCAATGCCTCCACACTCTGACTGTCCAATATCTGTGGGCTCCGGGATGGCGTATGTGTGGGAATACAGAGTGTGTGGGGTGACAATGGGGGCAAAAGAGTGATGTCTACCACTGCGATAGATTTAGCCCCTGACACCCCCACATGTACCTCACGGTGGCCACCATCATCATCATCAGTGTTCGATGAGACATTGACATCAGGTTGTGTAGGGGGACAGACTCTAACCCCCATGACCATCTACAATAAGAATGAAAAAAGCAGCACTTTAATAGCTGCATTAATGTGTACGAAAAACATCCAAGACTCCTAACAACGAAGACCACAACTGCACCTTTGTCCACAAAGCACTACCTCAGAGCACAATTCAAATTCAACTCAAGACCTTTATAACCATCACTTGAGGTAAATCAAGTCAAACATGACCGGTAATATTTACCTTTTACTTACTCAGTATGACATTATAATTGAAAAAAACAACTCTTTTCACAGTTATATGGAAATACACATTTCACTGCCTAATTTATTTGCCTTCAACCTGTTGTATTTTAAAAGGCATTTTAGAAGCCTGGCCTCATTTATGCCAGGAGGCATATCTGCTTTTACCTGTAACTGCCATAGTGTATCTGTTTGTTGAACTACACTCCTGTGACTACCCCATCTTGAAACCTTAGGTACATCCTCCAGACTGGCAATTAAAAACATCCTACGCTGTCTACACAAATAATTATGTGTACATAGGGCATTATTCTGGCCCTGGTTGGTACTAGACTATAATTGTTCCTTAACAAAACGAGTGTCATACTTAACAGGGGCTGGACCACGGCCTTGGCCAATACCTGAAGGACCTGTGAAAAGTGGAGGGTTGGGCAGTGGCATCTTGTGGCATCGGAGTGCAGGACTGCAGTCCCCCCAGCTGTGTGAAGAAAAGGAAAGAAAATACATTTCATTTTTTAAAATAAAAAATGTAAATTAAACTGGTTGGTTAGTGCTCTAAGAGAATCCGACTGACTCACAAAGTCCCGGAATTCGAACTGCACATGCTCGGTAAGTTCCGTTTTTTTTTTTTTTTTTTTTGTTTCTGTAAATCTGGACTCAGACTGCTGTAACAGTAGTTCAGATTATGGAGAGTACTGCATCAGTGTGTGATGCCCAGAAGTCTGTGTGGTTTAACTGTAAAGTAAAGTGGAAGGGGGTCAGACTGCCACGTCGGCAGTCACGTACATGACGCAGACAGCATGATGGCTACTGATTGGTTCTCACTCTCTTTCTGAAAAAGAAAGCGAGAAACAATCAGTACAGGCAGTGCACAGTACTTTTCATTACTCTATGGTGGTGGTACTACCATTGCAAACAGCTTTTTTTGAATTGATTCCTGAATCCGTAGCTACTTTATTTCTTTGTTGTTCGTGATCGTGACGGAGACGGACAGTCAGTCACTGAAGATTATTAGAGGTTGAATGAGGACAGGAAGAGATGTAGAAAGGTGAGGAAGCCCTAATTTTAATTAAACTATTAATTAGGAAATGAAGTTATGAGGCCAGGAAGTCTTTCTACTTCGGTAGAAAGATTTTTTTTTACAAAACTTGGCTATATGTGATGGAGAGAATCACCTAAATGATTCTTGGATCAAAAGGGGTTGATAAGTTGTTGTAATTCAAATTTAAGTTTTTTTTAACATTTGTTCATTGGATGGCTAGAAATGTTTATGGAGAATATAAAATTGGTGGGTCATTTTTATTTTTTTCAGTGGTAAAAAAGTATATCTGTTGTAGCATGCGTACTTAAGAGTTATGCATTACATTCTGATTAACTGCAGATTTTGTAGGCTTACATATCTACTCCATGGGTAGGTTAGTAAATAATGATACTGCATATAGGAGACCAGGAACAGAATTGTGAGCTACGGGTAATGTAAGCATATTCTGCCAGATGCAGTTTTATTCTGTATAATTTAACAAGCTATTGATTTTTGTTAATTTAATAGCATGCTAATCAAATGTAACATTTTTATCAACAATACACACAAGTTGGTATTTTTCAGTACTGTTTTTGTTCCAGAAGTTGAAAGAGTACAAACATTGTTAGATATTATGTAGTTCTGTGGTATAGAGGAATAAAGCCCTGACTAAGGGGCATGCAACCAGACTTTGATTTGTGGCTAGGTTACATGTATTAGCCGGTTGGAGATGGTAAGAATGAGGTGCTGCTGCTGCTTACTTGGCCATCCTGGGGGGCAGCTGTGGCTTTCTATGTGGGTGACACCATGTTTGAGCACTATACCCTGTGGAGTTTGAGCTTACAGAGTACACCCTACGAGGTATATTAGCACTGAAAGTTGAAAGGAATTTTGCATGCAGAGGTGCACTTCCCCTCAGAGGACAGCTATACCATAGCCTGGAAGAGCTGTTGAAGGTGGAGTAGGAACATCCAGAAGGGAAAATGAGAGGGCGTGGTGCCGCAAAGGACCGGAAAGCTGGCCTGTTTCTTATACCTGACTCTTGCTATCTGGAAACAGGATTAATTGTGAATTTGTAGGCAAAAGCAGATCGGCAGTAGGGTTCTTGGCCAGTATGGAAATGATAGGCTTCCCCATGGAATGAATGGGCTGAGTGGGTGCAGGTAGATGAGTAGCTGGGTGAGGTCCTGGGGGCAGAGGAAAAATCGTTATGTGTTGTAAGCTAAATAACAAGATTTGGTTATATTCTCATGTAGGAACGCTCCAGACTTGGGCAACCATCCTTTGAATGTTTTAGATTTTTTTCAGATTTTAGGTGATTTATTTTTATCAGAATACATTAATGCAGAATCATCTATGATTGAATGAATTGAATCAGTGGACATTAAAAACATGTTAAAAACAATTGGGTCAGACGTGTACTTAATGAAGTCAGTTGGTCTCTTCAGGTCACTCACTTAACATCAAACTTGACTGCTAAATTGTAAAGAAATGTTTATTAAACCCTTTTTTGATATATAAAAGAATAAGTGTTTGGTGAATGGAAGAAATGGGGTGCGTGGTAGAATTGGGGTATTTTGTAGAAGTTGTTGCTTGAGAGTTGGAATGGAATAGTCGTGATGCTTTGTGACCAATGAATAGAGAACTTAGAGGGGTAATCTTCATTGTGATTGTGATTGTACAAGGACTAAACTATGGAACTGGCATGGATTGTTTGCAAGAAATATGAAGTGTTTGTCAGTCATTGCAGTGGATGAAGTTGATTTTCTGCACAATCATCAGTTTCTTT
This sequence comes from Protopterus annectens, assembly GCF_019279795.1. Lineage (NCBI taxonomy): Eukaryota > Metazoa > Chordata > Ceratodontiformes > Protopteridae > Protopterus > Protopterus annectens. The sequence continues at coordinate 433,867,348 of NC_056739.1, forward strand.
CCTTTTAAACAAGCATGTGAAATCCATTTTAATTTCTCCAAGTGGTTTGTTTTTTTAATACTATGATGGGGATGGACCTCATTCCTAAGTCAGGCAGTATTAAAGTTCATGCAGTCAGTATTGTTTCACTCTTTGTTAGCCAAGAGTGCTTGTCTCTGCACCTAGAACTGCCTGCTCCTGCGGTTAAGTGTATTGGTAGCATACTTAAGACATATTGTATTTTTTAGTCTTATCAGTCCCATTACTGTTGGGACTGTCTAGGTATTTTCTTCCACCTTGCTCTTGTTTCTGTTCAAATACTGGTATTTATGACTTTGTGTCTTTTGCCACTTGAGACATTGTAATAGCTGGCTGTAGCAATTTCAGTGATCAGTGCTTCTTTAGTATTTTTTTTTCCTGAATTACCATATTTTTTGCATTTATTTTTGAACTTCTGGTAATAGCTGTTACCATGTGATATACACTTCATCATTCTGTGCAATGTTTTGTGGTTCATATTTCCAGTGCTTCTTAGCTACTTCTATACTGTAGCTTGTACATAATCCACAGTGCAACAATTTTGACACATCATTGTGTCTTTCATTTTGTGTCTTTCAGTTTGACATCCGCAGTGGTGCAGCGGTAGAGTTGTTGCCTCACAGCAAGAGATTCTCCTGTTCGATTCTCGGCTGGAGTGCGGGGAGTGCCTTCTGTGTGGAGTCTGCATTACCTCCCCGTGGTTGGGTGGGCATTCAAATGACATGCATAAATGGGCGTGCCTTCATTGAAGGTTGAATGTTGAGCTGGCACCTCAGCGTTCATGAAAATCTGCTGCCAATCATTAGCGGACCGGAGTTCTGCTGTGGCGACCCCTAACCGGGAAAAGCCGAAAGACAACAACAACATTGTGTCTTTTAGTTTAAAGACCCTTAGCCATGAATATATGACACACACAAATGTGCACAAGCCTGAGAGCTGTTTTATGCTGGCTAATGCAGCTTGAAATACACAGAAGGTGCAACTGGGCTAGGTATACATACAAACATACAGAATGAAACTCGGTGTACTGTAGACTGCAGTGTGAAAGCATATGTGTACATTGTAAATAAATGTATGGCAATATGGATTTTATTTTACTCCTTTTACCTTAGCAGAGATGTTTGTTATCTCAGTATCTTATGAATATATCTTTGTTAGTTGGATCTTTTCTCCCTGGGCCTCGCTGAAAAGAGGTTTGATTGCTCAGTCAGATTTTCCCAGTAATCAAATGCAATAAATAAATAAATTTCCATATAGCAGCTGCCTACACTATATGTTGTCGCAGCTTACTCATGTCTTGGAGAGGAATACAAATGCTAAACAGACCATGGACTGGGTACATGGCAGAGCTAGGTTGGAATCTTAAAGCTGTCCAATGGAAAGGAAGGGCAAACTGCAATGTGTAGGGGACCATGGTATCCTCTAAGTAGGCAATATGAGACAGAAAATAGTTGGAGTTGTGAGGTACTTCCACCCCTTTCTAGTTGGTCACACCCCTACCCATTGGCCCCACCCATTCAGCTGTCTCCTGCAGCCCCCCCTTTGATTTGAAGTCACCAGCCGCCACTGGGGTTGGGTAATGTCAGTACCACTGCATGTTACAGCACAACAAGATAGTACAGACATATATCTCACATTTAGAGTAGCTAGTCTATAACTTGTTGTATTGGTCCCAATTTGCATATGAGTGCATACCTGAGGTTACACCCCCCAAAGAACAAATACCTGACCCCCACATACATGTATCTATAGCCTGACACACTGACTGCTACAATATTACAGTGCTGATCACAGTAAGCTTACCTACATGCTCCTCAGCTGTGGAAACTGTGGCACCCACCTCCATGATGTATGGTGTGATTGATGTCTGGGAGCTGTCGCATGTGCCTAGGTATGCCAGGAATTCCTCAGTGGCCAAGAGTTGCTGTTCCACTGCAGGCCCTCCACCAGTGACTGCACAATCCTTGGCTATATCTGCTACCCATCGATGTGCAGCATTAATCATATTGGTTGCCCAGTGGTGAACCTGCTCATTGGTCCTGCCCTGCTGGCCCCTGGCACTAGTGTCATGGACAAGTCTGACCACAATGCAGCCAGCTGTTCCCTATTATGTCTCCCCCTGGATAACAGGATGTCATAATGCTGCCTTAGTCCTTGCAAGATTATCTCATTCTCTGCATCTGAGAAGGGTGGGTTTTGTCTGTGATATGTTATTCCTGAAAGACAACACAAGTGGAACACATTATGGGATCAGATATGTGGACATCCATCATGTACAGATACAGCAAGGGCACAATAGTCAGCACTATCCACTGTTTGTTTATACATGGCATAACCCACAGTGCGACAACATATACATGTGTGGATACAACCAAGATAGTACCATTACCGAGGTATTCCCTGTGTGCCATGACAACATCTGCTGTATGATCATACACCCAACACTCCAGTCCACTGTGGTGTGTCTCCTAAGGCCAGCCACACAATAATATTTCATTGGAGCAGTGCCAGACAAATAGCAGTGTGCTATAACAGCCACAATATAGAGACAGTCTGACAACACCAGTGTGGCACACTGACAACAGACAATGCCACCCTGATGTATTGTACAACCCCTGTAGGTGTAAGTCAGCAGGTTATCACTGACATGTCATTAGCACAGGTCTATGACCATCTTACCACTGTAATCCCTATGCCTCATATCCCTATCGTCCCATATGAATCCTGTTATGCACAAAAAAAAAAAACAGTTACATAGCTGCTAGAGTGCAGTACTCTTCTGTTGAACTGTGTGTCTGGTAAACTTTCAGAAAGGCGTGCTCTGTGTGAGTAAGGTCTCATACAGAATGGTTCCCCATGGCCGGCTGCTGCCTTTTAAACATGCTCCCCATCAGCAGATGATTACCTCTAAAGCAATCTGTAGTTCTGAAATGCTAATTGCAGCCAAAGCAGCTGAATTGCACTATCATTAGCCAATGACATGCAAGCACTGTGCAACATATAAACTCTTCATGTAGACCTGGGCCCCTTTCTTAGCTGTTGAGATGGACACTACTGAGGTGAGGAGACTACATCATCACAGAGGGTGGGTCTGTAGCAGAAACCTTTACATAGAGCTGTGTGTACCACTGGTTGCAACTGCTGCTGCAAGTAGTGGACATAGGCAGAGAGTGTGAATACTTCTGAGGCCAATAAGCTGCAGGTGTATCTGTGTCAGCTGTGTCAGCCCTGTTGTAGAGGCAGTGCCAAGGTGAGGGTACCCTTTACACTCCAATTAAGGCATGTGTTTAAGATACAGATGTTAGGCATCTGTGTCAATAACAGTGCTAGGTGGCATATTTTACTGCTATATGGATATGTGAAGTGTGTCCCTACCTGCAGGCCTGTGACTTCATGCACTAAAAAGCATCTATTTAATATGCAATGCTTTGTGTGGATAAAGAGTATATTAGTGATCCATTAAATGCTGTCTTCACAATAATGTAATTGAAATGCAGCACAACACTGGATTTGAACACAGGACTGTGTGTGACAAAATGTACTGTATGCAAGTCATTTAACAGATTAAGCTACTGAGTCACTGCTATAACAGGTGTACTTGCAAGATATATGTGCACACATACAGGCTGTGATAAACATTTTCTGCATCCATCAGTATGTGCATGGCTTTATACACCAGAGTCCCAGCTAAGCATGTATTTTGCCATGAATGCCTTAGCAGGTGACTTTCTACATACTGCTGATAAAAATGCACATTTACTTCCACTTACAGGCCTCAGTTACAGCCATTATCATGTGTTTGGCTGTCTAGTAGTGTACTGTTGCACCAGGATTCAAGGTACACTCCCATTATTTCCATTACTGTTTATTCCAGTTTGCGCAATGTGGAGCGCAGCTCCGCTGAAACATACCCAATGACTGTAAATGGCAATTACTATGTTTTGTTTAAACCACCTGTTTTAATTAAGAGTTGAGTGGCATGGCAGGTTAATGCAGTGTGCTGCAGGTGTGATGGGCTTGGGTTCGAAACATGGCAGAAGTGTTTATTTTGTACATGTGACTTACAATGTTAAAAACACATATCCTCATTAAAGTTCTATTTAGCTGAGCTAAGAGATGCTGCGCCCCATGCAGCTCTGAGCTGAAAAGATATAAAGAAAAGAAAAAAAGGTAGATAGGAAAGTGGTGAAATGGGGGCAAGCAGGGGGAAAACATATTCAAAAGCAGGGAGGGATGTGCAGGAAGGGTGTAGGAAAGAACCATAGCTATCAATTTTTTGTAAAGCAACAACTGTGCACTTTGACAGATTTGAAGATGAATTTGGATTCTGAAACCACAGAGAGATGGGTGAAGACAACATATCTGCATTGTCAAGCCAATTGGACCAAATTACATGTGTCCAGTGGACACGTGCACAATGGAGACAATATTTTTTGTGGGACAGTGCCCATTTTTTGTTTTTAAGGTGAGAGTGGAATGTGGGGAAAGGACAAAGGTATGTGTGGGGGAGGTAAGTTGGGTAGGTGAGGATGCATTTACAAACAGACAAGACAGCAGACAGGGGTGGTGTGTGACACATGAGGGGGGTGAATACCTTTGACAGCAAGGTGTTGTGGAATCTGAGTCCCATGTGCCTCCAGATGGCAGCAGTGTGACTCACGTCCCCACCCATGGGACTGTCAGCACTGCTCCTTCACTACCCCAAGGGTGGCTGTGCTGGAGGTTAGACACCAGTGCGACACTGTCCCACCAGGTCGGCCAGCTTGCCCTCAATCCAGCGCAGGCATTGATCATAGCTATGGTGGACTATTCTGTGTACCAGGACTAGTAGCTCATCACAGGTGACCACTCTCCCTCTGCCACCGCTCCCAGAGGGGGACTGGGCCCCGTCCCCTGGGGCAGTACTACCTGATGCCACAGGTAGTGCAGGGCCAGCAGAGGGAGCACCACCGGCCTGGTCCCACATGTGCTGGGACCTGGTGCCACAGCTGGTTGAGGCAAGGTAGAGGGATCAGCCGGAACCAGACTAACTTGAAGTGCTGTGGGACATGAAGTAAAGCAATATTTATTTATTTTATTTTATTTTACATTTGTTAACCAGGAAATTCCAACTGGACCAGGTCCATCATCTGCGGAGGCCTGGGGAGAAAAGCTCTGGCATCAAATTATACAAATACAGTACATCCAGCATAATACACAAAACAGGTTACATCATGTATGCTGAGCATAGTAATATAACAAGAAATTAATAAAACACTCCAGGTAAAAGAAGGTATAGAACATAGGTAAAAGACAGTGTTAGTTACAGTACATCCAGCATACTACACAAAACAGGTTTCATCATGTATGCTGAGCATAGTAATATAACAAGAAATTAATAAAACACTAAGGTAAAAGAAGATATAGAACATAGGTAAAAAGACAATGTCAGTTATACATTGGTAAGAGAAGGAAATATATCAAGTAAGAGTCTACAGTTAAAAGTACCCTTTCAGATGACCAAGCCTAGAGAGGATCAGAGATCCAGCATGTGATCAGAGAGGAGTTTGGGGAGTTAATAGCTCCCATTTTTAACTTCTCCAAGTCTTTTGGGTTTCTAATACCATGACGGGAATGGACCCCATTCCTAAGTATGATTAAAGTTCATGAAATTAGTATTGTATCACTCTTTGATGTTAGCCAAAAGTGCTCTTCGCAGCACCCGCAATGTGCCCAGTAATGACTCCTTTTGTAATTCGTATGGTGTTACATGAATTGGTAACATATCTAAATATGATTGTAAATTATTTTTTATAAGACCAGTTGCTCCCACTACTATTGGAACTGTCTGAGTATCTTTCTTCCACATGGCTCTCGTTTCTGCCTGCAGATCGAGGTATTTTATGACTTTGTGTGTCTCTTTACGCAAGACACTGTAGTCACTAGGTGTTACGATTTCAATGATCAATGCTACTTTTGCCTTCTTTTCTTGGACCAGTATATCCAGTTTTCTAGCATCTATCTTTTGGACTGTTGGTATTGGGTGATCCCATGTGATGTAAACGTCATCATTTTTTATGATTCTCTGTGGCTGATGTTTCCAGTGTTTTTCAGCCACTTCGAAACCATAATGTTTGCACAATCTCCAGTGTAACAATCTCGCCACATTATTATGCCTTTCAGTATACAGTCCCTTTGCCATTAGAGAGTCACAACCAGCAATAAGGTGTGTGACTGTTTCCAATTCGGTTCCATAAAACCTACATATGTCTGTTTCTCCCACATGTTCAATGGACTTAGTAAGCCAGCATGTACGCAGCCCACTATCTTGGGCTGCCAATATTAACCTTTCATTTGTTGATGTAAATTCACCTCTCCTTAACCATTCCTGCATTCGTTCTTGATCATGAGGCTCTTCCAGAAGTTTTCTATACTTGCAACTATATTTATGTTTTTTCCACATTTCTTGCCTTCTCTCCTGGTCCTTCACCTTATATTCTTTATTTTGTTTTTTGGCACATTCATTTGCTGCCTGGTTTTTATCCACTTCTGGTTTGATTTCCATTCCTGCTTGACATCGATATGCTTCTGCTTAATTAAGCAGAGATGTCATCTTAGATTTATTTTCCTAATGTTTCAAAACTTTCACCATATTTGGATCTTGTGTGGTCAGTAGATATGTGTGGAGTCCCATGATTGCAAATCTATACATGTAATCAATTTCAAGGAGGCCCATCCCTCCTTCAGAATGGGGAATATATAATCTTGGTATACACTTGTTTGTCTTTTCGGCATTTCCCGGTTAGGAACTCCGGTTCGCTAATTATTGGCCGTAGATTTTTATGGTGCCGAGTTGCCAGCCCGATGCCCAACCTTCAGTGAAGGCATACCCATTCACACATGTCTTTCGGAGGCCACTCGACCGCAGGGAGGACAGGCAGACTCCACACAGAAGGCACTCCAGCTGAGAATCGAACAGGAGAACCTCTTGCTGTGAGGCAACAATGCTACTGCTGTACCACCACAGCATAATCTTGGTATACACTGATTTTTACAAATCATTTGGTGAGCATGAAGCATCCTTCTTGTTTTAATATCCAATCTATCCAACACTTTTTGGGGCCAGTCAGTCACTCCAAAACTATAAGTTAGGACAGGAAGACCAAATTGATTTATAGCTTGGATCTTATTCCTAGGTGTCAATGCTGTTTTCAGGATTAATTTAAGTCTTCTAAAGTACTCCTTACTAATCTTTATTCACATTTGTTCATGTTTTATTGCTGATCCTTCATCAATTCTAAGTATTTATACACCTCCTCTTGCTCAAGTTCTTTTATATCATATTCTTGTCCCAAACTGATGTTTTCCTGCTGCTGCAATTTTCCTTTTTTAAAGGTTGCTTTTGTACATTTATCAATATCAGATGACATTCCAATATCATCTGAAAAAGTTTTGACAACCTGCAACTGTGCTTTCAGTTCCTCATCTTTTGAGCTATACAATTTTAAATCATAGAGAAAGAGAAGATGAGAAGTCATTAGACTTTGTTGTTTTCTAGAAGCCAAATTATACCCATGACCTAAGCTGTTAAGTAAACAGCTTAATGGATTAGTGGCAAGGCAAAATAGCAATGGTGACAGGGAGACACCCTGGAATATCCCCCTTTGGATTTTTATCCCTGGGATAATAATCTGTCCTTTATCATGGCTTAATTGCAAAGTGGTCTGCCACTGTTTTATGGTTACTGTAATGTAATCAATTAGTGTAGGATGTACATTATACATTTTTAAGCACTCTTTTATCCATGAATGTGGGATACTATCAAATGTTTTTTATAGTCAATCCATGCCATACAGATTCTTCCCTTTCTTACAGTTCTCCACTATAACTTTATTTAACAACAAATTATCCTTTGTTCCACACGACTTTCTTTTATTGCCCTTTTGTTCTACTGCCATAATTGAGTTTTCTTCTAAATAACTTTAAACTCTGTCGGCGTCAATCACCGTGTATAGTTTATATGTCGTCGGAAGACAAGTTATTGGTCTATAATTTTTAGGGTAGCTTGCAGGTTCACTGTTAAGTAAGAGCATTGTTTTTCCTGTTGTTAACCAGTGCGGTGTCTGTTTGGAGTGTGCATATAAATAGTTCTTTCTCATGGCTAGATCCTCATGTAAAGAAGTTAATACTTTAAGCCAAAAGTTAGGTACTGCGTCTGGGCCTGGGGTTTTCTAATTAGAGGCTTTTCTCAACTTTGTTTCAATCTCTCTGGCTGTTATTTCATCCCATTTCATATCCTGTACTTTTAAACTTCTTATTCTTTCTTTCACTTCTTCTATCCATTTAGCATCTTTGTCATGTTCCACAGGATCTTCATAGATACTTCTTCAAAATGTAACTACTTCCTCTTTTTTTGGCAGTCTATCATTTCCTTTAACTTTATTTCCCAATTCTCTATAAAACTTTTTTGGGTCATTAGTAAATTGCTTATTTTGTGCTTTTTCTTTATATTTATCTTCGTATCTTCTGAGTCTTTCCGCCTGTTTTGAGATTTTTAGTTTGTTATCTCCAATAGTGCGTAATAGATCCTGGTTTGTTCTTATACTGCACATTGTTTTTATCACATCTATCTTTCTTAATATTTTTGTTGATCTGTTCCCTCTTCTATAATCTTCCAACAATGACACTTCTTGTCTTAGCTGCTTTATAGTTTTCTCTATTCGATATTTCCATGATGGTATTTGCTTCACCTCCCTTTTTCCCTTGCTACCCTATGTTCCTGTGGTACAATTTTATCAGTTATTAATTTAGCAGCACAGTAATATATTCTGTTTACTTCTGTTATATCACATGGATCTCTATGGGCAGTCCTAATTACCGTGCTCATTTGTTTTATCAAGCTTCTGACTTTTGGGGTTTTATTAACCTTCTGCAGTCTATTTCTCTCATTGATCTTGATATATCTGTCTTTGTCTATTAAATCAAGCAACTCTTCCCTTAACTCCTTTTCTTCCATACTGAGGACACATCCCTTGTTTTCCATTTCCTGCGAGCATTCTATAGAAAGTTCTATAACATCCTCCTGTGGCACATTTTCTCCAGTTCCATCCTGTGTCATCTGTTGTTTTGTCATATGGAAACTTGCTGGCCTATCACTCCTCAACATTGACTGCATCAGAGTTTCCACAGTTTCTTGTTCCTTTCCTTCCTGTCTAACTTCAAGTGAATTTTTATACTGATTTCCTGTGGAAGGCTCCAAAATATCTTGATATGGCACTTGACCTGTTGCTTCCTGTTCCACTAGTTTCCCCTTAATTTGGATATCCACTGCTCTATCCTGTTGTAGTGGTTTCTGCATTTGATTTTCTACACTGGATCCTTCTCTTTGCAGCTGTTCCACTACCTCAATTTCTATTTCTTTGATTTCTCCATTACTAATATCTTGTTCTACTTTTCCTCTTAGTCTTCTTATTTTTTGTATTGTAAAGTTTTCCATATCCGGATTCCTTTGCCTATATTTTTCTTCAAATATCTTTGGTGCTGCTCTTTTTGTATTGATTAGTTTTGTTTTCTCCTTTGCATAAATATTACACCATATTATATCTCTTTTCCTTTCACATGTCCATATTTCTTCTTCACACGTCTCCTGATCTTCTTGCTTTTCCTTATTCTAGAGACTCGCTCCATCAGGCTGTGATGTAGTCTGTTTTAGACCTTCTACATTAAATACTTCACTTCGCAGGCACTCCATAACTTCAACTTCTATTTCTTTAACTTCTACTTTACTAATCGTCTTTTCTGCATTAAATCTTTGTGCTTTTAGTCTTTTTGTTGTGAAATTTTCCATATCTGGATGCCTTTGCCTGCATTTTTCTTCGAATATCTTTGAAACTGCCTTATGTATATTAGTTAACATGGCTTTCTCCTTTGCATAAATATTGCACCATATCAAATCTCTCTTTCTTTCCCATGTCCACATTTCTTTTTTATATTTTTCAAATATCTCTAGGTTTTGTTGTTTATATTTTCTCACTTCCTCAGATGCTTCTTTTTCAAAACAGATCAAAGCTTCTTTTTATATATATATATATATATATATATATATATATATATATATATATATACATATATATATTTATATATATATGCTTTTTTTCAAAAATCTGTTGCATTAATGAAAGCATTTTTATTTGAAGCGTGTGACAGTTTTTCCTGCAGAAGTATTTTTCTTTCCTCTAATTTCTCTCTTAATCGTTTTGTATATCTTGTGTCTGGAAATACTGGGCTTTTTACATAATAGTAACAATACATAATTTCTTTCTTATCCTCAATAGTCCACTCTGTCATCTTTATGGCTCTTCTTTGGCCAGTCAATTTTTGTCGTTTTTGTGGACTACTACTTCCTTCTACAACAGGGGGGGGCATCCATTAATAGTAGTGTGGGTAGGGTTATGTGATACAAGGGCATAACCAAGTACTAAGAAGATGTGATTTGAGGAAGTTTTTAAATACGGATATGGAGGGGGCAGTGGACATGGATAGGGGAAGAGAGTTCCAATTTCTGGCAACGGTGTGGGAGTAGAGTACTTTCCCTGCACTGTTGTTAGCTTTGGTGATGGAAAGGAGAGATTTTTCACTAGGTCTTAGGTACCGGTTTGCAGTATAGACAGTAAGTAGGTTGGATAATGAGGGTTTTATTTCAGGATATTTGAGAATATTGTTGGCTGTGCCCAGCTGGCGATAGTTAGGTAGATGTGGTAGCTCAAGCCATTTTAGTTCTTTTAGTGCAGTACATTGATGGGTTCTATAGATTGAGTTAGTAGCAAACTTGGCTATTTTATTGTAGCATGATTCTAGTTTGTCTAGGTCACATTGTCTGATTTGGGTAAAGATTGGTGCTGCGTATAACAGAGTTCAGAGGAGGTGACTTTGTGCAAAAGTGACTCTTATTTTTTGTGAAAGAAAGGACTTATGCCTTTATAGGGAGCCTAGCTTTTTGTGTTCTAGTTTTATGGTATATGAGATGTGAACATCAAAGTGGAGATTATTGTCTATTTCAATGCCCAGAAGTTTGGTGTGGTTAGAAGGGGAGATGGTGGTGCCGTCGTTAGATGTTATGGTAAAGGAGAGGGTTTTTTTTTATCTATTAGGGGCAAATAGTAGCAGTTTTGTCTTTTTGGGATTTAGAATTAGTTGGATTCCTGATATCCATTTTTCTACTGAGTTAAAGGTATCTTAAGTGAGTGTATGTAGGGTATTGGGAGATGAGGTGGAGCAGATCAGGGTTGAATCATCCGCAAATTGTATGAATGTGGCATGTTGTGTAGAGCTATTGAGGTTATTTGTGAAAACAGAGAACAATAGTGGGCCCAGTATAGAGCCCTGTGGGACACCTATGGTGGCTGGAAGTTGTGTAGACAGAGTTCCTTTCCACTGGCCTGATTGTTGCCTGTCAGATAGGTAGCTTCTGAACCAGGCTATAGTAGAGGAGATGAAGGATAATGATGTTAGTGAGTCTAGTAGAATGGAGTGGGAAACCATATCAAATGCTTTTGAGAGGTCTTGGAAAATGGCTGATGCATATTTGTTATCATTCCTGTGAAGGTTTACATGATTAGTGAATTATAGAAGGGCTGTGGTAGTGCTGTGATGTGGACTGAAACCATGCTGTGTGGTAGATAGTAGATTGTGTGTGTTAAGAAATGTCATCACTTGCAAGTGGATGCATTTCTCAAGAATTTTGGATAGGGGGCAAAAGATGGGAATAGGTCGGTAGTTGGAGAATTCGTAGGAATTATCTCCTTTATGGAGAGGATTGATGTGAGATACTTTCCAGAGTTTGGGTATGTAGGATTCTGGTGTGGAGCGGTTGATTAGGATGGAGACAGGATATGATAGGGAGTCACTAGCCATTTTTAGGTATGCAGCAGGTATGTTATCAGATGCCAATGTGGTTGGCTTTAGTTTTAGGAGGAGTTTTTTGATAGTTGAGGTGGGTACTGATGATAGGCTGAAAGAGGGGGTGATGTGGGATAGGTTGGGTTGTGATTGAGGTAGACTGTTTTTGGTTATTTGACTGGACAGAGCTAAGATGGATTTAGTAAAATTGTTACTAAATTGAGAAGCTATGTCTAGGGTATTGTTAGTAGAGCTGGGTGCTGGAGTTGTGGTTTTGCCTGGCTTTAGTAGGAGTTAATGGCATGCCCGAATTTTTGTGGATTATATGAATATTTCCTTTGTGAGCTAAGAAAATAGTTTTCTTTGTTTATTTTGGATTTAGCCTTGGCCTTGTTTCTAAGCTGTTGATAGTATTTCCTGGAGCTAGGAGTTTTGTCAGTTTTCCAGATTTTCCAGGCTTTATCTCTGGCTTTTAGTAAGGCTCTGGTGTCCCTACTTAGCCAGGGTGCATAGTTGGCTTTAACTCTGATCTTTCTGCTGGGAGCTAGACTGTTAAGGATGTTAGAGAAGGTAATATTGAAGTAGTCTACTGCCTAGTCTAACCCAAGTGTCTGTAGTGGTTCCCAGTTGCAGTGGCTTAGGACAGTATTTAGGTATTGTGGGGTAAGGTTACGGTCATCTCGTACAAGTTTGTAGACTACTGGTTTGGGGTGATTGGAGTGTTTGTGGAGTAGGAAGGTGGGGAGATGATCACTTAGGTCATCTGGGAGACAGCCTACTGTATAGATTTGTTTGGGATAGTTGGTTAGTGTCCAGTCCAGTATGGATTCTTTCTTTGTTTTCTTATCTATTCTAGTTGGTTCTTCAATTAGTTGAGAGAACCCATATAGATTGATATGTGTAGAGGGGCTGCTGGAGTTACAGGCTGCCCAGTTGGTGTTAAGGTCTCCTAGTAGGATTGTTTCCTGAGGTAGATTGTCCTTTGTCCAGTGTAGGATGTCTTCTATTATGAGAGAGTTGTTGCTTGGAGGTATGTAGCAGCATATTATATTGATCTTCTTGGTGTTTCTTATGGATAGGACAGAAAATAGGACTTCAGCATTTTGAAAAGTGGGTAGTATGGTGTGCAGGAGCTGGAGGTTAAGGTTTTTTTTAAAGAGAATGGCTACTCCTCCTCCTTTCCTGTTTGTTCTATCAGATCTAAGTGTATTATACCCTGGGGGGAAGAAAGTCTTCATCTTGGATACTGGGTTTAAGCCAGGTCTCTGTAAGGGTGAGTACATCAGGGCTGCAGTGGGCTATGAATGCATGTAGGTCTGTTAGCTTGTTGGTAATACTTCTTATGTTGAGATTTAGGATCAGCAGGTCAGATGTATGTCTGGCTGAGAGGGGAACTGGATTTGGGTGAATGTCACCAGAGGTTAGCAGAGTTTGCAGAAGTGTCGGTATGTGCTTTTTAATATTAATTGTTTGTGAGCTTGGTCTATGTGTGTATTTCTTAGTGTGGTGAGATGGTGTCATTTTTGTTAGTGAGTAATATGTAGTTGTAAGATTAATGATAGTGGGGCAGATGTAGAAGTGTGAGTGGGTTTGAGAGGATGGGCTAGTGTGAGTAGTGTGATAGGAGTAGTTGTGCAGTGGTAGCTCTGTTTGTCAGGATGTTAGGAAAGTTAGCAATAGTAGAGCTAGTGATAAGGATGTGAGTGTGGGTAACATGATACTACTTTGACTGAGTAGTACAACTAGGATTCCTGGTTGGTTGTGTGTGAGGGTGAGGTGTGTTGTTTGGGAATGTGTTGTTGGGAGTGGGATCAGTGTGGGATTTAATTGGATTGGAGGGTGGGGAGAGGTAGGCTGAGTGGGTTGGGCTAGTTGTTAGGGAATTAGGGATTGGACTACTGGTTAGGTGATTAGGGGTTAGAATAAAGGTAGAAGTAGTGGGGGCGGGTGGAAATTGGGGGCAGGGAGAGGAGTGGAGCAAGCCCGAGTGCAGCAAGGGTGAGCGGAGCAGGGCTAACACTGACTCCAAGTGTTTCTTTAGGCTTTGGTAAGTATGTAGTGTTAGCGTAAATGGTTATTTTTTATTTTTATTTTTTTATTTTACATTTGTTGACCGGGATAGTCCGACTGGATGCATGTCCATTTTCAGCGGAGGCCCGGGGAGAAAAGCTCCAAGGGTAATAAGCAGATACAGCATTACATAATACTAGCATTACATATTACAAACAGATTATTTACAGAGATTACATAAGTAAGCAAGTTAAACAAGTTCCACAGGTTAAAGTTAGTCCTGAGCACAAGTCAGGATTAAATTAAATTACACAGTAAACTGGTTAACAGATTTTTACACATTCGAGTTAGCCAGGCTTGATACATTGACATAGCCAGTTAAGTGACAAATGTTGTTTGAGTCTAGTTTTAAATTGACCTAAGGTGGAAAGTAAGGTAATATCAGCTGGAAGTGAGTTCCAGGATCTACTTACAGAGTTTGCAAAGAGAGAATCACCGGCTGTGTTATTAATTTTGCTAGTCTGAATTAGTAGTTTGTTAGAGGATCGAAGCAGTCTAGGATTGTTATAGGGGGTGATAATATTTTTAAGTCCAGGAGTATTGTCCGGATTATAGAGGATTTTATAGGCCATAATCAGTTGGTTATACTGGATTAGGCTAGGTAGTTCAAGCCAACCAAGCTGATTTAGATTGATGCAATGATGTGTCCTAAAAGGCAGCCCAGTGGCAAACCTGGCAATGTGGTTGTAGCAAATTGAGAGTTTGTTAAGGACAGTCTTGCTCAAATTCGAGAGTAGAGGGGATGCATACAGAAGGGTTGAAAGAAGGTGAGAGCGAGCTATGGCAATTTTAGCTGGAGGGGTTAGGAAGGCTTTTATTCTGTAAAGTGACCCTAGTTTTTATTGATGGTTTTGATAGTTTGGTTAACATGTAGGTCAAATTTGAGATTATTGTCTATGATGACACCTAATAGTTTTGTAGATGGGTCAGGGGAGATTATTGTGCCATCATTTGATTTTATGGTAAAGGTGAAAGCGGTAGACCTACGTGTTGGTGAAAATAACAGCATTTTAGTTTTTTTGGGATTTAGGATCAGACAATGTTCAGAAAGCCAGTTTTCTATTGTACTAAAGGTGGTCTGGGTAGCTGACCATAACTCTACTGGAGATGTGGCTGAGCAAATCAGAGTAGAGTCATCAGCATATTGGATACAGCTGACTTTTGGGATGACAGTATAAAGGTCATTAATGAAGATGGAGAACAGCAAGGGCCCTAGTATAGAGCCTTGTGGTACTCCGAGGGTGTTAGGTAGAAGGTTAGAGAGTTTGTTCTGCCAGAGGACAGCCTGCTGTCGACCATTCAGATAGGATTGAAACCATTGGAGGGCTCCAGTATCTAGACAGAATGTTTGCAGGGTGTGGATTAAAAGTTGGTGATCAACCATATCGAATGCCTTGGAAAGATCCAAAAAGAGGGCTGAGGATATATAATTATTGTTGCGATTATGGTTTATGGTGTTAGTAAAGGCTAGGAGGACTGAAGTAGTGCTGTGATGAGGACGGAAGCCATGCTGAGTGTCTGCCATAAGGCGATTTTGGATTAGGTGGTGCATGAATTGTCTATGAATACATTTTTCCATAATCTTTGCAAGTGGAGAGAGTATAGCTATTGGCCTATAATTGGAGAATTCAGTAGAGCTGCCTCCTTTGTGAAGTGGGATTACATAGGATATTTTCCAGATGGTGGGAATTTTAGCTTCTACTATGGTTCGATTGATTAGTATTGAGACGGGGTAAGCAATAGCATCAGCTGATTTTTGTAGGTACTCGGCAGGGAGTTGATCAGCAGAAAGTGTAGTGGGTTTTAATTTTTTGATCAAGGTACGGATAAGTGAAGTGGCGACTGGTTGGAAGCTGAACGCAAGTAGGTTTCTAGGGGTGCTACTTTCAGGACCAGGGGAGCTAGGAGGTAGTTGGCAAGCTAGGGCTTGAATTGTCTCAGTAAAGAATTGGTTAAAACTATCAGAAACATCTTCAGGGGTTTTATCAATAGTAGCAGCAGGTTATATGTTAAACTGAATTGTAAACTGAATTTTTAACTGTATTTTAAACTGCATGTTTGCACTAAGTTCTAGACTATGTTATGGGCACAGAGTATAATTTTCTGACATTCTTAAAAGGATACAAAATTAAAGCTGGGGTTAGTTACAGATGAAACAGGAGAGGTAATGAAATGCTATTTTATAGATTTGAGTATTTCTCAAAAGAAAATTAACTTTAATTTAGGGGGACACTAACTGGGGGGTATTATGCAGCTGGTTCTTCCTGGTGATGTACTCAGGTTAGTAGCCAAACTACTGTTAATATTAACAGAATGGAGTATCATATTTATTAAGCCAAATACATATTAATGTATATTATGTGTAACAAAACATAATGTAACATAACGGTCAGTATGGTAACAGCATGCCAGTGTGAAGTAAATCATACGGCCAACAAAACAATTTGTTTAACAAAATATGTTAATATTGAATCATAATAAAACATAATCAACCACATTTTGCAAAATATAGTTAGTTTAACAAAATATATTAATATGAAATCATAATAAAACATAACAATAATCAACCACATTTTCCAACAAATAGTTAAACAAAATATATTAATATTAAATCAATACATTACAACAATGAATAAATTAAGATAAGGGGTGGGGGGAGAGAGAGAGAAAACATTCCATTAGTGTGATTGCAGAAGATATCCCTGACAACAATGGTCATATATACTTTTACAGGTGTGTACTGACAGTTGTGATTACAGTGACTACAATTCTATAGCTGATGTAGCATGTACATACCTCACAAGCTGATAGCATGAGACAATAAGGGACATGCACTAACAAATGCAGGTACAGAACTACTCAGAACAATTTCACATAATGTGAACTTATATAACTACCAGGGTGTTCTGTAAATGGATTTGGTAATACATTGCATTCTAGGTAATAATTTATCTGGTAAACATGTGACAGATGGATTAGTTAGTTCTAATTACATTAAGAGAAATAGTGATACTTGAGAGGCATGTTTGTGTACAGTAATTAAACTAGACAACCGTCATGGCTTAATTGGCAGGCATGGGAGTAGAACCCACTAGCTGTGACTGCAAGGGACATCTGCAAATACTTTAATAATTGACTGCAGCAGTATAGTATGGACAAGCAAGAGATACAGCCATGCTGGGATTACACAGTTTTATTTCTGAATCAACAATGCTGATGCACACATTCTTGCTACTGAGTATAGCAATCTGAGAGATCTAAACACAATATATGCAAATAATATGGGCTAACTCACCCATCACATTTTTGTGTTTTGGGGAGAGAGTAATTGTGAGCATTCTATGACCACTGGATTCAAACCCAAGACTGTGTGTGTCAAAATGGACAGTGTACAAGGAATTTAACAGACTGAGATACTGAGGCACTGCTGACTGCAGGGTGACTGATACTTGCCTAGAAATCACATGGAAACATACTATGAATTGTGCGATACAAGTTACAGGACTTTCCTCTAGCAGTCTAGTACTGTTACAGTGTTTTACTAGACTGCAGTGCCAAAAGAACACACATGCATGGTATACAGCCATAATCTATATATTACTACAGCTTTAGTTCACTTTCAACAATACAGGTGAGCATATACTTTTGTTATTGGTTTTCAATATCTGTGAAGTCCACACACGCACACACACGCGTGTGCACACACACACACACACACACACACACACACACACACACACACACACACACACACACACACAATATCTGGGGGTGGAGTGGCCTACCTCACCTACATACCTTTATTACTTGATGTCTGTTGAAGAAAAAGCATTATGTGACTGGTATTGGCCTAGAAAAAGCCTTGCACAGTACTATGAGTTCTGCCATACAGTTTGCAGCCATTAGATTTGCATTCTACAGCTATTACAGAGTTATAATTTACTGCAGCAACCTTACCTTACAGACTCAATGCTTACAGCTCTGCTGCAACGTTTCTGACAAGAAAATTCTGATGTACACCATTTTCCTTGCTGTTATTGGTATTGTTTATTGTTTTTATTGAACTACAGTTGTTATTATTCATTTATTGCACTATAGCTCGAATTCCAACTTTATTGCACTGCAGGCTTTATTGTATATACTTTATTGCAGTTAATGCTTTACTCATTCTTGATTATTGCACTACAATTGGCAGAATACATCCATACTCACCACACTCATGGTGCAACCTGGTCAGTCGCCCAACATGAGACTCGACATTGTGAGTGCTGTCAGCTGTAGCTGTTGGGAGTGAGGCACACCATTATGCATACCAGTTTTGCAGACAATCTGATTACATAGTGGTAAAACAGAGGAAAAAGTACTTACATACTTGTGGGGCATTCCCTGCCTTCACCTCTTGGACCCAGATGTCCAAGGTTCCTCTCTTTCATTTTTTAGGTTGTCATGGTGGTGACGACACTGCTCACCTATGCGGGGAATATCAGTAGCACTGGTGAGTTTTCTGGCCAGCTGGTCCTAGGCCTCCACATTGCACTCTGAGCCCTGGAAACTGCCCTGCAGCAGCCTATCCTCATGGTTTTTGACAAGGAGCCCAACCATGACCCTGGACTACTCAATGCCCTACTGCTGCACCCAAAAGCACACACCTTCTCCAACACCCCCAGCCATATCAACAGATGGTAGACACGAAAGTTTTCTGCAGAATTCCCACATAGTGTGCCTTTTATAGGCTGTTTTCCCACCCTTACATCTCATTGAGCAACATTCAAAAAAGTGTTGCATTGCTTAGTAATGTGCAAACCAGCCAAGAGGAGCTGAGCAGCATGCAAACATGCACAATCGTGGTTTAAGCAAAGCTGAGCACAGCACAAACACTGGCAGCCATTACCATGTTTATAGGTTCATAGGTTCATACTAGGCTATCTGCCCTAGGGCATTTATAAGCCTAGCCAGAGTGTGTTTGGCTTTCGCCACCCATTTTAAATTAATTTTGCTATGCCCTTTTTCGAAGTTAGTATACTGTGCCTCTGTCTAACAATGACACAGAAGTGATACCCGGGGTTAACCTATGATCTCCCATCCACTCATCAAGATTCCTCTTGAAGAGAGTCAATGAGGGACTCTGCCTAACCTGGACTGGGATTTTATTCCAGAGTGAAGGGAGCTTCTGGGTTATGAATCTGTCCCTCCAGCATGTCCTATTTATTTCAGTGCTGAGGTTCAAGTCTCTCGAGCGCATAGCTTGATGGGATTTGGATTTTCTGAGGTGCAGCATGTCCATTAATTCCAGGTTGGACATGGCTTTATACGTCAGGCACAGATCGCCTCTGAGCAGGCGGCATGCCACTGAGTAGAGCTGGAGTTTCTTTAACCGGGCAGCATATGGCATCTGTTTGAGCCCTTTGATCCTCTTGGTGAGGTACTTTTGGGGTCTTTCCAGTTGCTGCAAGTGTCTGGTAAGGTACATCCCAAAAGGGGCATTGTACTCAATTATAGGCCTGATGAGGGATGAGTAAAGAGGCACGATGACCTCCCCTGATCTAGATGTGAATCCCTTCATGATTAGGTGGGCTATATAAAATGTTTTTCTAACCACTTTGGCCACGTGGTTGTCAAATGAGAGATTGCTATCAACTTGGGTCCCCAGATCCCTAATTACTTCTTCTGTACTTAATGGATTACCACCTATGTGGTAATTTGTGGGCACTTTGTTTTTGCCAAAGGGGATGACTATACACTTTTTGGCATTTAGCTTGAGGCCATGGCTGTGGCACCAGTTGTCTGTTTCTATGAGGCCCTTTTGGAGGATGCTTGTGTCGGCTGGAGAGTCGATTATGGTGCTCAGTTTGCAGTCATCTGCGAACTTGGTCAGCCACAGTCCTTCCGTGTTGGCCTGTACCTCCGAGAAATATATACTGAACAAGAGAGATCCCAGGACTGAGCCTTGTGGGACGCCACTTGTAACTGGTTTGGAGTCTGACATGGCTCCAGCAATTCTAACCATGTGGGTTCTGTCCTTGAGCCAGTTTGCAACCCATCTAGTGACATAGGGGTTTATATTTAAGCTGGTGAGCTTATCTATAATGCCCGAGTGGGGTATTGTATCGAAGGCTTTTGCGAGGTCCAGGTAGGCTGTGTGGACCACCTTCCCCTCGTCAATGGCCTTGGTGACTGTTTCAAAGAAATCAACCAGGTTTAAGAGGCAGGATCTGCCCTTAACAAAGCTGAACTGGGTAGGATCCAGTGTCTGTAGGTCCCCAATATCT
Organism: Protopterus annectens; assembly: GCF_019279795.1. NCBI lineage: Eukaryota > Metazoa > Chordata > Ceratodontiformes > Protopteridae > Protopterus > Protopterus annectens. The sequence goes on from NC_056739.1 coordinate 433,887,582, forward strand.
TTATTTATGAGGTCCATGATGATCCTTTCCATAGCTTTGCAGACCAAGCTAGTCAGGCTTATGGGGCGATAGTTTCCAGGATCTGTTGAGGCACCACCTTTGTGGAGAGGGACCACTGTTGCTGTACGCCACTCTTTGGATACATATCCTGTAGTAAGGCTGAGATTGAACAGTAGTTTTATGTTTGGGTTTAGCTCTTCTTGGAGTTCATGTAGGACGCAGCCCGGAACACCGTCTGGTCCCATTGATGCTGTGTTTTTTGCTTTGGAGAGGGCTCTTACCTGAGCATCTGAGATGTCAGGGGCAGCACTCTGCTGGGATAGATATTTGCCCTTTTGGTGGGGGGGGGAAGAAGTTTGCGCTGAACCTGTCAGCTAGGATGTTGGCAATGTCTGTGGGTTTGATGTATTTTTTGTCATTTTGGACTAATTCTGAGCATATCTGGGAATTCCCACCCAGGTTCCTAACATAACTAAAGAAAGCCTTGTGATTATCCGTAGTGTCCTGTGCAATTTTTCTCTCAAAGCTGGCCTTAGACAATTTTATGAGTGCCCGTAGTTTTTTGCTAATACTGATCAGAGATGCCTTCCCTTTTTGGGATTTTGCTCTATCATGTAGTAGCTTCCTCCTTCTATTGCATAGTCTGTTTATGGCTGGGGTCCACTGGACAGGACGTCTGCCTTTGGAGGATTGGGTCTTGGTTTTATTTGGGATTGCATGATCCATGCATTCCTGAAGGTGTTCATAGAATGCGTTTATAAAGGATTCTGCGGTCTGGGCCATATTTTCCACAGGCTCGGGGGCTTTGAAGGATTCCACCTCGGTTTTGAGGAGTGTGAAATTTGCTTTAGAGAAGTTTTTCACTGTGGTTTTCTGGGCAGGGGGTGGGGTCGGGATGTGAATATCCAATGAGATTAGTTTATGGTCTGATCTTACCAGTGAGGGATACACTTTTAGTCTGGAGCATAGAGTCCCCATGTTGGTGATGATCAGGTCCAGTATGTTTTCCCCTCTTGTGGGAGTGGTAACAAGTTGTTCCATAGCATTTGAGTTTATAAATTCTAGGAACCTTTGGGCTAGGGTGTTGGAGCTAGAGTAATGCTCCAAGTCTATGTTTGGGTAGTTGAAGTCACCCAATATAATGGTGTTTGGAGAGACCTTCATATTTTCCAGTGTTCTCAGGAAGGCCGAGTGGGGTTCCTGGATTTGGGAGGGTGGTCTGTAGCAGGCTATAAACTGGAAGGCAGTTTTACCCACTGTTAGTTGCACATGGATAGTCTCTGATGCTTCATGCTGTGCCACCAACCTGGAGGTGTGGGTATCTTTGACGAATATTGATACTCCCCCTCCTTTTGTGGTTCGGTCCAAGTTTTGGTGCCGAAAAGCATGGTATGAGGTATAACCTGGTAATGCTGGGGTGGTCTCGGAGCCTTGAACCAGGTTTCTGTTACTGCACAGATATGATGTTCTCCATGCTAAGGAGAGTTTCGAGTGCATGCATCTTGAGGTTTAGACTTCTGGTGTTGAGTAGCATTACTCTTAGTTTCTTATCCCTTGTGATACCTATGGAGGTGGGTTTGTCTTTTGAGCCTTGCCTAAAAAATGCACTATGGGGGAAGCAAGAGCCTTTGCCAATATCCAAAAGCCCAGGGGTGACAGGTGCAAGCCGTCCCTAGCGAAGCATCGTGGCTTGTCGAGCATGTCATCCCAGGCTGACAGGCATTGGATCCCCTTTGAATGACACCAATACTTAAGCCAATTGTTGAAATTGATCATCTTGTCTTCATATTGTGGCATCATTCTTGTTGAGGGTAAGATGCTACTCAAGGTCAGGGTCATACCGGCCTGGGCTACATACTCAGAGAGCTCCTCTATGTCTCTTTTCATGTAGTCTAGGGAGGTACATCTCAGGTCAGTCACACCAGCATGGACAATGACTGAGTCATATTTGTACTTGCCTTGGAGTGACCTGAGTGCTTGTGTTATGTGGCGGATCCTAGCGCCCAACAGGCAGCGTACCGTGACCTTCTCCTTGTTCAGCCTGGTGAGCGGGACGTCAGTGTGCCTGACGATAGAGTCACCTATTACAAGTGTATCAGGTGTGTTGTTTAGCCTTAAGGGCTGTGACTGTTTGGCACACTGGCTTTGTGAACTATGTGTTGCACGTGTTTTGTTTTGGGGTAGCGGTTGCTTGGGTGTTTGCTTTGGAGGTCTCTGCTGCTTAGGCAGATTTTTATTTAGAGCCTCCGAGTATGTTTTTGTGTGTTTATGTGTTTGGTTTGCTGTCATGGTAGGTCTATGCGAGACTGGAATTGTAGTGAGTGTGGTTTCCTTGCAGTGCTTAGCAGGTTTGAGCACAGTTACACAGTGCACAGCAGAGCCATATTTTAAAATCTTGTCCATAACTTGTGCAACAAAAATGCAAACAAGTTCTGACTTCCATGTATTCGAACCCTGGACCTACTACACATATAGCCATAACTCTACCCATTAAGCTACATGGGTATTAAGAAATCTGGTATGCCTTCACATGTACCAATGAGCTACCTGTTAGCAGTGCTGAGCACCATGTCTCACCGTGCAAACACACTTAAACAAACCAATAAATAAATAATTAATTACATCCAGTTTCTATTTTTAGATGTTTGGCAGGTGTCTGCCATGTATGTATGAGCTCCACGCTGTGTAAATGTCAATTAAAAAAAAACATAAACTGTCATTATGCTTATTAATTACATCTGTTAGATGTCTGGCAGGTGTCAGCTGTCTACATGCGAGCACACCTTGGCATTGCTGCACTCCTCACTGTGCCGTGCAAACATGTCTTTAAAAAAAACACAAAGCAGTGATTAAATACCCATATTCCTCGGCTCTCCCTCAGCAGTGTGCCATCATTAATATGCATGGAGTGCTGCCAAGGTGGGACCATGGCCGTGTACATGGATACATTCCATGTAGGCTCTACATGGTGCCTACAAGGAGTTTATTAAATCCTGGGGGTAGTTTTGTTTTGTTTTGTTTTTTTCCTCCCTTAGTTGCAGTCACATTTGCAGCAGTTATCATTTGTAAAAATGTGATAGATATGTATTCAGTATAAAGTGTGGGTTATTTCTGAAAAAGTAGTAATTTACAAAGTAAGGTAAAGCATTTGTTGTAGCTGACTCTGCTTATAACTTAAATTTATTTGTTGTATAATATAGAGTTGAAAATTATGATGACTGCTTGTTGGCACCAGTGTGTGGCAGTTGGGTATAAAAGCTGTTTGCACTCTTTAAGTCCCAGAGAGGAGTTATCATAAGGCATAAGGAAAGGTTTGGAGTGAGTGACTACAGAGGTAATGTGTCATTACCGATATGTGTACAGGGGCAGTGGTGGCGACACACATACTGCTAGGTTAGAATGGACAGTTAGAGTATCTTTTAGTATTAGATGCATTACAACAATTTGGAGCTGAAGCTTTGCATACAAATACTGCAAAAACAATTTAAAGTAAACTGGGGGTAATTTAGCAATATTCTGTGTGTTTCGTGGCTAGTTATAGCATGATATATAGCCTAAGTCGGAAGGGAAGTGAAATACTTTCTTCGCTTTTGTGACAAAAGTATTATGATGATATGACTATGGGTTAGGGGACAATGAAGGGGACTGTAAAGCTTGATTGGCATGATGGTTATCAAAGGATAACAGTCCAAGCATATCTATATGCCTATGTTGGGTAAAAGGAGTGTACAGGGTGTTTTGTAGAACTCATGTTTATATAGGACTGATTTTTTACTGTGTAAAATGTTGTAGATGCATTGCTTAAATTTGAATGAGATTTTGTGAAGGCATTCTAATAAGGAGGGTTTGTAAATTTGTAAACTTGGCCTTGTGGCTGGGGAAACTAAGTGAGTTATGTGAAGATAATGGCCAAGATTCAGAAAAGTTACAGTCACGGGTAAGCCCATTTTACCCCTTGCTGTAACCATTTCCTATTCAGAGGTAGTCCTTCAACGGTGCTTTACTCAAATAGCTGCAGCACCACAGTGCTAATTGGCCATGTGCTCGCCCCAAAAATGCCTGCTGTAAGGCATTTACTTAGCCAAGATATTCAGAGACTCGCTCGGCTGTGTAAGCTAATTCAGGCAACCATGTTAATTAACATAGCCATATGTTAGTGGTGGTGATGTGTGCATGTGTGTATTTATGTGGCCGCATGTGTGAGAGTATGCAGAGTGATGAGTGTGGTCTCAGATGAGAGTATGTGTGAGTGTGTATGCATGTGTCCCTATCAGTTGATCGAGTTTTCAGATACTCGAACTCCACATGGTTGAGATCATATGATAAAGTTTTTGAAAACTCAAAGCTTTTGAATGGAGATGGCAGTACAGCCAGGATCGGGAAATTTACAATTTTCCTCACTGCAGTGTGATTTCGGGGTTGGTATATATACTTTGCAGGAGGTGGGGGCTGCAGGAGGTCTTGTCCCCCTGCAAAAGCATAAGAAAGGTGGATTTTTCTGTGGGGTTTTTTTTGATGTTTGAGTTTTTGGAAACTCGATCATATGGTCTCTTCAGTGTTTTTTTTGAGTTTCCAAAAAGTCGATCATCTGACATAGACCCGTCTGCATGGGTGGTCACAGTAGGGATGGGTAGGGTATGTGTGTGTGTGTGTGTGTGTGTGTGTGTGTGTGTGTGTGTGTGTGTGTGTGTGTGTGTGTGTGTGTATGGGCTGTTATACCTCCACGCTCATCCAAGAATAACAAGAAAATCATGCAATAGTTTGGGGGGTGGGGCGGAAACTAGACGCCACAAATAGTCTTGGAACTGTTGCCTGAAGATGTTTAAAATTTAATAGAACAATGAAAGCTTTGAAGCAGAAAGGCCATGAGGTGTCTGGGTACTATACACCAGGGATACCTAAAATATTAACAGAACAACACTTTGGCAGCTAAAAGATATAGGTCACGGGCAACACTAGACAACAGGGATACTTAAAAAGTTTATAGAACAAGACTTTGGAAGCACAAAAGAGATGGGAAGAGGAAACACTAGACAACAGGGATACTTCAAAAGTTAGTAGAACAACACCTTGACATCACAAAAGGTGTATGGGTAGGAAGGAACATTAGATACCAAGAAAGTGCAACTAAGCTTCAAAAAGCTTTGGACCTTATAGCTTTGGCACACAAACCAGCTGTTTAGCAGAGATTTAATTCACTGTGCTACCACTAGATGCCAAGAACACTCTTCTGTAATGTCTGGCGTTATTGACTGACTGCAAAGGCTCATAAGTTATGACAGACTGGACATGTATAAGAGGCAGAATCAGGAGCATTCTGTAAATTTAGGGACAGCTGAGAGGAATGGGGGGGTGTTTGCAAGAGGGGAGCACCATATTGGGGCTGTACTAAGGCTTCAGGACATTGCCAGGAGCTAGAATACACAACACCAGGGAAAAGTTCTAAATTATTATTTCCACTCACTTAAAAGTTAATAGAAGATCAAGACTTAGCATTACAATGCACTTTCCAAACAATTAGAAGAATGAAACTCTAATGTCTGGCATTATTGACTGACTGTAAGGATCTGTCATTTATGTGAGCAGGGACAAAAATAAGACAATACATCAGAGATGTTCTGTTAGCTCAGCAAGAGAAAATACGTTTGTCAGTGTGTGTATGTGTGCGTGTGTTTGAATGTGCACATGTCTCGGGGGGGGGGGGTCCCCTGTGCCAAAGAGATATATGGGTTGCCAGCAGTGAGTACAACAGGAAAGTAGTGATTTAGACTCATGGTAATTGCTGGCGATTCAGAGACATGAAGTTCTCATTGCACCTAACATGTCCCTGAATCGCAATTTCCATAATAACAGAAATGGCCCTTTTGGCTGCAGTTCTTACCACATTTCACAGGGTTCTTTCTAAATCCCAAAGAATAAATTGGGGGGAGTAGATTTTGAGTCTTAATTTTATCAAGGTAAATATATTAATGTCATCAAACAGATCAATAATTTACAAAAGAGGGAAAAAGGGTTTTGTTTACACAGTTTTGATCAGGTATTAAGAAACTGGGAATGATTACACATAGGAGTACATGCAGATTATAGTAGAGTAAAACTGGGACTCAGTTTGATGTGTTAATGAGAAAGTCAGATATATTATAGTAAATAAGCACCAAACAGGGAAGATGATGGTGAAAAAGGTATTCAGTGGTTTTAATATCTAGTCTTAGATGTATATGGAAATAGATGTTTATATACTGTATATGTTAGTCATATTGTAGTGTACATGATTTAGTGGCTATAGGGAGTGCACTGTTGAATAAAAATATACATTGTAGTGAAAGCAGTGTTAATAGCAAAGTTGTATAAAATAAAGATGATGGTACACAAGTCTTCAGTTTTATTTTTAGTAATGATTAATTCACAAGTGTTTTGCAAGTAGATTGCATATGTATGTACTTTTTCATTGCTACAAATGTGTAATACATGTGAATAATATAGCATATCATCAATAAATAGTGAAATGATCATCCAGCCATAGGAAACAGTAAAAGTACTTGCAGAAAAATGTTGTACATACTTCACACAAAGCAAAGGTATATGCCAGAGTGCTATAGACACAAGAGGAAACATCCATTATAAAATCTCAGATAAAGTAGTTGTTGCCACAACTAATATTAAAAATTCAAGTTCCATGGAAACAAACAGTGGCTACAATACAAAATTTATACATATATTACTCAAATGTGCAACATAAAACAGCAAGTTCTAACAGATTAACAGAAGTCAAAACTTATAATCTTATACAAAACATTTCTGCGGGGGAGGGGGGGACTTTGTCCCTAGTAGGGTCCAAAATGTGGCACAACCTGCTAGCTATGCCTCAGTTAAGTTGAATTTTACAAAATACCACAGTTTCAAATTATAGATATGTATATATATATATATATATATATATATATAAATATATATATATATATATATATATATATATATATATATATGGGTCTACTACATTAGACCGACAATCCACAACACCGACACCCATAACACCGACACCACAAGAACGAAACTGCAAAAACACGAAAGTTCACATGCCCGACAAACCACAATACCAACAGTTAACAAAACGTTCGCTGTTCCACACAACACACACACAACACAAGCACACCAACAACCTAAAAACCTACACTATACCTTACACACAACTATCTGTGCACTAACCTTAACCCAAACCCTAACCCTAAGGTCCCTCACTATCGCACACTTACCTTACCCACATCCTAACCCTAACTCACTCAATCCGCCCCAACCCTCAAGTCCCTCACTATCGCACACTTACCTTACCCGCACCCTAATCCTAAATCCCTCACTATTGCACACACACCTTACACGCACCCTAACCCTAAATCCCTCACTATCGCACACTTACCTAGTCACGCTCACACGTTTCCCATGTCAGTGTTTTCGCTGTCGGGATTCTGAGTTGTCGGTTATCTGCTCCGTCGGTCTTCTGGCGTCGGTGATGTCAGTGTCGATCTTCCGAGCTTTCGTTCTAACGTAGTAGACCTATATATATATATATATATATATATATATATATATATATATATATATATATATACACACACACACACACACACACACACACACACACACACACACACACACACACACACACAAAACACATACATATGTGTATCAGTCACACTTCCTGAGTTGAACTTGTTGCAGTTAGTGTATTGCACTTCTTTCTTCCTCCACAGACAACATGCCTGATAGCTTTATATGCTTTTCAAGGAAAACCAATGTAAAACCATACAAATTGTGTTAAATAAAATTTTAATTTGTGCACACGTCTCTACTCTATGGAGAGAGTCTATTGTGGTACCATTTCATAAAGGAGGGGATGTTCACATCAGACCTATACAGTTATAGACATATCAGCCTAATCAATACTTTCTGTAAAATCATGAAAAGGGTCATAATAGAGCTTATCTCAAATCACAGTTGGACTTACTTCTGTTAGGATATTGAACCGGTATGAATTTGTTATGGAAATATCTTGTTTTTGAATTCTCTGGTATTCTTTGAAGAGATAACAGCAGCACCTAATCAAGGACTGATAGTGCATGCTGCTTAATTTGACACTGCTAAGACATTCAACATTATTCCCCATAAGGAAATAATTGACAAACTAAAGATATTTAATGTAAATCTATATGCAATTCAGATGGATGAAATCCTGCTTAAGTAAAAGGAAGCAATAAACTAAGGTGAAGGGTTACTTGTCTCTCCTGATAGGGTTTACCGGTGGTGCTTCACAGGGTCTATACTGCAGTCACTTCCTTTTTGGACTATTGTTTTCAATATAAATGTGGAAAATGGAGCCTGGATAGTCAGGTATGCTGATGATTGTAAACTGGGTAATATGACTACTTAAAATGCATATTCAGTGCAACAGTGGTTACCTTAACTTTAATGCCAATCATTGCCACATCATGAGAGCTGGCAAAGTGTGATCACAAAATAAGTGGTGAAATCATAAAAAATACCATTGTTAAAGATTAGAGATATGATAAAAATGGTATATATTTTTATACTTTGATCAGTGTGTCTCTACCAAAAGGCAGAAACATATTCTGTTGCCCATCTTATTCTAAATATCATGTCTAGTCACTCCAGGGAGATCAATATACAATTTTATATCATAATGATTTGATCCTCTTCTAGGATCATGAACTTATTGTGGTGGAGGAGTTTATATGTCTTTCTGATCCTACCTGGGCCTTTATGCTTTCTTGATACATATTACTTGAGGGGATAGCCTAATAGATACAAGGCCTGAGTCACTTAAAGAATCTGAGAGTCTCACTCAGAACAGGGTACCAAGACCCAGCTGTTGAGCCAGAACTGGTGATTTCTGTTTGCCAGCAACCTCCTCGTATATGAGTGGCCCATTATGTCTTTCCATGGAGCTGCCAGGTGAGCTCCCAACCAGCAAGATGAAAAGTGGAGGGTCAAATGTGAAGCCTGTCAAATTTTGGGCAGGAATGGGACTAATTAAGTTGAACTATACACTGCCAATTAAATCTGGCTGTTATAACACATGTCGCTTCATTGTTGGAGAATAGCCACAGCATATTTATATTTGTTTAGTGAGAAGGTCCAACTATACATAAAATAATTACTTTTCATTGGAGACCTGTGGAGAAACTGTCCAAAGAACAGTAACTATTTTACAAAATAATAAAGCTGGCACAAATTACAAATAATGCTTTCAGAAGTAATGAATGCTAGAACTGAAAATAATAAACACGATACACTTTACAACAGCAATATATCATAATATAGCAAGTAAATAAAAAGTAGTCAGTTTATACACAGAAATAAATATAAATTCTGTCCTCAAAGGAACATATGTTAACGTAATCTGGAAAGGAATAGGAAGGGAAAAGAGTGGAAACAATAAAGAGAGACAAGGCGATAAGAGTTGAGTTAAGGAAACAAGAAAAAACTCAGTTTAACAGTAGAAAGAGAGAGATAAAATTTATAAGTAGTAGAGTGGTTTTTATATTTCAATCTTTTATCAGTAGTTGGTATTTGTCCTTCTGGAGTTAAAGAGCTAATAGCAGACAACAATAACTGATGTGAGGATAAGAATTTTTGTGGATTAAAGCCTGTCCTGGGGCAATAGAGCAGGAGCAAAATGAGTCTTTTAAATATTGCTTTAACTGAGTTTTAAGCATATGTGAACTAGACTAATATAGGCTGGAATTGTTTTCCAAGTTTTGGATACAAAGCTAGAGTACAAAGCATCAGCAGCAGCATTTGGGGACTACGAGGCATTTATTTATGGAGCTAGCTGCCTATTTGTGCTATACCACTGTAGCAAATCATTCAATGAGAGGCACCCTTCAGGAAAATATAGTAAGCTCTGAGTAGTTTTTAAATTAGAGTATGTAAAATAAGGACATATTGTCATCCACTTAAGGAGTTTCGAAGGCTCTGCAGTGATGAATTTTGATTATTGTATTGGCAGCAAATTTTGCAGTTTTGTTTTAGCACTGCTGTAGTTTAAATACATGTGGCTTGCAGATTAATGAGAACTGAAGTGGAATAAAGTAATATTGGAAGTAGGTAAGCAGAAGCCATGGTTTTCATACTAAGATTAGTAAGGAAAAGTTTGGCTCTGTACAGTGAGCCTTGTTTTTGATGAGTTTCTTAATAGCACTTTGAAAATTAAAGTCAGATCTTAAGTTCATAGGTGTGTACTAAACTAATGACCACTGGGGCCTTTTTAAGCCTATCCATGCATCCCAAATCTCTAACAAGTTCTGGTACCCTTGGTAGTGTAAGCAGGGGCAGGGAGATGAGCAATTTACAGGCTGCCTCTGTCCATTGCAGACATAGGTGCCAAACCAGAGATGAATTTCTTATTCCAAATCCAACTGTAAAACTTACACTTGAAGTGGGTTGAGGGGAACTGTGTTTCACATGGATGGGGTGGTCTCTGGGATGAAAGCATTTAGTGTGTATTCTTTTATGTGTTTTATGCATTTTATTGTCTGCCGATGGTTATTAAAGTTTTGGTTTGCTTTTATTGAGTTGTGGCTATTTTGTACTGGGTGCTTTAGAGCGGCTGCTCTCAGCTTGTATACCTTCAATCCATTTTTTCCTTGTTATTAATTGTTTGTGTCTCATCTGTTGTGTTGTCTCTGGGATACATACCTGTCTCACCAGCAGGTCCTAGTTATATCACAGGCATGGTTTAAAATGGGTAATTCTAGTGATGTTTGTTTTGCATATATGCATGAGGTCCTTCAGGGTGGGGTCTGACAGTGCTTTGTATACCAGGCATAGATCTCCCCTCAACAGCCTGTACGAGACAGAATACAAGGATAGGGCTTTGAGGCAGTCTGCATAAGACATGTTGCTTACTCCCTGTATTCTTTTAGTGAAGAAGCTCTGTGGGCATTCCAACTGTTGGATGTGTCTGATTAGGTACATACCGTAGAGGGCATTGTACTCAATAATAAGCCTGATAAATGCTGACTACATTGGAACAATGACCTCCTTGGACCGAGATACCATACCCTTGTGAACATAGAATGATTATCACCAGAAGTATAGCTGGCTCAACCAGCACCTTGTGTCAGTAAGGTGCCCAGTGCCACACCCCCTCAGCTATTCTAGTAAAGAGAGAAAAACAAAAAAAAAATCACTTTACTGCATTAAGCTGATCACTGTATGATTGGCTTTTTACAGATTCAAGCACCACCCCTTCCACTGAAGATCAAAAGCAAAAACAAAACAAACATAAAAAAAAAACAGACATTCCTTTAAGCCATGTAGCCAGATGCATAACACCCCCCTGCCCAACAACCCAGGTCCTGTGCATGTGCCCTGCTCCTCCTCCAATGCATTCAATCCTGAGCGCTGCAGCACTCCATGTGGGGTCTAAACTGTAGTAAGCAATTTACTACAGTCTAAAAGTGTAAAAAAAAAAAACCTGAGGACTGTAACACTCCAGAAAAGCAGAGTATAAACTGTAGCAACAGTTGCTACAGTTTATACTCTGCCTGCACAGAGTGCTACAGTGCTCAGTTTTTAGTTAAAAAAATCCTTCTCATAACCTGTAGCAAACTGCTTGCTATAAATGTAGCAAACAGTTGCTACAGTCTATACACTGCCTGCACGGAGCACTACAGTGCTCAGGTTTTAGTTAAAAATTTTTTTTTTAAATTGTAGGAAATTGCTTGCTACAATGTAGCATGCAGTTACTACAGTTTAGAACCCACATGGAGCACTAGAGCACTCTGGTTTGACCACAAATGCAATACAGGCTTTTTCACGTGGGGGTTGCAGGGGGGCTTTCACTCCCTGGTTAAACCGTTCAGGTAGTTTTTTTCTTTGGTTTATTTTTTTTATTACATATTCAAACTTTTAAAAGTTTGATCATATGGTGTCGACCATATGACGTTCAGACTTTTAAAAGTTTGATTATGTAATATAGACGCTTAGTTACCAGGGGTGGATGACTTCCTATAGGATACTATTATGTATTTCTTGGCATTTAGTTTTAGTTCATGACTCTGACATAAGTAATTTGTCTGTGTCAGCCCATCCTGGGGAATATTAGTATTTCTGGGGGATTCTATAGCTGCTCCTAATTTGAAATCATATGCCTGAGTGGAGTAAGGTATCAAATACTTTGGCAAGGTCAAGGTAGGCAGTGCGAACTGTTCTGCTCTCATCCATTGCTTTGATGACCTTCTCAAAGAAGTCCACAAGATTGACTAAGCATGATCTGCCCTCGATGAAACCAAATTGGGTTGGGTCCAGTGTTTGGAGGTTTCCAGTGTCATTATTGATCATTTCAATGATAACCCTTTCTATGGCTTTGCATACAAGGCTAGTGAGACTTATGAGTCTTTAGTTTCTAGGGTCTGTAGGATGGATCACTTTTGTGCAGAGGGATGACTGTTGCAGCTCTTCCATTCACAAAGCCTGTTTGTTGGCTACAGTTAAATAGCAATTCCAGAGGGCCTGGTAGATATTGTTTCATGCTATTTAATAGGCATCCTGGAAGATTGTCTAGGACCATTGATGCAGTGTTCTTTTCCTTAGAGAGAGCATCGAGGACCTGTTCCCTAGTGAAAGTAGGGGAAGTTATATTTGATAGTATTTCCTGAGGGGAAGTTAAGAGGGAGAGAGGGGCAAAGTTTGAGCTGAATTTCTCTGCCAGTAGCCTTGCTGAATCTTTTGGCTCTGTATAGGTGGCTCCATTAACATTGACCTCTGCACACAATTGTTTGTGGCCATAGCTAAATAATGTCTTGTGGTTGTCCTTGAGCTAGACCTTGTTTGTCATCTGAGTTTTTTGTTTAGTTTGATGAGAGTGCTTTTATTCTTCTGGATGTTACACCAACTGGAAAGGCCACAGAAATATCTCACAAAGAAAATCCATGGCCTCCAGCACCTGTCCTATTTGGACAGGCTCAAATCACTATCACTCTACTCGGTATCATACAGATTGCTCAGAAATGATCTGTGTCTCGCCTACAAGGGAATATCGGACCCTGCCCTACTAGAGATGCTCCATATCTGTAAGTCTAACTCCTCACACATTACCCACTTGATAGGCCTAAATCTAATATGTGGCATCAACAAAACCTGCTGGAGAGATAGGTTTATCTTCCAGAGGTTGCCCTGTCTCTAGAATAGACTTCCCATACATGTCAAACAGAGTACCTTGCTGATCCTCTTCAAGCTCAATCTTGATGAGTGGATGGGAAACCACAGATTTGTCCCAGGGCTTCCACCTTTGTCCCTCATTGACAGGGGTGACAGGTGCTGACTGAGGTTTCTTTTTTTGGGGTTAAACTCTTGGCTAGGCATGTAAGGGCCCCAAGGCCATTAGCCTAATAACTTCCTATGATCCTATGACCTCCTAATTTTTGCCATGATTTTCTTCCTTCTGTTATATAGCCTATTGAAGTTGCAATTCTTTTTTTTTTTTCCATAATAAATTTTTATTGAAATATATTTTCCAAAAACATTACAAAAATACAATAAACATCACACACATAATACACTATAACTACTACAAACCATTTATACAATATCTACATGAAATGCTTCCTATATTTAATATATTCCTAAAATCAGTATCATGCTAATATAATATTGAAGACCTTTTCCCATATTTTTGGGTTATTAATATTTTTGTTAGTTTGTTTCAGAAGTAATTTATGTGCTAGTATATGTTTTATAGCCACAAGCTTAAAATTATTCCATGATGTCTTATGTGGTTCTAGCCAATTTGTGGCTATATAGAGTTTCATCAGCAAAAAAATATTCATACAAATAATAGTTTGCGATCTGGAAAGCTCTCTTGGAGGAATGTGTAGAATCATAAATTCCCATGACAGTGTAGAACTTTGATAAACCATCTTTTGCAGTTGTACTTTAAGAGAGTTCCAAAGTTTATATACGCATTTACAACTCCAGAACATATGAAGAAGATCCGCTGTTTGATCTGCACAGTATGGACTGAAGTTGCAATTCTATCAGGGTGGATTATTTTAAGTTAGTTCTGTACTTCTTCCTGGTGGGTAAAGCCACCTCTCTGCAGTTATTAACAAGCTTGTATAGGGTTTCTGTGAACAGTTCCGTGGATGCAGAAGTGTTCTCAGAGTTTACAGGGGCTTGAAATTTTGCCAGGTTATCACTTAATAGTTAGCCCTTGAATAGTTTTTGAACATTCCAGGGTTAACTGGGGTTCCGGGTTTTATTTTTTATTTCAGAGGAAACCATTTTGTGATCTTACCTTACCAGAGAAGGCATTATACTAAGGGCTGTGCAGCACTCTCCCAGATTAGTGAGGACTAGATTCAGTATGCTTATGCCCCCGGGCAGCACATAGACAATCTGGTCCAGGGAGTTTGTGTGTACAAAACCAGGAATCACTGTACTTGCACATTTGGTTGAATCTATAATGACATCTTTAACGACTCCCAGAAGTTTTTATTGGTAACTAACTCTGTTTAGTTGCATGTATTGCTGTAACTGTGAACAGTTTTTTTTTTATTTTCAGAGCAGTCCTTAAGTGTGAACAGCATTAGTTTTGTTTTTAGGGTGCAGAAATAGTTGATAGTTTGTGATCCAGGAGTCTGTTGAGGAGAATGAATCCTGAGTTCTTGTTTTTGGAGGTCAGTCAAATATGGAGTTGAATGGATTATGGTGAAGTTATCAGTATACTGAATTATTGATGTTTATTTAGGAGCTACTGGGAGATTAGCAATAAGTATATTGAATTACAGAGGAGTATTTATAGGCCCTTATGGAATATCTGCAGACACTGGTAGGAAGAGGGAGTATAAGCCATTCCATTTCTCAGATTGAAACCTGTTGCTAAGGTAGCTTAGGCAACAAGCACTGGTGGTACTGGAGTCCAAGTTTTGTATGTTTTTGTAGAGGTTTCTGATATGACATTGTATCAGACAGTAACAGTGACTAATATTGGTTAAGGAAAATTGTGACCAGATTACCATTGTTCCTATGCTAGTTGACCATATTAAGAAACAATAATAGTTCTGTGCATGTACTATGATGAAGTTGGAATCCGTGTTATGTTGGGGATGGGAGTTTGTTGTCAAAGAGGTACTGAAGGAGTCAGTTATGAACACATTTTTCAAGAATTTAAGATAGAGGAGATAATAAATCTAGCAATGGGTCTGTAGATTGTCAAGTCTGTAGAATGCCCAGCTTTATGATTAGGTATGATATGTGATTGTTTCCAAATTGTTGTCACATAGGTTTCTTACATAGTTCTATTTATTAAGCTTGAGGTGGGGTATGCTATGGCATCAGCAGCAATCTTTTTATATTTATTTGGTAGCTTGTCAACATTTAGGGTAGTTGGTTTTAGTTTAAAGATGTATTGTTTGAGAAAATAAGGGTATATTTAGATAATATACTTAAATTTGGAAAGAAAATGGAGAACATCGATATATGTGCAGTAACTGAGACCGGGTTCAAAGTTCCAGAGAGCACCCCTGCAATACTAGGCTGCAACTCATACCACACTTTTCAGCCACTAAGCCAGGACCGAAACACTAAAGATGGAGGAGTGTCCATATTCACCAAGGATATTCACTCCTCCAGGCTGGTTGCCCAACACAATGCATCTGAAATTCTCCAGGTGCAACTAACACTAGGCAAGACTGCAATACAAATTGTAGCTTGCTACAGATCCCCCACCATGTCCCAAGATTCTCACTACACCTTTCTAAACATACTGGAAAATATTAAGATACAACCAAACACCCTAATACTGGGTGATTTCAACTACCCTGCCATTAACTGGGAAAACTACTCCCGTACCAACACCTTTGCTCAACGGTTCTTGGAATTCATAAATTCCAATGCCCTAGAGCAACTAATTCACAGTCCAACCAGAGGTACCAATATTCTAGACCTGGTCATTATCAACATGGGAGATCAATGCTCCACACCAGTGGTCACCCCCTCGTTGGTCAGATCAGACCATAAGCTAATCACCCTTGACATCCACATCCCACTCCCACCCCCTTTAAGGAAACCTCTGTAAAAAACTTCCCCAAAGCCAACTTCATGCTTCTCAAGTCAGAAGTAACAAACTTCATGACACCCATGCAGATGGGAACTGGAAGTTCAACTGCTGAATCCTACACTAAGGTGCTGTACGAGCACATTCACTCTTGCATGGACTGAGCCATCCCAAATAGAACCAAGACGTTGTACTCTTAAAAAGGAAGCCAATCTAGTGGTCCCCTGCCATAAACAATCTGTAAAACCGAAGGAAGAAACTATTGCAGAAAAGAGGAAGAACTCAGGATTTAAAAAACTCCCTCACCAGCCCCAGTAGAAAGCTGAGATCCCTCATAAAATCTTCCAAAGCTGGTTACAAAACAAAATTGCCAAAGATTCCAAAAACAGCTACAAGGCATTCTATAGCTATGTCAAGAATCTAAATGGCAATACTCAGATCTGCTCTGAGCTACAGCAGAATGGCACTAGATATACTGATCCCAAGGATATTGCCAATATCCTGGCAGATAGATTCAGTGCCAACTTCACCCCCCTCTCACCCCCTAAAGGGCCCATCTCAATACTGAAAGAATGCCAAATTCCAGTAATCACGGCCACTCAGGTAAAAACCGCACTCTCCAAAGCCAAGAATACAGCATCCATGGGACCAGACAACATCCTGGGCTGTGTACTACATGAACTACAAAATGAACTGGTACCTCACCTATGTGTCATGTTTAATCATAGCCTCAGCTCAAGCTTCGTGCCCACAGAGTGGCGCACAGCTACAGTCATCCCACTCCACAAGGGGGGATCCACTTTGGATCCCAGGAACTACCAGTCTGACGAGCCTGATCTGCAAGGCCATGGAATGTATTATCATGGAACTTATAAACAAAGACATTGGCAACCTTCAAACACTGGACCCCACCCAGTTTGGGTTTGTGAACGGCCGATCTTGCCTCCTGAACCTGATCAACTTCTTCAAATCAGTCTCCAGAGCCATGGACGAGAGTAAGGTGGTTCAGACAGCCTACTTGGACCTTGCCAAGGCTTTTGACACTATTCCCCACTCTGGAATTATAGATAAACTTACTAAGCTGGGCATTAATCCCTACATCACTCGATGGGTTGCAAACTGGCTTACTGACAGAACACACTGTAAAAGTAGCCGACTCCAAATCCAGCTCCAAACAAGTGACAAGTGGTGTACCGCAGGGTTCTGTCCTGTAACCACTCTTGTTTGGCATCTACTTCTCTGAAATGCAGGCCAACACTAAGGGACTCTGGCTTACAAAGTTCACAGATGACTGCAAGCTGGGAGCCATTACTGAATCCCCAAATGATGTGGATATACTACAAAAGGGCCTTACTGAAACAGATACCTGGTGCCACAGCCATGGGCTCAAGCTAAATGCCAAAAAATGTATAGTTGTCCCCTTTGGGAAAAAACACATACCTGTGAACTACCACATAGGTGGCAGTACACTAAACACCAAAAGTGTGATAAGAGACCTAGGGACACAGGTGGACAGTGGTCTCTCCTTTGATAACCACATAGCCACAACAGTTAGAAAATCCTTCTATGTGCCACACCTCATCACTTAGGGCTTTTCATCCAGAAAAAAGGAGGTCGTTGTCCCCCTGTACTCATCCCTCATTAGACCCATTATAGAATACAATGCCCCGTTTGGTATGTACCTCACAAGACATCTGCAACAACTAGAAAGGCCACAGAAATACCTCACAAAAAGAATCTCAGGTCTAAAGCAGATGCATTATGCTGACCATCTAAAAAAACTCCTGCTATACTCTGTCGCATATCGCCTACTCAGAGGCGATTTCTGCCTAACATACAAGGCCATGTCAAACTCAAGAGTTGCTGGACATGCTACACTTAAAGAAATCCCAATCCCTCCAAGCCACACGCTCCAGGGATCTTAACCTTGTCATCACGATGAATAGAACATGCTGGAGGGATAGGTTCCTGACCCAGAGTCTCCCCGTACTCTGGAACAGGCTGCTCATACATGTCAGGCAGAGCGTCTCAATGGCCCTCTTCAAGAGGAACCTTGACGCTTGGATGGGAGATAGGAAATTCACCCCGGGGATCACATCAGTAGCCATGCTAGACAGGGATCCAGCAAAGTAAATAATTTTGGGAAGCAATAGCAAGGGAATCGTTATGGCTAGACTTGTATAGGCCCTAGGGCCGATAGCGTAGTACCTACATATGAACCTATGCTGTTAAGCAAGTATTTTTGATATCAACTTCATAGCACAAAAACTTTTACAACAATGACTTAAGCAACATAAAGTAAAAGGAGTTGTTGCCAGACTTAGAGAGCCTGTGTCAAGAAAAATAATTAGAGATCCTATAGATTTATTAAAGGTAGTTCAGAAATTTTATGAAAATTTGTATAAAGCAGAGTAATGTGGAAACCAAGAAAGAGCAGAAATGGAAATATTTATGGACTACTTAATTATGCCAAGGTTAGTGGAAGATAACAATGACTGTTAGTTAAGAGAGCATAAGATGGAATAAAACTAGTGATGTATAATCAATAAGCTGGGAAGTCCTCAGGAACAGATGCTATTCCAATGTACGTTTGGAAGTTAGGAGCAAAGAAAGTGATAAAGATCTCTAAGGTTTCATTTTATAGTATTTTAAAAGGAAGGGGTACACCAGCATCTAGAAAGAAAGCTGTGGTGGCTGTAGTACCCAAAGAGGGTAAAGACCTGTCAGACCCAGCTTCATATAGACTAATTTCAATTTTAAATTGTGATTATAAAGTATTTGTGTCTATACTAGCTAAAATAATGGCAAAGGTATTATATGGATCAATGTGTTTTTGTGGAGGGTATGCCAACAATTAATGCAATTATTAGAATAATGATGAACCAAAGAGAAGCAGCATGTAATAAGATAACACTGTTGTTGGTGGCTCTTGATGCAGGGAAGGCATTCAACAGAGTAATGTGAGATTTTATGAGCAGAGCAATAGGAGCATTTGCAATCCCTGATAAAATAATAAAGTTAATTAGCAGGATATATGAAGGATCAGAGGGGAAGAATTAAAATTGTAGGGTTCCACTCTGATAGGTTGTTTTTGAACAGAGAAACCAGGCAGGGGTGTCCATTGGTAAAGAAAAGAAAGGACCCAGAAATGCAAGGATATAATTGGTATGTTAATCAAGAAAAGTTAGCTTTGTTTGTAGATGATGTTATTTTGTACTTAATAAATCCACAAAAAAAAAAGATATTTTGATGTTGTGGAACATTTTGAGATGGTTTCAAGTCTTTTCAGGATATACAATGAATGAAGATAAATCAAAGGCTGTAACTTTAAATTATGTACTCATCACAAATTGGTTCAGCAATATCTGTATTTTTGAAAACACAATAAGATAAAGTATGAATTAAAAGGCTTTTGTTATGGCAACTTAGGATATGTGGAAGAGACTACACAAAGGATAATACAAAAATTGAGAAAGTAAAGCTCTTGTTTATGGATATGGATAGTAAGATGCAAGTGCAGTAAAAATGTGTTTAGTACGTTTAGTTATATATACAGGTCAGTCATATTTTAATCAGCTAAAGGAGAAGTTGTGGACAATAATTAACAGAGCTGAAGGAATTTACCTGGGGGGAAGAGGGGAAGAGTTAAGCGGGATAAGCTGATCCTCCCAGTAGAATAAGGTGATTTGTGACTACCTGATTTGAAGGTATATTTTAGAACTATGCAGTTAAGGTTCATATACAGAACACAGTCAGAAGGCGACAAGTCAAAGTGCAAAGGAATGATGATAATGGGGATGAAGTGGGGAGGAGTTCAAGAAATAAGGGAGGAGGTGGATTTTGGATGCAGACCCTTGTGTAGAATAACAACTGTACAGAATATTATATTTAAAATGTTGAAGAAAGTATTTTAAGAACTAAGCCAACATGGGAATGGAGAAAAGAAATGCTGGCAATTGGGATGACTGCAATTAGGGTTACAGAGAAAAGGCAGGAGGGAGCTGGAATGTACTGGATAGAACTGGCAAAGGAACCAAGGTATTGGGAGCAAATAACCAGAGAAGGAAAGATAAAAGAGTTGGGTGACACCAAGAAGTTTGGAATGCAAATTAGAGACTGCAATCCCTTCATGGACTGATATCAAAGAACAGGCAAAGAGAAAAGGCTATGGGAGTCCTAAGTGAAATATATGCTGTGGTAGAGTTTTTAGTTGAATGTAAAACAGAAGCTGCTGTGAAAAGGGGTGTAATTAGTAGGGGATATAAAATATTGCGTAATAACTGTATGAATCAGTCAGAGGGCATTAGAAATGATTGGGAAGCCTAGACTGGAAAAGCAAGTTAGAAGGGAAAAATAGGAGTACATATGTATGGCTCCCAAGTATGCAACAAAGTCCAGATGGTTTAGATTTTTGCTTGGAAGTGTTTGCATAGGTATTTTTTATACCCCAAGCAGACTTCAAAGACGTTTTCCTCAGGTAGATAGCAAATGTTAGAAGTGTGATGGGGAAAAAAGTGGTAAATGGGAACATGTCTTCTGGACTGTAATGAGATGGAAACTTTTTAAAATTCAATACAGAATACTCTCTTACAAATATTAAGGGAGCAAATAGATGTAACTAAAGAAATTATTCTTTTGAACTGGAATGTATGATCTTAATTGCTTAGACACAGTAATATCTTGTTAAGATTAATTTGATTTGCTGACAAAAAATCAAAAACTAAAAAAAAATGGAAATCAAAATCTTAACCAATTATATTTGAAGTATTGAATATTATAAAAGAGATTAAAAAACTGAAAATGGGATCTTTCGAAAAGGGAAAGAGCAAATTACATAGAAATAAATGGAATTTATAAGAAAAAAACTACATGTGTGTTTAGGAGGAGGAATGATGTTTAAGGGGAGGCAGGACTTGAGCAGTTTATGTAATTTTGGACTAAAAACAGACGTAATGTATAATGTGTGTGTCTATGTCTTAACTGATAATTTAATAAAGGTGTTTAAGAAAATAAATATTGTCTGCAGTGTTGAATTGGAGACTAGCATGAGGGAAGAGGGACAGTTGTAGGTGCCTTGGATAGACAATTGCAAATCCACCTGCTTTCTTTATTTTTCTGTCTGCTCTACCTTTACCTCTCCTAACAGTGGTTCTAAAACCAGGCTTCTCAAACGTGGATGTGCTGTCTGCTGATCTGGTGCTGACCCTCAAAAGATGCCCTGGGTGGGGGGACACTCACAAATCACCAGCTGGGCAATGTGTTTATTGAGTGTCTATACAGCACCCAGACTGAGCATATGGTTCACATATATGGCAAACATGTTAATTATATCACTGCTTTCTGCCCACTGAAATCTCACAGGGCTATCTGGTTAGTAAGTGCAGGTACTAGGGCTCACATTATGATATTCAGCTGGCTGTGGAGAGTGGGTGTGAATGGCCAGTGCTGGCTCACCAGTCTTGGGAGAAGAGCTCTGGCTCACCATACAGTGGATATCTAGCAGATTCACTTGTGCTTCTATAGTGTATCCAAATTATGCAGCTGAGGTGAAGCTACTGTGTGAAAACATGCTTCCTGTTAGGATGCTGAGATTCTGGCCTCAGAAGAGCCAACAAGGAGAGAGGAGTGTGCTTCCAAGGGGAGAAGGTAAGCCACCCCCCTCCCAAACAGGACCAGCAGCTGGCTCACTATCATCCAATTCTTACTAGGAAACAGAAGGCTGATAGGGATTCCCAGACAGGAACAAGTGAATTATATGTTTCTCAACTAGCTTGGGAATGTCCAGTTAATATTCCACCAGAACAAATTGTCCAAATTTGTGAAGGAAGGGGAACTATCTAGCAAAGTCCTGTAGTCAAAAAAAAAATAAGGCATACAGCTGCATAACATGGGAATGAAGGAAGGAGATTTTGCTTATGGGGATGACTGTAACTAGGGGCACAGACAATAGGCAAGAAGGGGCTGAAATTTATTGGAGAAAACTGTCAAAGGAACCAAGACACTGGGAACAAATAACTAGAGAGAGAGAGAGAGAGAGAGAAAGATAATAGAGTAGGATGAGACCAAGATGACATTTGGACTGCAGGTTAGAGACTGCAATCCCTATGAGGGACCGATACCAAAATATAGGTAAATAGAAGGGGATAGGGGAGTCCTAAGTGAAAGACTTGTTCTGGTAGAGATTTTAGTTGAATCTAGAACAGAAATTGCCATTAAAAGGGGATAATTAGTAGAGTGTATAAAATGTTGCATGATAACTGTAAGAATCAATCAGAGAGGTTTAGAAAAGACTGGTTAAAACATTTACAAGGAAAGAATGGGAGGACATATGTACGGCTCCCAAATATGCAACAAAGTTCAGGAGGTTTAGGGTTTTTGCTTGGAAGTGTTTGCATAGGTATTATTATACTCCAAGCAGACTTCAAAGAATTTCTCCTCAGGTAGACAGCAAATGTTAGAGGTGTGATGGGGAAGAAAGGGGTAACTTGAAACATGTTTTTAGGAGTGTAATGAGTTGGCGGAATTTAAAAATTCCCTACTAAGTACTCTGCTAGAAATATTGGAGGAGCAAATGGCTGCAAATGAAGAAATATTTTTTTGAGCTGAAACACAAAATCTGAATTGCCTAAACATGGTAATGCCTTATTAAGTTTAATTCTGTTGGCTGAAAAAAGCAGTTACTAGAAAATCAAAATATAAATCAAATGTTTTTGAAGCATTGAATATTCTAAAATAGATAAAAGAACTGGAAGACGAATCTTTAGAATACGAAAAGGAGCATTGCCTGTGTTATCTAGCTCTACACTTTTTTTTTGTGGGAAGAATACGTACAGACTAATGTTGAGGAGGAAGAGTGATGTTTAAGGGAAGACAGGAATTGTGCAATTTATGTAATTTTTGACTAAAAACAGTTGATGTTATGTTGTCCTATCTCGCCTTCATTCTTACAATGATGGGTTCAGAGCCGATCCTTGGCTCCAACTCAGCCGAATACTTAGCTGAACGTTTCAAACCTGGCTCATGGCAAGAAGGTATCCCACAATGCAGTGGTGTAATTCCCCAGAACTCGTTTGCCGCTTTACGAGGTTGGATGCATTCATCTTGGCCATGGCTAAGTTGTGATATATTTTTTCTATTACCTTCGTCAAAACTTGCTATTTTTGCATATATTTAGCTTTAGTCATGTTAGATTTAACTCATTGTGTCTCTTTGCTGCTCTTTGGTAAATAGTGATAGTTTTTTCCCCTTTTAGCACGGCCTTTGCCTTTGCTTTCTAGGCCCCTTTGGTATCCTGTGTAGTGGTTGTCGTTCATTTGTTAGTGTCTTTATAGCTCATTTAAGTTAGAGAGCTATATGCCCATTTAAGTTAGACAGCGTGTACTGTTTTATTGTTTTGTTGGAAAATAGAACTGTTTTAGTTAGAGGTTCTATTTTTCTTCCCCTGGTTGTCGCTCCTTGTGTTGTCCTGTAGTAACCTTTGGTTTAGCTTTAGCAAAATAAAACTTTGTTGTTTTGCTATCACCTTTAGGGTCTTAACTTGAATATGTCTAAAGACCAAAAAGAGAGAGAACATAAGCCTTCGGGCTTTAAGAAATGTCAAAAGTCCTCACAAAAAATGTCCATCACAGATGGACATGTTGTTTGTGTTTATTGCCTTCGTGCCATTCATCTCCAAGAAGACTGCACTTTCTGTCATTCATTTAGTGCTAGAGTTCTTCAGGAAAGAAGAAACAAGTTGATTCTAAAAGGGCTCTTAAAGCCTTCTTTTGAGGAAGCCATTCATAGCTCTTCCTCCTCTTCTTCGTCTCCTTCCTCAAAAAAGGATAAAGCTCATAAAAGACAATCTCACACCACACTGACTCAGTTAGAGCCACCAGTCAAACTTCTAAAAATTTCAAAGGCCACTACTTCCTTGGCTCCACAGTTCTCGGAGTCATCAGAAGTCCTTTTGGTTGATAGGCCTGGTACTTCGGCTCCAAAGCCTTCAGAGTCACAAGATACCTACACTTGGAGCCAGTCCATTGAGATTTTGCCAGTTTCTCCAACTTTGAGATTGCCAATCTTCCATAGGCCTTGATCTCCTTCTGTATCTTCCAGGTCTACAAGGAGCTTATCAGATGATGACATGGAATGGGTGGTGCATAGACTCCTCAAGTCACCGGCGCTGACTAAATTATTCTCGGCTCCCACCCATTTGGTTTCAGAGCCTACTGTGCCCACTGTTATTCCTCCTCTGAGCCAAGCTGGTCCTTCAGAGCTGGAGTGCTTGGTACCACTTACTGTGGACCCATCAGTTCCAGGACCCCCTTCGATGTTCATGGAGCCGACATCTACTCCAACTCTCTCGGTGCCATCTAGTGAGTCTGGGAGCCGAGGTTCCCTGGTCGGCCCTAGGGGATTCTCGGCCCTGATCTTCGGTGCTGAGCCTACCCCTTGTAGCATTGGCTTGGGTTAGCTCAGCTCCCACATCAGCCTCGGGTCTGATCTCATTGGTTCCGTTGCCTTCCTCTGTCTCCTCTGAGCCGAGGGAGTCTTTGGAGCTAGCGGGATCCACCTTTGAGCTGAAGAGGAGCGTGTTGTCTACCCATTCAACACCACAGAAGGATACCAGTACTTATCCCCCCCAAGGCACCAGCTACTGTCTCAGCACCACCCATTCCTCAAGACAGCAGAGACCCAGAGCCTTAGGATCCCCCATTGGGCGAACTCCTCTCATCCGAGGCCTCCCCAGAATATCCTTCTGAGGAGCCACCTCAGAAGAGAACCTGCAAGAGGAAGCATGTTGACTCCCCAGATGAGTCCATCACTTCAGACACTGACCTCGATGAGTCGGAACAGTTCCCACAGTTGTCCTCTGATGATGTCTCATTTGCAGATATTCTAGAGATCCTCAAGCTAAAGAGGCGGCTGGCAGACCACCACCCCTTTCGATGAGGAGTCAGTGTACCTGAAGGCTTTTGGGTCTCAACCTTCAGCCTCCTGGGTGTCTCCGCCTTTCAATGAACTAATAGACCTGGTTAGTCAAAAGGCATGGGAGTCACCCGACACCATGGAACCAGTCCCTTGGAGGCCAAACAATTTTTGTCAGCTCCTTCGGGCAAGGAATTTCTAACAAAGGGAGGACCTGTAGATGTTATGGTGGTGGCAGCGGCCACCAAGAAGGAACTTGCAGAGACTTCCTCATCTGTTTATCCTCTGAATAAAGAATCTCGAATGATGGACAGATACGGGAAGCGTATCTTTTCTTCAGTGACTTTCTCACTGCGATTGCTGAACTACTTATCCCATTTCATGAGGCTACAAAGAGATATCCTGAAAGAGCTAGGAGATACTCTACAAGGTTCATTAGCTGCGGGGGTGAATGAGAAGGTCTCCTCCCAACTGTCCACCTTAAATTCCATTGTCAACTCCTCCATGAGGCCTATATCATACGCAGCAGATGGAGCAAGCAGGGCAGCGGGTTCTGGAGTTTCCCTTATGAGACACTCCTGGATGTGCTTGTGCAAGTTTGCAGAGCCCTTTAAGTCTACCTTTACTAACGCCCCTTTTGATGGTTCCTCACTCTCTTTGGACCCAAAGTAAAAGACACTCTAACCTGGTGTGAGCAGGAAGGGAAAACTGTGTCTGCCATTGGAGTATGTTTTTCTGTACCTTCAAGACCTTATCCTAAAGGTCAGAAGAGCGGAAAGATGTGGTTCAAAAGATCCCAGAGATTTTTCCAAGATGCACAGGGTGATACCTTCCCCAGGGGCAGAGGGGGAGGCAATAATGGTAGACGCCACCCCAGAGGCAGAGGGGGCCCGCAAAACCAGGTTGACCATGATTCCTTTCGCGGATGCCCTTATCAGCACTCCTGAAAGGAGGCCCGACTGCTCTACTCTGGAGGCAGTCGGGGGGAGTTTATCAATGTACCCAGAAGCCTGGCGAAATATCACAAATGACAAATGGGTACTAAATATAATATCCAGAGGATACTGCATTCCTTTTTCCAAACCTGTTCCACAGACCAAAACAATCCCAGATGTTCCACCCAATCTAAGGGAATAAGCAACTATAGAGATTCAAAAGTTGCTCCACAAAAGAGTCATCCAAGAAGTCCCTGCAGACCAAATAGGATTCGAAACTTACTCAAGATTCTTTTTGGTGCCAAAAAGAACAGGGGACTGGAGGCCCATATTAGACCTAAGCAAGTTAAACGAATCTGTCAAGAAGTCAAAGTTCCGAATGGTGACACTGCAGTCTATACTTCCCTTTTTAGGGAAAGACAATTGGATGTGCTCGATAGACCTTCAAGATGCTTACAACCACATAAAAATGGACAGGACATCAAGAAGGTACTTACACTTCTGGCTGGGAGCCAGCCATTACCATTTCAGAGCTATACCCTTTGGTCTCACTACAGCCCCCAGAGTGTTCACCAAATGTATGGCACCAGTCATGGCTCACTTGAGACATCTAGGATTCTGTGTGTTTCCCTATCTAGACAACTGGCTCCTATATGCCACCACCAAGCATCTACTTCTACAAGACAGGGACCTAACTTTGGACATATGCAATCAGCTGGGCATTTCAGTAAATTTTCAAAATTCTGCCTTGTTGCCTTGTCAACATATTACATTCATAGGCGCAGATCTAGACACTTCATCTATGGTAGCACATCTTCCAACAGAAAGAGTTATAGCACTCAGACAGCAGATACTTCACCTCCTTCCCAAGAACAAAGTGAAAGCAAAGATAATTCTATGATTATTAGGAACAATGGCCTCCACGATTACACTGGTCCCTCTTGCCAGAATACATATGAGGATTCTTCAGTGGCTATTATTCTCCCGATGGTCACTTCAAGAGCTTCCAATGTCTCACCTGATCAGAATAATGGAACCTTGCAAGAACGACTTAAGATGGTGGATACACTCCACTCATGTGACAGTGGGCAGACCCTTTGTTCCACTTCAAACAACAGTTACAGTGACCACGGACACTTTCCAGATAGGGTGGGGGGGCATTATCTGGGAAGAACAGTCCAAGGTGCATGGCAAGAACATGAAGCTCACTTGCATATAAATGTTCTAGAGATGAGAGCAGTGCTTCTTGCATTGCAAGCACTTCAAAACTCTGTGATTCAGTCAGACAATATGTCTGTGGTTTGGTACATAAACAAAGAGGGGGAACCAGATCTTACCCCCTTTATCGAGAAGCCCTACGAGTATGGCAATGAGCAGTTTCTTCCCAGCACTTTCTAATTGCAACGCACATAATTCGTGGAAGTCCAACGTGATAGTGGCCAAGCTGAGCAGAGCAATCCTAATGCCTCATGAGTGGTCTCTCAATCACAGTGTAGTGGAAATGATTTTCCAAACATGGGGACAGCCTTGCTGCGATCTCTTTGCCACTCCCATGAATGCCAAGTGCAGCAACTACTTTACCCTAATTCCCCCCCCCCTCCGGGGGAGACACCGAGAGATGCTCTTGCTCATGATTGGCCCTCGGGACTTCTATATGCCTTTCCACTGTTTCCTCTCATACCCAGAGTAATTCAGAAAGCACAGTACTCGGAAATCAGGATAATTCTCATTGCTCCTTACTGGCCTTGCCAAGTTTGGTTCCCCTTCCTTTGGCCTCATCTTCAGGAGAAGCCTTGGATTCTGGACCCAGTGCCAGATCTGCTGACTCATATGTCAGGGGAGCTTCATCCTTCTCTCCACACCCTGAAACTGACAGCTTGGCTGCTCCACTTCCCAATTTAGTCAGGCTTCACAATTTCACTCCTACGGTTAGGCATATCTTAATGTCCTCACACAAAGCTTCCACTAGAAAACTGTATTCTAGTAAATGGAAGAGGTTTTCACTTTGGGCTCAAGATAGGAACATTGATCCTTTCTCTGCACCTGTTCATTCTATTTTGGAATTTTTGGCAGACCTGTTCCAACAAGGCTCAGCTGCAGCAGCCATCAAGGTTCAACTTGCTGTAATTTCAAATTTTCATATTGGCGATTCTACTTCCAACTTAATGTCACACAGGTTGTGTAGAGCCTTCTTAAAAGGTGCTTCTTTATTGAGATCTCCCTTTAAGGAACCCCTTTCTCCTTGGGATCTAAATTTTGTTTTGTCTCATCTCACGTTACCTCCTTTCGAGCCCTCTTCATCTTCAGACCTCAAGTTCCTTTCCTGGAAGACCTTGTTTCTAGTGGCTATAACTTCTGCTAGAAGGGTATCAGAATTATGAGCTCTTTCTATTAAACCACCATATTTGATTTTTCATAAGGATAGGGTATCCTTATGTACAAACCCATCCTTTCTTTCTAAAGTCTCTTCTCCAAACAATATAAACCAATCCATAGAACTTCCAGTGTTCTTTCCTAATCATAGCAACAAGGCAGAATACAAATTACATCAATTGGACGTGCATAGACAACTCAGATTCTATCTTTACAAGCCTAGCCCATAGGATTACCCTGGCATCGTGCCACCCGACCTTAGTTCTCAGTGCCTCTGTTGAGCAGAGCCACTGGAGTGATCCCCAGGGTGAATTTTCTATCTCCCATCCACTCATCAAGATTTCTCTTGAAGAGGGCCAGTGAGGTGCTCTGTTTGACATGTATGGGAAGTCTATTCCATAGCATGGGCAGTCTCTGGGTTATGAACCTGTCCCTCCAGCACATTCTGTTGATTGTGGTAATGAGGTTGAGGTCTCTGGAGCATGTGGTGTGGAGGGATTGGGATTTCTTTAGATGTAGCATCTCTAACAGAGCTGGGTCAGACATGGCTTTGTAAGTCAAGCTGAGATCGCCTCTAAGTAGGCAATATGAGACAGAGAATAGTTGAAGTTTTTTGAGTCTGTCCATATAGGACAAGTGTTTGAAGCCTAGGATCCTCTTTGTGAGGTACTTTTGCAGCCTCTCCAGTTGTTGTAGGTGTCTAGTGAGGTGCATGCCAAATGGGGCATTGTACTCAATGACTGGCCTAATGAGGGAAGAGTAGAGGGAGACAATGACCTCTTTCCTCCTGGATGCAAAACCCTGGCAGGGGACCACCAGATTGGCTTCCTTTTTTCTGGTGGTCCCCTGCCATAAACAAACTCTACAACAGAAGGAGGAAACTGATGCAGAATAAGGTGAAGTCCCATGACTGGAAAAACTCCCTTATCAGCCTCAACAAAAAGTTGAGATCCTCCCCCAGGCAGATAGATACTGGATTCCCCTTAGAATGACACCAGAAACTTAGGCAATTGTTGAAATCAATCATTTTCTGCTTGTACTGTGGTATCATTCTGGGTGATGTTAGGATGCTGCTCAGGGCTAGGTTCATACCTGCCTGGGCTACATAATCCAAGAGCTCCTCAATGTCTCTGTTCATGTAGTCCAGGGAGGTATGTTTCAGGTCATATTTACTTTTATATTAATGTAGGGGTTTAGTGTTTTCTTAAGTGATAACTTAATAAAGGTGTTTTTTTTAAAAAAAGGTATACAGCTGCATATATAGTAACTCCAAATGTAGTAATCCTTAAACATGTGTTGCTCTTGTGATGTAGATGATGCTGAAAACCTGCTAAAGCCCTGCCTTGTGATATTGATATAGAACTCGATGAGCCTGGCCAAATAGATGGAGGTCTCAAAGTGACAGATAATTTGTTTTACAGACTATATCCTCCTTAATAGGGCACCATTTTGTGACCATGACCCAAGTCCACTCTGTTGGCCTGTTGCACTGTGATGTGGGATCCCTCTAGCAGGATTGACGTGGTACTAATGGATCTATGACTTAAATGAAATCTGCTGTTGAGGCATCCAGTCAGTGGGGGATGTATGTTATGGCCACCCACAAAAAAAGGTGGCAGAGTGTTATACACTTGTAAATGCAGGTATGGACTGTGTAACCCATGACAGCTCCCCCAAATAGCTACTGTAATCCAACCTTGGATAACACTGTCGGACATGGCAGTGATGGTGTCACTGGCAATCTTCTGCACAGCTATGGAGATGCAAGTGTTGTATGCAGCTACAGACTTCATGAAACCTACTGGTACTATATAACTGGACTACACGTCCTAATGGAGCTGATGATCTAGATGAATGACATCCTCATGTAGGCCAAGCAACACAGCACATAGGTCTGTAGTGGACACTAATTATGTGAGGATGTTTGTCTGCCACATCGGCTGATTGAACCTGAGTACCATATACATACCAGGGGCCAAATGTGACTTGAGATGGTGTTGAGCACTCCTGAAGGATTGTGTGGTGGTGGGTATACCCACATACAGGGGATATAAAAAGTGTACACACCCGTTAAAATGCCATGTTTTTGTGATATAAAAAAATGAGACCACAATAAATAATTTCAAAACTTTTCCCACCTTTCATGTGACCTATAACCTGTACAATCCAATTGAAAAACAAACAAATCTCTCAGGGGAAAAAAATATAAAAAATAAAAAAAGTACAATAAGCTGGTTGCATAAGTGTGCACACCCTTAAACTAATACTTTGTTGAAGCACATTTTGATTTAATTACAACATTCAGTCTTCTTGGGTAGGAGTCTATCAGCATGGCACATCTTGACTTGGCAATATTTGCCCACTCTTCCTTGCAAAAGTGCTCCAAATCTGTCAGATTGCAAGGGCATCTCTTGTGCAGAGCCCTCTTCAGGTCACCCCACATATTTACTATTGGATTCAAGTCTGGGCTCTGGCTGGGCCATTCCAAAACTTTAATTTTCTTCTGGTGAAACCATTCTTTTGTTGATTTGGATATATTCTTGGGGTCATTGTCATATTGAAAGGTGAAATTCCTCTTCATCTTCAGCTTTCTAGCAGATAGCTGAAGGTTTTGGGCCAAAAGAGACTGTTTTTTGGAACTGTTCATAATTCCCTCCACCTTGACTGAAGCCCCAGTTCCAGCTGAAGAAAAGCAACCCCAAAGCATGATACTGCCACCACAATGCTTCACTGTGGGGATGGTGTTCTTTTGGTGATGCGAAGTGTTGTTTTTGCGCCAAATGTATCTTTTGGAATTGTGGCCAAAAAGTTCGGCCTTGGTCTCAGCAGACCATAACACATTTTCCTACATGCTTTTGGGAGACTTGATGTATTGTTTTGCTAATTTTAGCAGGGCCTGGATGTTTTTCTGTGTAAGAAAAGGCTTCCATCTTGCAACCGTAGTCCATAGCCCAGACATATGGAAAATACGGGAGGTTGTTGTCACATGTAGTACACAACCAATACTTGCCAGAAATTCCTGCAGCTCCTTCAGTATTGCTGTAAGTCTCCTGGCAGCCTCCCTGACCAGTTTTCGACTTGACTTTTTATCAATTTTGGAGGGATGTCCAGTTCATTGCAACGTCACTGTTGACTCATATTTTCTCCACTTTTTGATGACTGTCTTCACTGTGTTCCACGGTATAGCCAATGCTGTGGAAATGTTTTTGTACCCTTCTCCTGACTGATACCTTTCAACAATGAGATCCTTTTGATGCTTTGTAAGCTCTCTGTGAACCATGGTTTTTGCTGTAGCAGGCAACTGAGTAAATGTCAGGAAAATCCTACTAGGACAGCTGAACTTTATTTGGTGTTTATCAGAGTCTCTTTTATTGATGGCAGGTGTGTACCCAAGAAGACTGAATGCTGTAATTAAATCAAAAGGTGCTTCAACAAAGTATTAGTTTAAAGGTGTGCACACTTATGCAACCTGCTTATTGTACATTTTTTATTTTTTATATTTTTTCCTAACTGATTTGTTTGTTTTCAATTGAATTGTACAGGTTATAGGTCACATTAAAGGTGGGAAAAGTTTTGAAATGATTTATTGTGGTCTCATGTTTTTATATCCCAAAACCCTGGCATATTAACAGGGGTGTGTACACTTTTTATATCCACTGTATATGTTCAACTTTTAGCTTACATGGATACATTAATGATTATGAAGTGTTTAAGTGGAGACTACTGAAGAGAATGACAAGGGTTTTGACAAAACTGACAGAAATGGATCAATGTGTTCTTTGGAGGGGAGGTAAACATTTAAAAGTATTAATAGAACAATGATGATCTGGAGGGAAACAGAATATAGGAAAAGCTCATCAATGTTGGTTGATCTTAATGTAAAGAAGGCATTCAAATGAGTCAGCTAAGCTCTTTATGAGTAAGGCAATGCTAGCATTTGCTTTTCCTCATTGTGATAGCATTATAGGGTTAATATGGAGAATATATGAAGGGTAAGAGGCAGGACGTAAGGTGAGAGAGTTCCTCTCTGACAATCTGTGTTTGAACAGGGGAACCAGGTAGGGGTGTCCTCTTCCCCTTTTGTTATTTTCTTTTAGTGCCATTGGCAAAGAAGATAAGAGACTTACAAATTCAGGGATATAACTAGTATAGTAATCAAGAAAAGATAGCTCTATTTGCAGGTGACATTGTTTTCTACTTGATAAATCCAGAAAATGACATTTTGGTGTTGTGGGGCATTTTAAGAAAGACAATTTTAAGCCTTTTTTAGGATATAAAATAAATGAAGATAAAACAAAGGTTATAGTGATAAACTATGTACCCACACATGAATTGGTTACTCAATACCCATATTTATGGGAACATGATAAGATGAGGTATTTAGGTGTATGGGTTAAAAAAGGATTCTATTTTGCAAGCTATGGGCATGTGAGAAGAGACTAAACAAAAGATAATATAAACATTGAGAAGCTGGGCACTCTTCATTTTATAAGCAGCTAAACTGTTTCTACTCCCTTTAGTTTTGTTTATAGGACAGGCATATTTTTATGAAGAAAATCTGTGGATAACAATTAATAAAGACTTGAAGGAATTTATTTTGGAGGAGAAAAAACAAGAAATTAGTGGGGTAAGGTGATTCTCTCTATAAAACTAGGTGGTTTAAGATTTCCAGATTTGAAGGAATACCTTAGAGGTATGCAGTTAAGGCTCATATGCATAACACAAGTAAAAAGTTAATAATAACAGTGGAAAGGGATGATGATGATGATGAAGATGGGGATTCCAGAGGAATGGAGAGAGAGAAATAGATGTCTCATGTAGGTCCTTAAGGAGAATGACAATATCCATACTGAATATTATATTCATAAAGCTGCTGAAAGTATTCCAAGAACCAAACCAACATGGGAATGTAGAAAGGAAATTTTGTCAGTAGGGGTGACTGCAATTAGTGGCATAGAGAATAGGCAACAGGGTAAAATTTACTGGAGAAAATTGGAAAATGAACCAAAGTAATGGAAGCAAACAGCTAGGTTAATAGGATAGGATGAGGCCAAATAGACGTTTGGACAATAAATTAGAGACTGCCATCCCTACCAGGGATTGTTACCTGAAATATAAGCAAAGGTAAAGGGATGGGGAGAGCTAAACAAAAAACAGCTCCAGCAGAGTTCTTAGTTGAGTCTAAAACAGAAGCTGCTGTTAAAAAAGGATGATTAATATAAATGACTGCATGATAACTGTAAGAACCAGTCAAAGGGGTTAGAAAAGTTTGGGAAGAGATACTGGAAAGGCAATTTACAATGGAACAATGGAAGGACATCTTTATGGTTCCCAAGTATGCAAAAAAGTCCAGACCTTTTAGGATTTTTGCTTGGAAGCATTTGCAGAGCAATTTGTATACCCAAGCAGACTTTGGATAACTTTCCCTCAGGTACATAGCAAATGCTGTAGGTGTGATGGGAAGGATAGAGGTAACTGAGAACATGTTTTTATAGTAAAACAAGTTGGCAGATTTAAAAAATTCCCTACATCAGAAATGTTGGGGAAGCAAATAGTTGTAACTAAGGATATATTCTTTTGAGCTGTGACAAAAATTGCTGGGACATAACATTTTACTAAGCATACTGTGATTTGCTGTCATAAACGCAATTACTAGAAAATGGATATGAAAATCCAAACTAACTATTGAAGTAGTGAATACTGCAAAGGAGGTGGGATCTTTTGAAATGGTAAGTAGGAAATTACATAGAAATAAATGGAATATGCCGGAACAATACATGCAGAATAATGTTCAAGAGGAGGAGTCAGGTTTAAGGGAAGGCAGGAACTGAAAAAGTTAAGTAGTGTTGGAATGAATGATAAGTGTTAAAAAGAAATCATATATGTCTCTATGGTTTGTTTTCTTTTCTTTTACTGTATACACAATTATGTCTATGTGAATTTTGATTTAACAAAGATATTTAAAAACAGGAATATTATTAGGGCTGTCTTCAGAGTTATTGTACCCCTTAGTATACACCTCTTTCTCCTTTTTTCTTATCTTCAGTGTAGCTTTGCCTGTCTCAGACTGATAGAAAGCCACCCTCTCAATTTATTTCTCTTTCTCTGGGTTACTGTTCCTTGTCAAATGACTTGTCTCCAGTTTTACTTTTCTTTACTGACCGATACCTGTTGCCTAGACTCTTCACTTATTTGACAGATACCTGTTGCCTAGACTCTTCACTTATTTGACAGATACCTGTTGCCTAGATTCTTCACTTATTTGACAGATACCTGTTGCCTAGACTCTTCACTTATTTGACAGATACCTGTTGCCTAGATTCTTCACTTATTTGACAGATACCTGTTGCCTAGATTCATCACTTATTTGACAGATACCTGTTGCCTAGATTCTTCACTTATTTGACAGATACCTGTTGCCTAGATTCATCACTTATTTGACAGATACCTGTTGCCTAGATTCTTCACTTATTTGACAGATACCTGTTGCCTAGATTCATCACTTATTTGACAGATACCTGTTGCCTAGATTCTTCACTTATTTGACAGATACCTGTTGCCTAGATTCATCACTTATTTGACAGATACCTGTTGCCTAGATTCTTCACTTATTTGACAGATACCTGTTGCCTAGATTCATCACTTATTTGACAGATACCTGTTGCCTAGATTCTTCACTTATTTGACAAATACCTGTTGTCTGGAATCTTTTCTTGTTTGGGGTTTCTGTCTTACACTGACAACAATGAGTTCAGAAATCTGCAAATACTGCTTCTTCCTCCTCCTTTAGTACTCTGGTTAAATCTTTTACAATGTTACAGTTCTTTCTCTCAATACCAATCTGCTCTTTAGAATCCTCAGTTTTTGGAGATTCATGTCTAAACCTGACAGAAAGTTTTGACTTCAACTGAAATGGTGTATTTTCATATTTCTAGCTTAATTTCCTTAGGATAACTTTCTGTACGTGTTTCTTTTTCTTTCGTTCTGCTAGTCACTTCACTTCCCTCCCTTGCTACACTTCCAAACAGAATTGCAGTTAGTGTGGAGTAAAGGGTGCAGCCACCCCTCGTTCAAGGTATTAAGAAATGTGATGGGCAGTTGCCAGTGGGGATTTATTACACTACCGGTATTCAGAAAGAAATGCTGATACTATAAGTGCTTAGGGCTTAGAGGTTGATATGGTAACTGTAGCAAACTGTTTGCTGCAATGCACATTGCTTGAAAGTGGTGAGATACACTCATTTGCTTACTCCAAGACTTAACTGGTTTAACCCACTTTTCTCTGCTCTACCTAGCTGATACATTTCATGTTCATTTTATTATAATTAAAATTCATGTATTA
Source organism: Protopterus annectens (assembly GCF_019279795.1). Classification (NCBI taxonomy): domain Eukaryota; kingdom Metazoa; phylum Chordata; order Ceratodontiformes; family Protopteridae; genus Protopterus; species Protopterus annectens. Next base: position 433,923,217 of record NC_056739.1, read on the forward strand.
TAACTGGACTAATCAAATAAGATTATTGTACTTGAACTTTTTTCCCAGGCCTCCACTGAAAAGGGGTTCCTTGTTACCTATTCAGACTTTCCCAGTAAACAAATGCAAATATATATATAAATAAATAAAGATTTACTGCCATGTATGTTCTGTTTAAATGAAAATATATACACACAGGCATACAAATATTTCAATAATGGGCAAAAGAGTCCTTCTAACCTGCCACTATACCAAAACAATTGTTCCCATAATAAGTGTCCAGGCTGTTCTTTAAAATATCTAAACAAGTACTTGCTTTAATGTAATTTGGTAGTCTGTTCCATGCATCAGCTAGTCTGTCAGAGAACCAATTTATACACTTCTCATTCCTATAGAATCTTCTACATAGGTTGCCTGATGATTCCTTTATACTTTTTGATAATTCCAAACATTCCCAGAGGTATTTATTTATTTATTTATTTATTTATTTATTTATTTATTTACATTTGATTACCGGGTAGTGTCCGACTGGGTCAGTAGCCTGTTTTCAGTGGAGACCCAGGGAGAAAAGCTCCAAAAAATTACATAATTACATATTTAGTACAATGACATAAAGAGAGGGTAGAAGCAATGCAAACCAGAAATTTAAAATTTACATACAGCTAGACAGAGATTTAAAAAAATTACATTCAAATAAACACACAAAAAAAAATCAGGATATAACAGTAGTAGGAATCAGAAAGATTTTTTTTGTATATGAGTAAATATTAATGTAACATAGGAAGGCAGAAGTCAGATTGCCAAGATAACAAGAGGCTAAGAGAGAGAAAGTGTTAGTAGACAGTGAAGTTGTCTCTAAACACCGAATATACCAGAATAAGGTCTCCTCTTAAATATATATATGAGACACTGTACAAGTTCAGATATTTTAATCTTTCATACTAACTTGAATATTCACATCCATGGATGCCCTTAGTATATTTCTGTTGTACTCTTTCCAGTTTATTCATGCTTGCTTTCTTATAAGGCTTCCATATTGTTATTCCAGATACGACTCAAGTTTGGGTCTAATGTAACTAACAAACATTTTGATTTTTTAGTCTTCATAAATCATTTTATACTATAGTTCTATAACTGTCATTAACCAATTGGTTGATATTAGAAAAACTCAAAGCTAGATCTACCCATATACCCAGTACTTAAATTAATCTACAGTATCAATCACTGTGTGCTGTACTGAATATTTTCAGTTTATGTCTCCCAGATCTCACATGCTTAGTTTTTAATGTATTTATCAGTACATTATTTACCTGTGTTCAGATGGTCAGTTTACTCAAGTACTTTTGCAGGCATTCCCTTAAAGATGTGTTTAACAAGTGCATGTCTTCAATCCCAAAGAAATCTCCCCATATTTTTACAACCTAGTAAATAACAGATATAATAGTACTGTAAGTTCTTGCCAACGTGTTCTTAGGTTATTATTACTAATTCTGTCTCCTCCCTGTGCTTTGTTTGGATATAATTTGCTTAGTTCTTTTTCAGTATACTCTAATTTGATTTCAGTATCTGAGGTTACCTGGATCCCACCAGGACAATTTATCACTTATTCTGTGGAACCAAAATGCTTTACATAAAATGTTGTAAATATATCTATAATGCATTGTGTCTAAGAATAAATTTTAGAATCTACATGCAGTTTATCAATTTGCATGTCTTTACTCATACCACATCTTATGTATCTACAAAAGGTTTCCTATTATGCTTAATATCTTTATATAAAATTTCTCCAAATTTTGCTTGATCTTGTCTCACACTATGATTAATCTGTCTGTCCAGCTTGTTTATTTCAGTTTTCAAAGTAGTCAGGTATCTTGTTGTTATGGAATATAGCCTCCTAAAGTTGTGTGCCTTAATCCTGATGTTAAACATTTTTCTTGATTGTTTGCATTCAAACAATTTCTCTTTCAAAACTTTATACATTTCTTCTACAGTTCTTCCACTGAATACATCACTCCAATTAGTTTTACATAGTAACTGTTTTGCTTCCATATATTTGTTATTAATCTTCTCTGCACTGGTTTAGATTTCAGTTTGGAAGAATTATCTAGCAGAAAATTAACCTTTATAACCACATGATCACTGCACATCAACAGTGGTAAAACATGACGTGAAGTAACAGTGATTTCTTTAGGAGTACAAAGTCTAGTATGTTTCATTCCCTGGTAGACTTTTTTTACAATCTGAAGAATTGTTGTCCCTGAACATATGTTGTAAAGAATTATTTACTAATGTTGTTGAATCAATACTATTCCCGTCTGTTTCTGGTAAATTTAAGTCCCCAGCCACTATTATTCTTCTCTCCTATGTTTCAAGCAAGAAACGTATAAATTCCTCTAGGTCATCAGCACATGATTTTGGTGATCTATACACCCCAACAATTGTTATATGTTCCAGGGATGTCTTTATCGTCCCATATACACAATCTACAGTATTGGTGTTGTCATTGAACTGTAATAATCAAAGGTCTCATAATTTTTAATCCCTCTCATAACACCTCCACCTGATTTTTTTGTTAGAATGTCTATTATAGTAAAAGCATTTATACCCTGGCAGAGCTGATTTCCAGTCATTGTTTTTTTAACCATGTTTCACAAATAACAACATCAATCATGTGGGAATGTAGCAAATTCTCCAATAAAAAAACTTTATTATTAATGTTCCTACCATTAACAATCATCAGACATGCATCAAATATCTGTGAAATGTTAAATTTTCGACCTGGCAAAAATCCTGTCTTGTATTTGTCAAATATTGCAAAATATGTGCTTCAAAAATTCTCTTCCCTCATCTTGACAAGTACATTCCAACCTGTCTAAACACACAAGTCCAAAATTAGGCTTAGATGCTCTACACATTTCCATTTTTTTTAAAGGGGCATTTTTTTCATGTAGGTATTTACCCAAAAAGTCTTTTGACTTACAGTGACCTGACTTTCCTTTCCGTGTGTGATGCTGTCTAAGAGTGTTGTAAGTTTCCTACTATCAGTCAGAGAGTCCTTGAGGATAAGATCATGTGTACCATCACGAATAAAAACAGATCTATACTTCCTAACATCAAGGCATTCTAAGGCTTTTTCAACATCCTCTATTTCTGCTTCTGGCAAGCATAACACTATTAAATGTTCATTATTTTCTTTGCAAATGTAAGTATAAATTTCTCTAAGAATTGAATCTCCAATTACAAGAATATTTTTTTCTGACCTAATAATAGCTCCAACAAGGGGCTGTGAATATATACTAACAGACCATTACAGACTCAGCATTTTGGATTGCCTAGGCTGATATTGTCCAGGTACGTATCCCAGGGGCTGATATTTTCCTAGAAAGGAATATATGGTTATTTTGATTCTAACTAGCCATTAGGACTTACTATAGAAATTTCAAATCTGCTTCAGAGGCTTTCCGCCGATCGAGATGATTTGGCTTTTTTTGGTATAGGGACGGATAATATATCAGAAAGTGGGACCACTCCATCCAATATGGAAGATACTTGTGAATCACTTTTTAATAAACTGACCAAACATATGAGGTCTCTTTGAAATAATGTTTGGCACTGTAAGCTATTTAAAGCTTATATGATTAAGGGCATCATGCCCAGGGGCTTAAGAATATGAACACAGCCATTGGTCAATAACCCGGACAACGCTCTTCTAAAACAATGGAGGGAAGCACAACATAAAGCCACAATGAACTTTGTGGAAATCCTGGTTGGGTATCATGAGAGGACAATAGATGGAGAGATTGTAGCCATCACTAAATTGTGTGAAAATATTAAAGAATATGAGGGATAACCTGCATATATCTCTAGCCTTAAAAAACTCAGTACAGACCTAATGACATTGGAAACACAACTGAAAGAGAGAAAAAAGAAGAAATATCTCAGGGATTTGGAAGATTATGAAAGGGGGGATCCCTTCACTAGGGAGAGGGACAAACATGTCCAGTTTTTACAACCGTACAGAAATACATCTAAAAGGAAGCATCCAAGATCAATATTTAAGAAAACTTCCTTTTCTAGTACAGACACCTCAGGGGAAGATTCTTCCTCTGCTTTTGAGATAGACACACTAGCATCTACAGGATCACCAGCACAGAAGAGAAGAAATTTCAGTACCCCTTTAGAATTAAACCAAAAAGGAGGAAGGGGGGGCAGAAAACACAGGAAATGTAGACAATATGGAGAGATTACTTCAAATGTATGCACAGAAACAGTAAATGAGAATGTGTTGAATATATCATCTTACCCCCCTCTCCACCTTGGAGTAGGATATTCTTAATAAAGGATTGTCATTCATACTTGGCTCTTTTGTGTCTGAGGAAAGTTTTGCAAAAGATGTGACCGCTTTTTGTAGAAATCTTAACTTGAAATAATTTTTTCAGGACAAAGAATCTACGGATATAAATAAAGACTTTAGATACCACAAATCTACCTTTACCGTCCCCCCAATGAATCACAGTGTATTATTGTTCCAAAATTCCATCCTCAGAGATTTGCATTTTTGTTTTAGGGAAAGTCAGGTTAGGGCCAGTAATGTATCTAAGGCTGAGATGATTATTGTTTCTAGATTAGCTAATAACCATTAAACAGTCATTTTAAGAGTTGATAAAGGAGGGGCAGTGGTGGTGCAAGACTGAATACAATATGACCAGGAAGCAAATAAACAACTTGCATTTTATGAAGTAGATTGATGATTTTTTATCCCTAGCAGTGGAAGAGGGTATTATTACTGATACTACTAGGAAACATCTGATGATTTCGAACCACAATAACCAGTATATATATTTCCTACCAAAAATTCATAAAAACCTTTGTAACCCTCCAGAAAGACCTATAGTATCCGGAAAGAGCTCCCTTATGGAACCATTGTCTCAATATCTTACGAGATATCTAAAATCTTTGCTTAAATGGGTTAGGGCCCATTTAAAGGACACTACAGAATTTCTTCAGGTCATCGCTGAAATGCAATTGGAGGCAGGTTGGCTACTCTGTTCCCAAGATGTTAAAGCCCTATATACCAACATTCCACACTGGGCTGGTGTAGAAGCATTAGAATATTGGCTATATAGGTCAGAGTTATACCAGCCAGGCTTCAATACTCTTCTTCTTTGTCTCACCGAGCATGTACTCACCAAAAATGTATTTTTCTGTCAGGATAAATGCTATCTACAGATTCAAGGTACAGCAATGGGGGCATCATTTGCTCCCATATATGCTGATTTATTTATGGCGTATATAGAGGAGCAAATCATATATGATAGCTCCCATAATCTGTATATAGAGGAAACAGACATTTGGAAAAGATATTTGGTTGATTGCTGGATGGTATGCAGATTGGATGAGGAACATCTTAAAGAATTTGTTGGTTATTTGAATGAAAACAAATGGGGGACTGAGTTTACGGTAAACCAGGATTAAGAACGGATTACTTTTTTGGATGTTATGGTCATCAAAGCTCCTGATAACACCTTGATTACAGAAGTTTACCGCAAATTCCCTTAATATAATTCCCTTCTCCATGCCACCAGCTATCATCCCCCACATATTTGTAAAAATATTCCAAAATCATAATATATGAGGATCAAACGTATATGCTTGGAGAATGACAAATACAAGCATTTTAGAGATGACCTGACCATCAGATTTAAAGAAAGGGGTTACAAAGCAGGTTATATTTTACAAGCTAAGAATAAGGTAGATAATATTGAGAGAGAAAATCTCCTACAATATAAAAGTCAGGCAGATATACAAGCAAGTACCTTTAGGTTTGTTACGACCTTCGGTAGGAATACCGGGGCACTAATGGACAGTGTGCAGCATAACTGGAATATTCTAATCACCCCTCAAAAATAAAAAGAAAAAAAAATGAAAAATAAAAAATATTTTTTAAAATTCACGGACTTCGCATAGACCCCGAGTCGACTTATCGGGTCTCATGCTGCTGCTCAAGGCGGTCCCGGTCAGGGACAGGACAAGGATCTGTACGCACTTTACAGTGCTGAACCATCAGAGATATGGGATCGTCCCGGACTGCAAAGAGAACAGCAGGGGGGACAGAGCCTTAGGGATCCATTGGGATCTCACGGGTCTTCAGTATTGAAGGATGTATGGTTAACTCTGGATGTATTCATTCAGGTAAGGTGCCTTTTAATTTACAATGTTTATTTTTATTGAGTTTACAATGTTTATTTTTATTGAGTTTGTGCTTTTTTTGTGTATGGTGCTTGTGCTTTACTGGAGTTTGTGTATGGTGCTTGTGCTTTACTGGAGTTTGTGTATGGTGCTTGTGCTTTACTGGAGTTTGTGTATGGTGCTTGTGCTTTACTGGAGTTTATGGTGCTTGTGCTTTACTGGAGTTTATGGTGCTTGTGCTTTACTGGAGTTTGTGTATGGTGCTTGTGCTTTACTGGAGTGTGTGTGTGTGTGTGTGTGTGTGTGTAAATGTATGGTGGTGTGGTAGGGAATGCCTCAGGCTTGAACCCTGTATGCAGGTGTTAAAGACTTGAGTCCACCACCATTTGTAAAAAATTTCAGATTTTACCTCATATTCGATCTGATCTGTTCCTCATAATATCTGTGGTTTGTAAATGTTGCAATGCTTGATATTTGATGGTGTAGTAGTAGCATTGTTGCCTCACAGCTGCAGGTTCTTGGGTTTGATTCTTGGCTGGGGTTCCTTCTTTGTGGGGTCTGTATCTTCTCCCTGTGTTTGTGTGGGTTTGCTTTTGTGCCTCCCATGTTACAAAGACATGTCTGCATTATTTCTTCCTGGGCCTCTGCTGAAAATTGTTTATTTGTTCCAAGTCAGACTGTCCTGATTAAAAATGTTAAATAAAATTGACAGGCATTTGAATTTCAGACTTAAGGGTTTCTGAATGTTTAATTCCTTGTGTATTTGATGGTGCAGTGGTAGTATTGTTGCCTCACAGCTATAGGTTTTCTGGTTTGATTCTTGGTTGGGGTGGCTTCTGTGTGGAGTCTGCATCTCCTCCATGTGTTTGTGTGGATTTGCTCTAGTGCCCTGCCATTTTACAAAGACGTGTCTGCAGTTTTAATCCCTGCTGAAAATTGGTTTTGTTCTGTCCAGTAAAATTGACAGGCATTTGAATTTCAGACTTCAGGTTTCTGAATGTTTAATTCCTTGCATAATTGATGGTGCGGTGGTAGCATTGTTGCCTCACAGCTATAGGTTTTCTGGTTTGATTCTTGGTTGGGGTGGCTTCTGTTTGGAGTCTGCATCTCCTGCCTGTGTTTGTGTGGATTTGCTCTGGTGCCCTGCCATTTTACAAAGATGTGTCTGCAGTTTTAATCCCTCGTCTCTGCTGAAAATTGTTTTGTTCTGTCCGCAGTAAAATTGACAGGCATTTGAATTTCAGACTTCAGGTTTCTGAATGTTTAATTCCTTGTATAATTGATGGTGCAGTGATAGTATTGTTACCTCACAACTATAGGTTTTCTGGTTTGATTCTTGGTTGGGGTGGCTTCTGTCTGCATCTCCTCCCTGTATTTGTGTGGATTTGCTCTGGTGCCCTGCCATTTTACAAAGACGTGTCTGCAGTATTAATCCCTGCATCTCTGCTGAAAATTGTTTTGTTCTGTCCGCAGTAAAATTGACAGGCATTTGAATTTCAGACTTCAGGTTTCTGAATGTTTAATTCCTTGCAGATTTGATGGTGCAGTGGTAGTATTGTTGCCTCACAGCTGTAGGTTTTCTGGTTTGATTCTTGGTTGGGGTGGCTTCTGTGTGGAGTCTGCATCTCCTCTCTGTGTTTGTGTGGATTTGCTCTGATGCCCTGCCATTTTGCAGTATTAATCCCTCTGCTGAAAATTGTTTTGTTCTGTCCAAATTGACCGGCATTTGAATTTCAAACTTCATGTTCTTCAGAATACATAGTAGCACAACCTTTTTTCTAGCAATTTTCTAAGTTTATAAGATGAATATTTTAAATTTGTCCCTATTTTTGGGACTGTATTCCCCATTATTGGCTTCGGCCCAGGTTTTTGTGCTAAGGTTGACAGCTATGGCAAGAACTGAATTCACTGAATATGGACTGTAGAATTGTGCATATTTACTGATAAAGGTGCACTGTAGAATTGTGCATATTTACTGATAATGGTGGACTGTAGAATTGTGCATATTTACTAATAATGGTGGACTGTGGAATTGTGCATATTTACTAATAATGGTGGACTGTAGAATTGTGTATATTTACTAATAATGGTGGACTGTGGAAGTCTGAGTAGACTTTTTATGATAAATGTTCTCAACTGGGCAGTTTTGCCATTATGGGTGCATATGTTTTGTTTCATTGCTTACTGGAAAAATGTTCAAAACAAATTTAAAACACCCTCTAACAAGTGTACTGTATTGTACAAGGAATATAATTTTAGTACAATGAGGAAGGTGTATCAAAGAGCACATGTATGTTTCATATGCAAGGGGCCTATGATTCAAAACAGCCCAAAATTAATCTTTATCTGCCACTGGCAAAATGTATTTTCTTTGAATGTGGGTTTCAATGCTGTTTCAATGAATGTGAGTTTCAAGGGCAGAGAAGTTTTAATGCTAAGTTTTCATTGTGAGACTGCATTGCTTTGTTTAACAGATGACTTAATGTTTGTGCTGTAAAATACAAAATAAAACTTTCAAATGAAGTCCAATCATTGAAGTAAAGCAGTATGCACATTAGTGTTTATGGTAAATGGAGTGAAATAGCCAAGTAATGGTTAATTGGAATGGCTGCAGAGGCTCCAGTTCAACCATTATTTTGTCGGGGAGGGCAGCAAACTCAGACAGGCCCAGCTGAACTATACCTCCCAACTGTCCAGATTTTCAAAGAATGAATAGATTTTTGCTTCTTATTTTTGGTTTGTTGTTCATAAAATTTGTAGTTTTAATTCCTAAATGATTTGCCAGAAGTCACTAAATAATAAGTTTCAGACTTCATAACCTTCATAAAAATGCATGTTAAAGTAAGAGCCGTTCTATCAACTGTCTCAATTTATACAAGAGCAATTTTTAGTACTGTTTATATGTGCCCCAATATATTTGGCCTTGTTCAGATTTACTGCATTAACAGGTTGAGAGGTACATGCAAATAAATTGCTTTATAGAATTAGGCATAGCCAACCTCTCAACTGTCCCCAATTTTGGCTCAAAATGTTGCTCTTCTCCCTAATAATCCCTCCGCAAAATAGCAATTTTGGAAGAAAACATGGAGGGTTTACAATTAAGAAATAACTGTAATAATCAAAGTTATAGATTTCTTGAAATGCATGTAGATTCTTTTATTTTGTCAGCTGCTCAAGGTAGCAGTACTAATATTAAAGTGTCCCTTCTTTGACAGGTAGAAGCTGTATTGTGTGTCTATTTTATATTTTTGCATCACATTTTTGGTCCATTTTTCATAAAATTGTGTTTTTGGCAAATTAGTGACAAATCACTAAAGACTGAAGTTAGAAAATGACAGACATTTGAGTTTCAGATTTTATACCCTTCAGAAAATTCATACTAATGCAAGACCTATTCTATTATCTTTCTAAGTTTATTAGAGCAATATTTAAAAATTGTCCTTATTGTTGTGCCTTTGTCCCACTTCTGTGTATGGCTTTGTCCAGATTTCTTGCTCTTGAAGTTGAGAGGTATGACAAATGTGTCAGGCCATCACAGTCAGCCAGAGAGATTTCAAATTGTGACATGCTTGTTGCACCCCATGTAGTGACTCTGGATGTGTCCAAGCAAGGCAAGGGGTAGTTGTATCTACCTTGGATGGGGAGGACACACTGCATAAGTACTACAGTGGCTTTTCATCTGTCCTTGATTTTGCAGAATGGTCTGGTTTCTGTCATATTTTTGTACTGCTGATTTATGCTTATTACTCAAAGTGCCTGTTGCTCTGTGTTTAAGTAGCAATGCTTTAATGACCATAAGGTGCTTGTCTGACATCGTAAGATGCAAGTAAGCTTTAATAAGCATACTGTTAAAAATTGCCATCATTGAAAGCCTTTCTGTTGTTGCCATGCAGAGAATACTTGACTAGATAATGTATAAGCCTTGGGTATTAAAGGACAGGATTCCATTATTTTAAAAAGCTCATTACACTTGTTGGAGACTTCCAGTCATCTCTACAGGCAACTAAACAGAATGCCAATCATGTGTGGTCCATAACCTGTACAGTAATCCTTTAAGCAATGTATCTTGAGCTTGTTTCTTATTTGCTTTTCATTTTTTACTTTTATCATGTTTTCCCCATGAAACAAGCTGTCAGGCAGCAGGTCTTTTTTGGATAAGAAACATTTTTACAAGTGGGGCATCACATAGATTTCTACTTTCAGCATGTTGCTTGGTACTTTAATAAAGCTGAATATATTATAATTAGAACTGCAGTGCAAGGAGAAGTGGTTTGAGTTGAGTGCTTCTGGTTTTCTTATACTTGATTTTGACTGGCATTCCAGTAATGTATTTAAAAGTAATTTATTTTTTCATGCCTCACAACCTTTGTTTCCATCTAGATATTAAGTAAGCTGTCATGCAGCCAATGCATTGAAATATTTTTATTCTTCTACACTTATTTTTGTCTTGATTGGACTTTCATAATGATGGTTTGCCACCCATTTAATTAAAGTTAGTTTTTGTGGTTTTGTGCATAGGCCCATTCAGCGTCTCCTGCAGCCCCCCTGTGATTTGAAGTCACCAGCCGCCACTGATTCTAATGGCAGACAGTAAACTTTCTGGAATAATAGGGAATGGATATCAATTTTCATTTAGAAAAGGAAAAATTTTAGCGTCTCATTTTAACCACTATAAGCATGGGCCCTATAAGCTAAAAGAAACTTTACAAAGTACAATTGAGGGACATATTGCTATAGGCTGCTTTCCCTGTGGTCACTGTACATATTGTCCCAGAATATTGAAAACAAAAAGTTTCAGTAGTAAGAATACAAGTCAAGTATATTATATTCCCTTTTTTGCTCATTGTAATTCAGACTGAGTTATATACCTTGCAGTCTGTAAATGTTCTGCCTTCTATATAGGTCAGACTTCAAGACCAGTAAAATACAGGATATCAGAACATTTCATTGACATTAAACACCAAAAAAATACCAATGCATTGTACATACTTTGTCACATAGAAATGCATCATTTTATTTTATTTTAATTTATCGGATCCTAGGCACTAAATCCAATAAATCAGGCTGGCATGAATTATTAAATACAAAAGAGAAGAAATGTATAATTAAATTAGCAGGGCTATTTGCACCTGGTTTAAATGAACATCTTTAATTGGTCACACTAAGTGTATTTAAAGGATGAGCTGATTGTATAGCATTACACCGATGAAGGCTATGTACAACCTGTATTCAGAATTCCAGAGTTGCCACTGGTATTATCTTGTTCAATTGAGGTTTAGTGATCTTTACTGACAACAGGTGCTTCCTTTCCTAAATGCGTTCTATTTGCCTAACATTATTTATCTCATCAGTCCAGTTATTAATATATGTAACAACAGTTATCCAAGCTATGGCAGTTGCACAGGTGCTATAATCATCAGTAAGTCTATCTTTACTACCAATAATGGAAAGCAAATCATCTAACTTTTGACATGAGGATCCCATATCATCAGTGTTATCAGATGCGACTTTTAAACACACAGTCTTTAGAACACTATAAAAGATACTTGTGCTGTAGCTAATCATTAATGGCATGCTCATTTAAGGACTCAGTTTCAGGTTGCAAATAAATAAAGAATTCTAAAAGAAAATGATAATCAAAATCATTTACCACAGAATTCAAAAAGATTTTAAATTAACTTCTATGAGAAAAATCACACAAAAGATATACAACTAAATATTAAAATAAGCAGAATAAAGTCATAACTCTGACCATGCCAGTTGTGAAAGTCCCACAAAAGCTGGAATTCTTTTAGATTGCCTGCAAATGTAAGCAGCAGCGTCTGCTCACTATTGCTTGCAGTCACACCTCTTTAACAATAAAGATCAATAAACTGCAAACCAGCACAGGATTGTTTCAGATAAGCTCTAGTGCTAGTCTGTAGCTACTGTTTGTGCCCAAGTTTTATTTATTGGCAACACCTTTTGTTGTTTTTGTTGTAGGTGAAGGAAAAGCTACTCCTTTTTTCCTGCAAGAGGAGGAAAATTGCCTGACCTTATTTAGTTTATTTTTTTCCAAACACCTTTATTGAATTATCACTTGTGATATAAGCAAATTTACATTTATACATCCGCGGTGGTGCAGTGGTAGCATTGTTGCCTCACAGCAAGAGGTTCTCCCGTTTGATTCTCGGCTGGAGTGTGGGAAGTGCCTTCTTTGTGGAGTCTGCATGTCCTCCCTGCGGTTGGGTGGGCGTTCGAAAGACATGCGTAAATGGGCGTGTCTTTGTTGAACGTTGAACATCGAGCTGGCACCTCGGCATTCGTGAAAATCTACTGCCAATCATTAGCGGACCGGAGTTCCGCTGTGGCGACCCCTAACCGGGAAAAGCCGAAAAGACAAACAACAACATAAAAGTAATCAAACTATATTAACATAACAAACATTATACTTCATATATATTGCTATATATCATATAACCTACACAATATTACAGAAATTATTTAATTCCTGCCCTTTTTTAAACAAGACACATCTTTATTAAACCATCACTTACTACATAGGCAATCATACATTTGTATAAATGAAAACAAACCACACCGACGCAATCCTTGTTGCAAGCATTTTACATCACAAACCATACTGACACACTCCCAGTTGCAAACATTACACATCACCTATAAGCTACCCATTCTTTGTTACTCAAGTATGACGTAGCTCATTTAAATCCTGACATCTTTTAAACCTCATTCCTCCCTTGTATGTATATTTCCCACAATTCCCAATTTTTCCTATGTAGTTTGCTCCTACCCTTTTCTAAAGATCTCAGTTGCAGTTGTTTTATTTCTGTTACTATATTCACTACTTCCAGTATAATTGGTTTAGATTTTGATTTCCATTTTCTTGTAATTGTTTTTTTTTTTTTTTTTGGTAGCCACCATTATTAGACACAGGAAAGCCTTACCATGTCTAGGCAATTCCGATTATGTATCATAGCTCAAAAAATCATTTCCCTCATCAGACTAATCTGCCCACCCAACATCTCCAACAGTGTAGCCCACAGGGAATCCCTAAGGTCTGCTGACTCACCGCACACCCAGAAAATATGTTCCCAATTACCTCTTTCTTCCCCTTCACACCTCCAACATTTGCTGTCTGTCTGAAGAAAAATTCTCTGGAGTCTACTTGGGGTATAAAAATATATATGGAAACATTTCCAGGCAAAAATCTTAAATCTTCTAGATGTTGTTGCATATTTGAGAGATATACATATATCCTCCAATTGCTTTTTTGTGAATTGCTTATCCAGTCTCTCTTCCCAGTCCTTTCTAACATCCTCTGATTGATTCTTATAGCTATCATGCAGTATTTTATATGCTGTACTAATTATTCCTTTTTTTAATGGCAGCTTCTGTTCTAGATTCTATTAAAAACTCTACCAGTGCTGGTCTTTTGTTTAGAACCCCTGGATTTCTTTCTCTTTGCCTATACTCTGATATCAGTCCCTGACAGGGAAGGCAATCTCTAGCCTAACTGATTTTTATCAGTTTTTTTCTTCCTAGCTTCCAAACTTCCACTAGAATACAATCTATTGCTGGAGACTTTCCTATAGATTGGTTGGGACTTTCCTATAGATTGGTTATACATCACAATTTGGTACTTTTCCGTTAACGGGGAAACAGCTTTTTTTGCCCGCATTATTATGGTGTCTTTGTTGTCAGGTGTAGGGACTAGTCCAGGGCAGTTTTTCAGGCATATCCTCACTGGGCAATAACAATACTAAGAAATATATTTATTACAGTCTGACTGGCCAACAGCATAAGACTAAGACAGATAGATGCACATATATACACACACACATAATTGTATGTAAAAATGTGAACCTATTTAATATGTGAGCCAATGGCAATTATTTATTTTTAACGAACACATGGACACATTGTACAGTCAAATGCATTATCTACGTAACATGAACCCACATTTTTGCATGGGGAGAATGTACTACTTGTTTTGCTTAGTATAATCAGGCACAAAAGGTGGCACATAAAAGTGCCTCCTCTGTTTTAAAACTGATATTTGGCCTCACACGTGAAGTGATACACAACAGAATGAGTTACTTCTGAGTACTTCTACTTGAAGTCATCGGGCAAGGTCTGCTTGGCTGTTTATAACGTCCTACAGAGGTACAATGAAAGTGATGATATGGACTGCAGTGAAGTGGCCAAATGCCGACATTTGCATATGAAGATTTTTTTTAGGTGCCATATGATGATCAAGAGTCTGCATCAATTTTCCCTCTGTAGGAATTTATATAGAACTACTTAAAATATCTCATTCATTTCAGACCAGGCACTTTTGTGGTTTCGTAAATATTCACTGCAGCTTCTTTTCATTTGTGTTATTCCAAAGACACTAATCACATTTAATATTATTGAAAACAATGTAGTAAACAGACAACATTATAACGAGGCCAAAAAAAGCTGTTGTTCCGTTAACAGAAAAGTACCCACAATTTTTATCTCATCTCCTTCTATCCTGGTCATTAGTAATTGAGCCTCATGTACCTCTAACCTTGGCATATTAATTCTTCCATAAACATTTCCATTTGTATGTTTTTTTGATTTTCAAATTTCTCTGCTTTATAGAGACTCTCATAGAATTTCCAAAATATTTTTAATACCTCTCCAAGATCTCTTGTTACCTTCCCTGTTATAGGTTCCTTAAGTTTGGCGACAGCCTTTTCTACTTTCTGTTGCCTGAGTCATTGTGCTAAAAGGTTTTGTACCCTAGTGTTATTATCAAAAAACAGATGCTTAACAGCAATCTTTCTAAACTCGTCCATATTATCAAGGTAATCCCTTATTGTCTGCCTAGCATTCTGCAGTTGATTCTCTAATTGTTCTGTGAGATTCCCCCCATTCTGCAATACTTTAACATTTGTCAGCCCCACTAAATAATTCCTGTTACTTCTTAACCATAGCTCCCTTTCTTTTATTTCCACCCTATTTTTAAACTCCACCTTAATTTTATCCCACTTCATAGCTATTTTTTCAAAATAAATTTCTATCCTCTCTAACAGCTCCTGAATAATTTCCACTTCCCATTCCTTAAATTCCTGTCTTTTCAACAGAATGGTGGGAAAGCACCAGTGTCTCATTTTTATTTCATTACTCTGTGCTTTTATTGTAGCTATTATTGGCACATGATCTGAAATAGTTATTGGGTGAGTATCAAGACCTTCAATTAAATGTACATGTTCCTGTGAAATGTAAATTCTTTCTAACTTAGTCCAGTTTTTATATCTTGGGAAATAATATGTAAATTCACTCCAAACTCCAATTACTGAATTCACATCCTCCATGCCAAATATTGTCATAAAGTTCTTCAAAAATCTACCCTCCTTTGTTATACTTTCCCTTCTGGGCCACCCAAACACATCCTCGCTGCTTCAAATCAAATTCCAATCCCCAGCTATAAGTAATATTTCTTGCTGAAAACTGATTTTTCCCCAGCATTTTCTTAAGCTCCATTATAGCAGTTTTAGGTGCAATGTAAATACATGCCAATGTAATCCTCCTCCCTTGCCAGTAGCCCCTTAGCACTATAAATCTGACATTATTATTTTTTTATCTACTTCTATCACTATTGAAGCTCCTCTTGCAATTAATACAAGTACTCCTATTTTCCTTTGTCCCAGGTATTCTGCTGAATAACCATCCTGAAAACCTTTCTTTATCAAATTCACATGTTCGGTTATTTCTAAGTGTGTCTCCTGTAACATAATTATTTGCACTCTACATTTTAATATAGTTCACTACTCTTTCTTGTTTGTATTTATCTGTGAGGCCATTTACATTTAAAGACATTAAAGAAAGCATCATTGTATTAAAAAGTTATTATCCCCACCTTTTATGTATAACACCTTTTTGTTAAATGTCTAATTCCACATTTTGTGTTACATGCATACAGTGTTTTGCAGGTTGAACTTTTTATATAATTATTTCTTGTCATGTCCATTTGAGCCTATTGTCACATCTTATAAAACTTTTTATTTTGCTGAAAGCACTCAAACAAACACAAAACCCATCCCCAATAACCCCCTAAAGCCTATTAACTTAATACTAACACACAAAACTATGTACATCTTCAAATACTGAAGTTTTACCCTCCTAATAGGAACAAAAGTCCCAAACTGACAGCCACACTCAGAGACTTGAGTTAACCTAAAATAAAGGTTATCCATATTAAGATGCAAAGTGCAGCCTATGCTTCTACTAAGTGCTGATTGGTTTTGTCTTATATTTATAACTCTCCCAGCTGGGAAAACCTCTGAATGTTTTCAGAGAACATTAACTGCCTTGGGAAAGCCCCTGAATGCTTTCAGAAAACATTTATCTACCTTGGGAAAACCCCTGAATGCTTTCAGAGAACATTATCTCCTAGCCAATTTCTCTTTTCTTGTTTTTCTCCCCAGCCAATCACTCTCCACCAGACTTTAGCCAGTTTCTCTTTATCAGATTGTCTTTGTGGAAACATGAAGACCAGCTGCAGAATTGTTACTGAGCATCCATATATTTGCTAGAAAAAACACTCATTATATTCAGTGCTCTTATTCGTTTACTTCCTCTCTTAAAACTTGTTACTAAATCAATCTAAGGTATTGCAGTGGCTACATTTCTTAAAACTGAACAAGAAGCAAGAGAAAAGAAGGGAGAAAGAAAAGAAAAATGTACCAGCAGCACCTGTTTACAATCCCTGTTATACTAACAAAATAACTAAAAAAACTTTATAGCATGTAAAGAAAACTGCATGCCACAAAATTGGTAATATTTAAGAAAAAAATCTTTGCTTACAGTTAAATTTCTCCCTCCTCTTCTCCTTCCCAAAGCACTTACAGGTTCATAGGTTCATAGGTGTTTACTAGGCTACCACAAGGGCCTTTTTAAGCCTAGCCATGCATCCCAAATCTCTGATGAGTTCTGATACCCTTGATAAGTGTAAACATGGACCTGGGAGATGAACCATTTACAGGTTACTGTTTGCATCAGAAACATTGGTGCCAAACCAGGGATGAATTTCCAGTTTCCCATCTAATTGTCCAAGTTGCACTTGAATTGGATTATGGAGGAACTCTGCTTCACATGGATGAGGGGCCTATTCCATAGATGGAGTAGTCTCTGGGATACATACCTATCTCTCCAGCAGGTCCTATTTATATCACAGACAAAGTTTAAGTCTTTAGAATGGGTAATTCTGGTACTATTTGTTTTGTGTGTATACAAGAGGTCCGTCAGGGTGGGGTCTGATAATGCCCTGTATGCCAGGCATAGCTCTCCCCCCTCAAAAGCCTGTAGGAGACAGAATACAGGGATAGGCCCTTGAGGTGGTCTGCATAGGACATATTACTTATACCCTGTATTCTTTTAATGAAGAACCTCTGTGGACGTTCCAGTTGTTGGATATGCCTGGTTAGGTACATACCAAAGGGGGCATTGTACTCAATGATAGGGCTGATGAATGCCGAATACAGTAGAACAATGACTTCCTTGGACTTAGATGCCATACCTTTATTTATAAGTTGCACAACATAGAATGATTTCCTCAGCACTGTTGACACATGATGATCAAAGGCTAGATTACTATCTATGTGTGTTTCTAAGTCCCTGACTACTGGGTCAACTCTAAGGGTTTTTTTTGTCAGTATGATGGATGAATGACTTCCCAAAGGATACTGTTATGCATTTCTTGGCATTTTATTTTAGTCCATGACTCTGACACCAGTTGTTTGTCTGTGTAAGCCCCTTCTGGAGAACATTTGTGCAGTGTGAGATTCAATGACAGCTCCTAATTTGCAATCATCTGCAAATTTAGTCAGCCAGAGACCACTGACACTGACCTTGACTTCTGAGAAGTAAATCCCAAAAAGGAGCGGTCCAAGGACTGATCCCTGAGGGACTCCACTTGTGACCAGCCTCTTTGTAGAAGTGGACTCCCCAATTCTAACTTCCTGGATCCTGTCTGTGAGCCAGTTGGCTATCCACTGGGTGACATATGGGTTTGTACCTAACCTCTTGAGTTTGTCAACAATGCTCGAGAGGGGTATTGTGTCGTATGTCTTGGCCAGGTCAAGGTAGGCAGTGTGAATGATTTTGCTGTCATCCATTGCTTTGGTGACCTTCTCAAAGAAGTCCACCAGGTTGACTAGGCATGATCTGCCCTTTATGAAACCAAACTGGGTTGGGTCAAGTGTCTGGAGGGGTTACTATATCTCTGTTGATCATCTCCATGATAATTCTTTCCATGGCTTTACATATAAGACTAGTGAGACTTATGGGTCTGTAGTTTACAGGGTCTATAGATGGCCCAGCTTTGTGCAGAGGGATGACTGTTGCCTTTCTCCATTCATGAGGCACAAAGCCTGTTTGGAGGCTACAATTTAATAGTAATTCCAGAGGCCCTGATAGGTAATGTTTCATGCTATTTAGAAGGCATCCTGGGATATTGTCTGGGCCCATGGATGCAGTGTTCTTGGTATTAGAGAGACCATTAAAGACTTGTCCCTTAGTGATAGTAGGGGGAGTTCTATCTGATGACATTTCTTGAGGGAAGGTTGAAGGGGAGAGACGAGTAAAGTTGGAGCTGAATTTATCAGCCAAGAGGTTTGCTATATATTCTGGCTCAGTATATGTGGCTCCATTTACAATGAGCTCTGCACACAATTGTGTATTGCCTTTGAGGTTGTAAACATAAAGAATGCTTTGTGGTTGTCCTTGGCCTGGGTGACCAAACTTACCTGAAATTTGGCTTTGGTAGACTTTATTTGTCCTCTGAGTTGTTTGTTTAGTTTAATGAGAGTGCTTTTATCCTGCTGGGTGCTGCACCTGCTAATTTTTGCCATGATTTTTTTCCTCCTGTTATACATCCGATTGATTTTGTGATTCCACCAGGGTGGCTTGTTTTTTGAGTTAGTTCTGTACTTCCTCTTGGTGGGTACAGCTGCCTCTATACCAGTATTAACATGTTTGTACAGGGTTTCTGTGAACAGTTCTGCATAGGCAGAAATGTTGTCAGGGTTTGTAGGGGCTTGAAATTTTGCCAGGTTCTCACTTAATAGCAGGAGGTTAGCCTTAGAATAGTTACTGAATATTCCCAGTTTAGCTGGGGGTCCAGGTTTTATTTTTACTTCAAAGGAGACCATTTTGTGGTATGACCTTACCAGGGAAGGCATTATAGTAGGGGGATTGCAGCACTTTCCCATATTACTGAGGACCAGATCCAGTATGGTTGCACCTGTGGTTGGTGTATTGACTATCTGGTCCAGGGAGTTTGTGTTTACAAAATCCAGGAATTTCTGTGCATGTACGTTTGATGTTCTATAGGATTTCCAGTTAATAGTGGGGTAATTAAGGTCAATTATGAATATGGTATTGGGTTGGATTGTTAGTATTTCTAATAAGTTTAAATACATGATATGAGTTTCCTGGGTCACAGAGCGGGACCTATAGCTTACAAGGAAGTGGTACTGGATATTACCTATGGTGATTTGAACATGGATCAGCTCTAGTGCATTGTCCTGTTTGACCAGCCTTGAAGTATTTTTATTTTTGATGTAAATAGAGACACCTCCACCCTTAGTCCCTGCCTGTGAAGTAGCTGATCTAAATGTGTGGAAGGCATTATAACCCAGCACTGTTGGTGTGTTGTTCATGGCCTTAAGCCATGTCTCTGAGACCGCACGGATATCAGCATTCTCTACGGTAAAGAGAGCTTCCAGGGAGTGGAGTTTTTTCAAAGCGAACTGGACAACCAGGAAAAAGTAACATTTTATTTGAGCGCTTTCGTCAATTTCTAACTATGACTTCTTCAGAATAAAATCAAGTTACACTCAGAGTCTTATGTAACCAGTGCAATAAATCAATTAAAAAAACACTTGTAGAATGTACATCCACTTTTTAAAGGTACATGCTCCCTTAATGCATTTTACTAGCAAGTCATGTAAATTTTTACCATAGATGTTATATCTCTTTATATATATTTTCAAAACCAAGAATAAATAAAATCAATAACATTCTTGTCATGGTTGTAAGAGACATTAAATATTTAAATGCAGATGTCTGCTTTTAATTTAAAAAAAAACTGCTAAGTGAGACCATATCATTAAGCCCTGGGCTAGTGGTGGCATTGACCCTCAATTGCCATATTAGTTCTTTATACTCCAGCATATGGTCAATAGGGCCACCCCTTTCATTGAAATAGTGACCTGGGTGAAGTTTAATATGTTTGGCTAATGCATTTGTGATGTTACATTTGTCATTAGCCAAACATATTAAACTTCACCCAGGTCACTATTAAGTATAAATAACTATTATGGCACTGGTTACATAAGACTCTGAGTGTAACTTGATTTTATTCGGAAGAAGTCATAGTTAAAAATTGACGAAAGCGCTCAAACAAAATTTTACTTTTTCCTGGTTCTCCAGTTTGCTTTGAATTTTCTCAGTTTTGCTCCTTTTTGGTTTAGAGTGGAATTTTTTGTTTAGGCTCCTAGCATTGAGCAGTAATACCTTTAGATTTTCTTGGTTTTGATTTGCTATGTCAGAAGTACTTTCAGTTTGGCATTGCCTAAAAAAAAGGCACTATGGGGGAAGACAATGTTTTAGCTAATATTCGAAAGCCTAGAGGGGAGAGGTGCAGACCATCCCTGGGAAAGCAGCATGGTCTGTTGACTATCTCCTTCCAGGCTGACAAATATTGCACCCCCTTAGAATGATACCAGAAACTAAGCCAATTATTAAAGTCAGTCATCTTTTATTCATATTTTGGCAACATCCTTGGAGAAGGTAAAATGCTGCTCAGTGCTAGGCTCATACCAGTCTGAGACACATATTCTGAAAGCTCTATGATGTCTCTCTTCATATAGCCTAGGGAGGTACATATCAGGTCATTTACTCCCACATGGACTATGACTGAGTCATACTGGTAATTGTGATCCTGTGACCTGAGTGCATGCGTAATGTGGTGGATCCTAGCCCCAGATAAGCAACTGACTGTAACTTTTTCCTTACTCAGCCTGGTGAGAGGGACATCAGTGTGTCTCACAATGGAGTCTCCACTGACTAGAATGTTGGATTGTGTGGTGACTTGCCTTATGGGCATAGTGGCAGAGGCTCCATGAGATGTAGCTCTATGTGTTGTCATACCTCTCAACCTCTTAGAGTAAGACATCTGTACAAAGCCATAAAAAATTGGGGGACAAAGGCCCAAAAATAGGGACAAATTTTAAATATTTCTGTTACAAGCTTAGAAAGTAGATAGAATAACAGGTTTTGTATTAGCATGAATTTTCTGAAGGATATCAAGTCTGAAACTCAAATGTCTGTCATTATTTTCTGACTTAAATCATCAATAATTTGCCAATGATTTGCTAGAAAACCACAATTTTATGAAAATGTACCAAAAATATAAAGCAAAAATCTGCACAGTTGAGAGGAATGGTTGATGTGGGTGTTGTTTTGAAAGATTGCATTTGGGGCTGCTGAGAGTATTTCTTATGTGTACTTTGACTAGGAGGTCTTTGTGGTTTAGAAAGGTTACATGTAAATGCCTCAGTATACGTGGGTCTACATGTCGGCTTTGAATTGTGCGTGATGGGTGCAGCATGTGTACTACTGACAACCTTATTGACATTCAGAGTAGTTTTATGTGAGAGCTTTGCCTCCAGTGACATTGTGTAAATACATCTCTCACATACCACATCAGTTTAACTGGTTGTCAGTAAACATGAGGCAATTTCTGCATTGCCTTAGGATGCCCATATCCACCAAGCTGGTAATGGAGACAGCAGGAAAGTTCATACCCATGGCAACAGACCCTTTTTTATTGATTAGACTGTTGGAGTGAGAATATCAATCACTGTCAGGAGTATCTGGTTTGCAACTATGTTGACAGTGCTTGTCACTGCAAACTAGTTGTCCTGTGTGCAACTAGATACTGGAGAAATTTCAATTGTGCTTTTACAGGAAAAATGTTACTCAAGGTGTCTGAGTCTGTACAGAACACTGCCAAACACTTGAGAGGAAACTAATAGGTAGACCCTGAATATTTAAGGATGAAATATTTAGGCCGATTTTCTGAAGTCAGAAAGAAATCAAGCAGTACTTACTGAAAACAAAGAATTAGCTTGTCAAGAATGATGAAATGAGGGGTGTCGCATGAATGGCTACTGTCTGGCTACTATTAATGCTGGTCTCACCACAGCTTCACTCTGTTGGGATACAATACTCCTTTGCTTCTTCTCTCACCAGAAGCAAAATGTTAGCACCAATCCCAAGAAGAGAAGCAGGCCACAGCCTGTTTGGTGATCCACAGTCTTGTCCCAGATGATGCAAGGGTCTGTAGGCTTGTAGCCTTTTTCTGGTAGATGCCTCAAACAGCAACCAGATCAATCAGGTACTTTAAGCACAGACACTCACTCTCCAACCAGAATGAGTCAGGAATCAATGCATTCTGCTCCTACTCTCACCAGGATCAGAATATAAGCACAGATTCCAAGCTGTCACCTATAAAGCAGTTATTAAGCTTTCTGGTGATCAGCATTCTCCAGGAAATGTCACTGTACTCCTTCTCTCTCCAGGTGAACACAGAAGCATTAATGACATGAAGTAGGGCATATGCTTAAGAGTCCCCCACAACACCAAATTCTGAAAAAGTCCAATATTTCCAGATTTTCTTGTTCTGTCATATTTCACAAATATAATTATTGAATTGTAATCCCATATTAAGTTACTGGTTTTATTACTGTTGATCTTCGAAATCCTGTCTCTGCTTAATTTCCAACATACTCTCAATTCTTCTAGTCAACTCTTGTGCTCCCTTCCTTTTGTCCAACATTTTCCATTGAAAATTTTGAAAAGGTTTCACAGGTACAGTTCCTCTGTGGTCTTTATTACCAGAAGAACAAGAAGCAGAATCTCCTTCTGTTTCACAGCTTACTTTTTGTTGGACAAACTTTTGTATTTTTTCCTTTGCATGTACTTAATCAAAAAGATGTTGTCCCTCCAGGGAAGAATACCTTGAAGATAGCTGGGTACAGCAGTTTTAATCTCACACCTGCATCTTGACATTTCCTGAATAGTGGAATACATTTGCTCCTCTTCTGTCTGGTGTACAATGAGTAATCATTCTCCACAGACACTCTGCTGTCTCCTACGTCTAGTACTTTGTTCTTCTGCCACAGTTTTGTCAGAATCAACTCCTTCTGCTGGTAGGATTTCATCTTTACTATTAAATGTCTAGATTGTTTTCTTATAGCTAGGTTTGCAGCATACACACTATATGCTGTTTCAGCTAAAAATTCCTGCTGTGGAATACCAGTCCAGCTGCTTATTTGTGCTTTCATAAAATTAATGCAGTCTGTTCCTTCCAGCTTCTCTGGTATAGCTGAAAATCTCATGTTTTTCCTACGTGCTCTGTCCTCTAATTTTGTTATTTTTTTGAAACACCTCTTCCTGAGCAGTCTCATATTCACCCAGCCCTTTCTTCATTTTGACATCTGATTTTTGCAGCTTTATCATCTCATCTGAATATCTGTTTAAAACTTCTTCCATTTTTTCCAGCCTTTTGTTGTTTTTGTTGATACACGTCATCAGTGTTTTGTTTATTTTAAAGATCTGTATGCAGTCATTTTATATCTTCCTGTAGGTTATTGGAAGTCATGTTTGAAGGTTGCATTGCTTTTTGCTGAACAACTGCAGAACTTTTCCCAGTCAGTGTTTCTTCCTCACTTTTTGTAGCTGATTTTTTTTCCAGGTATTATGTATTTCTTTATTCCTGACATCCAGGCAGTGCACTTACTAGCCAGTTACTGAAATTTACCCATAAACACAAGTCTGCGGGCCTTCTCTGCTGAGTTTCTGTTTTCACACTGGGAGAGCTAGAAATAAGCTGTTACTAAATGTGAAGCCATCTTGAAAGTATCAACCTTATTCAGTTTCTAGACTGATTTAAGTACAAATATTGACAAATACTGCTAATCTGTGACCTTTGCTTATTTGTGTCAGACTTTTGTTCATTCAGAACATTTTTTTGGCTTTAAGAAAAAGAAAATTTCTAGTGTTCTTGGCATCTGTTTGCTGCACTCCTTAGTGCTGAATGTTTTGTAATTGTTTACTTTCCACTTGTAGTTTTACACTGCCTTTCAATTTGGCCTAGAATTGTATTTGTCTGGGTGAACTATTCATACTGCTACAGTGGTAAACAGTTTTGGCTTATTTTTTATCTAAATTGTCCTTCTTACAGTTCCACTGAGTTGCACTATGCACAACAGTGGGACACAGTGCACTCCACAGTTGCAAGTAGCTATTTTTATATAGATATAGCTCTCTTTGGTCCCTTACTTACCATTCTCAAGTCTTAAGGTGCCCCACACCTAAGTGGTACTACTGGGCTTGGGGCTGCAATGGGCTGCATTCTTCTGCTGGCATTATTTATAATAGCTTTGCTTGTTGCTTGCTCTTGGCTTTATTTTCTGCTACACTGCAGAGCTGCACTAAGTGGAACTTTACAAGCAAACTCACTAACCTACCCTACACAGCAGCTACTGTCCAGCTGCTTTTGTCTTACTAAATCAGGTAATTGAAACATAGTCTTTAGTTACCAGTGCTTAGAGCAGCATCTGCCTGCAACCCTGTGCAAACAACTGTGGTACCTTTATCACTGAACTTCTAGTTTTTGTGGTACTTTAGTCATGACTGCCTCATAATACTTGCAGAGTATTTTTTGTGGCACCCATGCCTATAATTTGTGCAGTTTCTTTATAGTACTGAGAACATTGTTACTGGTTGTCTTTTTTCACTTTGACTGTGGCACTCTTTTGCAAACATTGCCATATCTCATAACTGTTGGGACAAGCATTTAAGATACTATTGCTGTTTCATAACAACCCATAACATACTGTACTTAACACTCCCATCTTAATTCCAAACACCATGGGACCACAGTCTGTTTGCACCCCTTCTGTTGCCAGCCTATTTGCATTAGGCATTTTTAAGCAGCACATGAATCTAATGTGTACCAGAAACAGAATCCGCTTGCAAGATGTGTATAAATACATAGTTGAACAGGCGAAAAAACACTAGCATCCTTCATGTGCTCAGGTTGCCATTGCTGACTGAATATCTATGCCACCACATTATACTCCTAAGACTAAATCTACATATGCTGACATACTAAGAAATCCCTCCCAGTGCCTCCTAGGCAATGTACTGCTGTGCTTAGACCTCAGAAGCATAATCACCCACTACATAGTACTCTTTCTGTCACTAGCAAGGGTTACTAAAGCAATATGCAGAAGCCCCTTAAGTAGCCAGAGGATATTGCCACACATGAAAATGTCCTTGTCATAGGTGGCTCAGTAGTTAGTCATACTGACATGCCGCTCACCAAGCTGAGCAAATGATAGAGTGACAACTGACTCTCAGTTGGTAAAAATCACAATGTCAACCAGGCTCTTAGATGTCTTTCCAGCAGATATACATACAACCTAGCTTTTGCACATGTGTGATTAAATGCCTTTCAATATTCCAGCCTTTTTGATATGAAGTGAAACATTGTTGAGCTCTTTATGTGTTTCAGGGGCTTGTAAGGAACTAGTCTTAAGCAGTATCCCATCATCACCATGAATGACACCATAATAGAAAAAAAATTACATCAACAACTGGCTAATTAGCTGACGTCATGCTGGAGGATAGAGTCCAATGGCCATCAGTTCTACCTGCTTCAGTAGGGATGACCTGCACATCTCAATCCAGGACCCCCCCCCCCCCACACACACACACACACACACAGACACTGACAAATACATTTTCTGCTGTCACAGTGCCTTTTTTAGGCAACATCATTCTCCTACACCTACAAATCTAGCAGTGCTAGATACCTCAATAAAATGTTGCCTGTCCTTGAGACCTTCCTAATCCTTGAAAATGTAATCATCCATATAATGGCAGACTTGTGACTCTATTGTATCATAACAATTATTCTCTACCTTGTTTTACTATTTACCATCTGTTTAGACCCTATACCTGTGGTGGCTGTGTCTCTGATGGGGTGTGTATATTTTTATTCAAAATCTCATTACCTGGTGTCTAGTCCAGCAAGATAACAACCTAGAACTCTTCCATATTCCTAATAACTACTAGTAAGTCCACCTTCCATAACCTGGACAGCAACAAAATCTCTCCACAATACCTGCAACCCATGAAACCTACCTCAACAAATTAGAATCCCTAACTATTCAACCCATTGCATACATTCTGGTAATTTCAATTACCTATCAATAAACTGGCTAACTTACACCAAAAATAACAAATGTATTTTGGTTGTTGGCCATCTTGTGTGCTAACTCTCTCAGCTAATTAGTGCCAATGCCTACCGGGGTTCAAACCTTCTAGATCTGGCTCTTATGAATATGGCAGTATTGCACCATACCTGTAGTTCTTCCTTCTTTGGACAAATCTGAGCACTGGCCATAATGTTCCCTATAAGATTCCAGCCTAAGATGCCCTCAAATTTCACAGTCTTCAGAGACTTATCTAAGGATATCTTCCTAGCATGCCCTTCTGGACTAAGGAGTCTTAAAAGCTCCCCATCCCATAAGTAACCCCTATATTTGAAATGGCAAGTTATGCCAGAGATTTCTATTCCCAACTAAACACCTGAACTGAAGCCTCCTTCCTCATTTATCATAAATACACTGCCCAGCTCAAATGTAAACCACTTTAGTGGAACCGCAGCATCAAGAACTTCGACAATAAAATAAAACTCCTAGTGATAAGAAATACACTCACATCACCTCACTCCAAAATCAACATCAAGAATGTAAATAAAGAACTATGGAAAAAGATTAAGACTTGCAATGTTAAGTATGAATTAAATATTGCTACCACATCAAAATACAAGCATAAAGCCTTCTTTAGCTATGTCAGGAATGTCAGAAACAGTACTCAGCACTATACTGAGATGATATCAAATGACAACATACACTCTAACCACATGAATGCCACAAATACACTAATGGCCAATTTTATCTCACACTTCTTTCCTGTGTCCCCTTCCATGCTCCACCTACAACATTCAGTCAGCACCTCCCCCATCCTAACCTCAGATCAAATATTAAAGGCCCTCTCCAGTCAGGCTTTTTGAAGGGCAGAGTCTGCCTATTTAACCTGGTTGACTTTGAGAGTCACATAAGCAAGTGAGAAAGGCAGATAGTTACACACCATCTACCTAAATGTAGGCAAATTTTGCAGTGCTGACCCAGCTAAATATAAACTGTTGTGTAACTCATTGGATAGAAAACTGGTTTAACAGACCAAATCCATTTGGTGAGGGTTGGTGGCACATTTTCCGCAAAAAGTCTCATTAGCAGTGTTGTCTCCCAAGGCTCTATTCTGGAACCACTACTTTTTAGTATATAAATTTCGCAGACATTAAAGCTGATTTCAGGGGTCACTAACTTTGCTGGTGATTGCAAACTTAGGGTTATTATCAATACTTGAGATGATACCCTTATCCTCCAAGAGGACCTAATCTGAATACATTTATAGTATCATGGTAGTGAACTAAAGTTAAAGCCATAAAAAGTAATATTTTACTTTTTGGAAAACAAGAACATCTCTGCAACTACCACATAAATGACAATCTTTTCAAAAGAGACACTGTCAGTACAGCCACATTTGAGGACAAGGAATTCTCCTTTGTCTACCAAGTATCAGCTGTCATTAGGAAATCCTATTACCTAGCCCAGTTAATTACTAAAGGCATATCTTCTAGGTCCAAGGAAGTTATGTTCCCTCACTAGTCCTTCCTTACCATGCTCATTAGAATATGATGCCTCCTTTGGCATGCATGTATCCAAGTTTATGATTCAGCTAGAAACATCACAATGTTTCCTCACCTAAAAGGCACAGATGTACACTCTCCAAACTATGCAGATCATTTAAAAGCTCATATCATTCTATTCTGTCATCTTAGGTCTTCTGCATGGTAATGTCTATCTGGCCTATAAGGCTGTAAATGACCCTGTCATCCTACATGTTCATAAAACTGTGAACAGCACAAAAACCCACTTTAGAGACCTAACTCTTCGTCATCATCATCATCATTTAAACAAGACCTCTTGGTAGGATAGATATTATTCTCAAAGAATACACTGCCTTTGGCATAAGCTGTCATTCCACATCAAGCA
This sequence comes from Protopterus annectens, assembly GCF_019279795.1. Lineage (NCBI taxonomy): Eukaryota > Metazoa > Chordata > Ceratodontiformes > Protopteridae > Protopterus > Protopterus annectens. The sequence goes on from NC_056739.1 coordinate 433,951,608, forward strand.
AATTAGCTCGCCCACTCTTTTTAAATCCAATTTAGATAAAAAGATGGATATCAATAATTTCAACCAAGGTCTAGCTCCCTCAGTCTTTTACAGACAGGCAATGTAGGTAACTTGCAGTGGCTAGGCTCCTAGTCTTCTAAACTATTTTGTACATATTTATAAGCAGATAAGATTAAATTCTGAATATGAACAGAAGTTCTCATAACTTTTGGATATTTTGATTCCAGAAATAAAAGGATCTTAAAGGACAGTGATATATATATATATATATATATATATATATATATATATATACATATATGTGTGTGTGTGTGTGTGTGTGTGTGTGTGTGTGTGTGTGTGTGTGTGTGTGCGCATGTATGTATGAGAGAGTATGCGTGTGTGGATATATGAATTTTATGTATATATATATATATATATATATATATACATATATATATATATATATATATATATATAGATTGATATATAATTAGATGTATTGATACATAGGTGCAGCACGTTCTGTTGGATGCACACTTTTTAGTTGAAGTGTGAATCAATGAATATTTTGTTTAAGTCAGACTTCACTAAAAGTGTGGGATTGGTGTCAGAGTGAAATAGTCCAAAAGTTGGATTTAGGGAATTTTTCCTTTTTCCCCACTGTTGTAAAATCTCAGAGCTTGTATATATACGTAACAGGGTATGCAGTACAGGGGCAGATCTCCCCTGCAAAAGCTGCTTTTTTTGTTTGTTTTTATGTATTGTCAGCTGATTGTGCAGAAGATTCATTTTTTGGCGATCTGTATATCACTGATTAGGTTGTTCAATGAATGATAACATACTCAAACATCCACTCCACATATGTATATACATACACAGTCAAAAGACAAATAATACTTGGAAAACACATACGAACCAGCTCTATTAACCTGTTTCTGGAAATGTAACATTTTAAAACACACAGTGAACTTTTATTTCAGACTTCTTTGTTAACTTTGGTGTAAACTGAAAAAAAAAATCTTTATTTCTCTAAGACCAGAGGACTGCTTCCACATTGACAGAATCTCCTAGTCACTGTATATCTCTTTTTAATCTAAAGCAGACACTGTAATAGAAACCTGCCACCTGTTCTGTGTAATAAACTGTTCTGCCAAAGCACTTTTAACATCCCTATTTTTACTTCCTCGTATGTTCCAAGATTCTATTTTTAAACTTTGTACCTGCTATACTCATATGGTTCTAAATATATGTATCAAGTTCATTACAATTAAAATAATGACTGTTTGTGTAGAATGTATCAGTTTCTGGGTATACTAACATCTGTGTTAACCCAGTGACGTACAGAACAGTTAGAGAATTTGAAAGTTCCTGTAAGTTGTGTCAGATCACTTGTGAATCCGAGGCTGCGTTGCAATACCCACTTTGATTTCTGTCTCACTAGTTTATCCCCAACAAAATCTCCACAGGAAATACATCGCTATTTATGAAGAACATCCCCATCTGATACTTACTTATTGCCAGTTTAATAATAAATGCAATTCTCCTGTTAAAACAATTTTTGTTGCCTTTTGTACCTTCAGACACAAGCTACTGTTGCCCTCTAGTGGTTAATATTTGTTGTTGGTTTATTTCTATCAACTATTTTTCTGGCTTGCACTACATCTTTTTATTCCTGTTTCAGTATATGTGTCCAATAACCTCTTTTTAGAAATAATTCTCTAATGCACAGGCTTTACGTAATATATCTCTTATCTATTGCATATGTATGTCGTATCTCGTATCTGTTAAGCTTCCTAAAGTGCCTCCTTGACATATTACTTTTTTATCAGTAATAAATGCAGCTGTTATATTAGTACCTGTAGATTATTTTATGGAAGGTATGTTTCAGAACTTGTTTATATTGTAACACATATATAAGCATACCTCTCAGCTGTCCACATTTCGGCAGAATGTCCCATGTTTTGCCTCAAAATTTCGGTCTGTTCTTCATATAATTTTTTTTCTGCCAATCGCATTTGTGAAATACGGCTGTATAAGAAAAAGTGGAAAGAGTGGACTTTGGTTGACTTTGTTAAACTTGTGGGGAAATGAAAGGCTTTTGCCTCACTTCATGTCTTTAATGTCTGGAATGATACTGAGGGGATGAGAAAAGGAAGATAACTGTAAGTAAAATAATTTGTGTTATTTTTTTAAACACCTTTACTGAATTAACACTTGTGACATAGGCAAACTTACATTTATATACATCAAACTGTATTAACAAGTTTACATTTACAAACATTATACTTCACATATATTGTTATATATCATATAATCAAAGCAACATTACATAAATTGTTCAATTCCCGCCTTCTCTTAAACCTCAGTCCTCCTCTAAAACATTTTCTGCATGTATTGTTTCAACAATTTCCATTTTTTTTCTATGTAATTTACTCCTGCCCTTTTCTAAATATTCCACTTCCTGTTCTTTTATCTCTGTTACTATATTCACTGCTTCAAGTATAGTTGGTTTAGATTTTGATTTCCATTTTCTAGTAATTGCTTTTTTTGGTAGCCACCAGATTTAAACTTAACAAGGCCTTAGTATGTCTAGACAATTCAGATCCTGTATCTTAGTTCAAAAATAGCTTCCCCATTTACATTCATTTAGTCGCCCAGTATTTCTGATAAGAGTTTAAAGTCTGTCAACTCATTACCCTTCCAAAACATATGTTCCCTTCAAAGCACAAAAAATTTGGCAGAATGACTTGGGCAGCAGAAAGCAGAAAGGATTATGCAAACGTAGGGAGCCTATAACAAGAAAAATTGCCAGAGATCCTGTAGAGGTATTAAAGATAGTTCGGGAATTTTATGAACATTTTTATAAAGCAGAGAAGTGTGGAAATATTTATGGAAGACTTAAATGTGCCAAGGTTAGAGGAAGATGAGGCTCAACAGTTAACAGTTAAGATAAGAGGGGATGAGATAAAAATGGTGATGTATAACCAATATGCAGTAAAGTCTCCAGAAACAGATAATATTTGGAAGCTAGGAGGGAAGAAAGTGATAAAGATGTGGAAAATTTTGTTTAACATTATTTTAAAAGGAGAGGGAAGTACCAATATCCTGGGGAAAAAAACTGTGGTAGCTGTAATATCTAAATAAATCAGATCTAGCTTCATATAGGCCCATTTCAATTTTACACCATGATTATAAAGTGTTTATGTCTATAATAACTAAAGGAATGCCAAAGGTGATGTAAAATTTGATAGATATGGATACATGTGGTTTTGTGAAGGGGAGGCAAACATTTGACAACATTAATAGAACAATGATGATCTAGAAGGAAGCAGAATGTAAGGAAATACCACTGTTCTTGGTGGGTCTTGATGGAGAAAAAGCATTTGACAGAGTAAGCTGGGATTTTATAAGTAGGGAAATGGAAGCATTTGCATTTCATGATACAATAAGGTTAATGAGGAGGATATGCTAAGGATTAGAGCCAAAAATCAAATTGGGAGGGTTCCCTTCTGATAAGTTTTGTCTGAAGAGAGGAACCAGGCAGGGTTGTTATGTGCTTTACATTTAGAACCACTGGCAAAGAAAATAAGAGGCTCAGAAATTCAAGGATAGAATTGGTGTAGTAATGAAGAAAAGATGTCTTTACTTGCAGCTTATATTATTTTGTACCTGAAAGAACCAGAAAAAGAAATCTCAGTGTTGTGGAACATTCTGAGACATTTCAGTGTTTTTCATGATATAAAATTAATGAAGATAAAACAAAGGCTAAAGCTGTAAAGTACATGAATTGGTTCAGTAGTACCCAATATTTATGGGGACAAACATGGTGCATCTTGATGCGGATGGCTTAGTTCTTAGCATACTTTCTACTACTTTATGAATACAATATTCTATATGATTGTTGTTATTTTCATTAACGACCTGCATCCAAAATCCCACTCTTTCCTTATTTCTTGAATTTCCTCCCTGCTTCATCATCATTCCTTTCTAGTTTGAATTATAGCTTTCTGCTTGTGTTATGTATATGAGCCTTAACTGTGTAGCTCTAAACTATCCCTTCAAATGAGGTAATCCTAGACCTCCTTGTTCTGCTGGAAGCATCAACTTATGAAGAAAGATTCTGCTGAAAGAGATGACTGTAATTAGGGGTACAGAGAATAAGCAAGAGGGGCTGGAATTTACTGGAGGAAGCTGGCAAAGCAAACAATGTACTGAGATCAAATAATTAGAGAAGGTTAGATGATAGAATGGAAAGAGGCCAAAAAAAATTGGACTGCAGGCTAGAGATTGTGTTTCTTATCAGGGACTGATATCAGAGCATAAGCAAAGAGTAAGTGATATGGGAATCCTAAATGAAATACCTGTACTCAGACCTCTCAACCATACCAAATTCCTCGGTATTTACCTGTTTTGAGGGCAAAATATTGGGGTGCATAAATTCCCGAGTGGTCCCTTTAATTTCTGAGTTTCCAGATCTTTTTTTTTTTTTTGGTATTATCACTTTAAATTTTTTACTGTTACCATGCATCACCAGCTTATAGGGATGTGTGTGAGCCGTGATGACATCAGCTACTGCCTGTTGGACTCGGAGGGAAATAGGGAGTATAACAGTGATGGTGGGATGGCATAATTTAAATTTTGCACAGTCCTCCAGTCCAGGTAAGAGGAAAAATTTGTTGTGCATCATACTGTGTGCATGTTTGTTCCATACAAAGCTCTAAATGCTCTTTCAACCGCTGTTTCTGCATTCACAGCATTCACTTTTAACTGGCTGTTTGCTGCATTCACATTTATTTAGTTTTCACTGGCTTTGCTCTTGCTACATTCAGTTTATCATGCTACATTTATTTAGTTTTAACTGGCTGTTTGCTGCTGGTTCAACCATTGCTGCATTCCGTGCTACATTTATTTTAACTGGTGTATGTGTGTGTGTGTGTGTGTGTGTGTGTGTGTGTGTGTGTGTGTGTGTGTGTGTGTGTGTGTCTGTGTGTGTGTCTGTGTGTCTGTGTAATGCCCCAGGTAGGGTTACTCATGCTCAAATCCTGTACCTTAGGCACAATAAGCAAGAGCCTGAGTTATCTACCCATACCACCACTTCTGATTGAAGGAGTTATAGCTCTCAACTCTACACATTTTCACAGGATTTTTGGAATGTTTGGCTCATACTTTTGGTCTATTCCTTAAAATTTGGATGGTGCAGTGGTAGTGTTACCTCACAGCAAGAGGTTCTCTGGTTTGATTCTTGGCTGAAGTGCCTTCTGTGTCGAGTCTGCATGTCCTCCCTGCATTTGTGTGGGTTTCCTCTGGGTGATCCGGTTTCCTCCTACGATACAAAGACACAAGTCTGGACTCAACATTTCAGTAAACAGATGTTAAATAAAAATAAAATAAAATGTATGGTTTTCTGGCAAATCAGTGAGAACTGAATTCAGTAAATAATGATAGCCATTTAAGATTCAGTCTTCCTATCTTTCAGGAAACACATGGTAACACAACATTTTATTGTAGCAACTTTCTAAGATTATACAAGCAATGTTTAAAATGTGTCCAGGGTTTGGGCCCCCCCAATAAACTTTGGCTTTTTCCTGATTTCTTGTGCTCCACAGTTCTTCAGAGAAAGAGAAGTTTAGTGCTGCTTATGCAAAGTCTACTTGCATTGTTATTAGCACAACAGGTAGTATACTTGCTTTTGCTGCAGACGGCTGTGGGTTCTGCTCCCACAGTATGTGATGGATTACTGATACTGTACTGTGTTATACTTTTAAAGGGGGTGGATGCTGCAGTCCTGAGAATGTCCTTCTTTGATGGAGATACCTAGTAACCAAGGGCGCCTGCAGGCAGGTACAAGGGGGTGCACTTGCACCCCCCCCCCTGGAATCGGCTGGCTGAGAAATTAATTTTATTATAATTTTAAAAAAAAGTTGTTTTTTTTTAAAGAAAGGGCATTCCTCTTTAAGAACGCTCTTTGCATCCCTTTTTAGGTGCCGGTCCGGAACCATAGGGCGAGGAGGAGGGAAGCACCCTCCCACTTTTTCAGCTGCAAGACCTGACTCATACGTGTGCTGCACACTACGTAATTTAAAACACAAAAGTCGCGGAAAAAAAATGATCGCATCAGTTCCTGGTAGCCACACTAAGTCAACTCCCATGGGTCGGTAAGCTCCATTTCATTTCATTTCATTTCTATATGCAGACTGAGCTGTGCTCCGTTTCATTTCCTTATGCAGAGCAGAGCTGTACTCACTTTCATTTAAGGGGTGTAAGCTCTGTTTCATTTCATTTCTAGGTACTTTTCCATTATCGGGGCAACACTTCTAATGAGCGGTTTGAGCGCTTGGAAACTTAACAAGCGCTCGAAATTGCTGTTGTGATTTGGACTTTATATCATGTAATCTTTTTTTTTTTTTTGCTGTGTTGCTACCGTTCCCCAAACAAACTGCACCTTGTTCTAAGGAATATTTATTTAAACAGTTGTGAATAGAATGAAGGACACACCTACTGAAGACTGTTAGTAGATACCTGCAACCCAATGGGGATGCACAACATTGTGTGGGAGAAATACATAGAAATACTAACTAAATTAACAGCCACTTTTTATTGCTTTTTCACTATTGGCATAATTATCGATGATTGCTTGTTCAGGAAAGCCAACACTACAGGAAACTGTCCGATAAAGGGAAAAAATACAGTTATTTCCTGTCATGTCATGTGTGTGTGTGTTATAGTGAGTGCTCTGTGAAACCAGCATGTCAGGCACGAAAAAACTGCAGGAAACTGTCCGACTAAGGGAAAAAAAATGGATTACTTCCTGTCATGTCATGTGATTATGTGTGTGTGTGTGTGTGTGTGTGTGTGTGTGTGTGTGTGTGTGTGTGTGTGTGTGTGTGTGTGTGTGTGTGTGTGTGTGTGTTACAGTGAGTGCTGCATGAAACCAGCACATCAGGCACATCAAAGCCAGACAGCAAGTTAGGGAAGCCTCTGGCTCTTTTCAGTAATTCGCAGTGATTGAAGTCGAGTATTTCGCTTCCCCCTGGACCGATGTTTGAATGAGGGTTCACAGGCTAGGTAGGATATGACAACTCCTTAAAATACTCTTCCGTTTTCACCTTCTAATTGTAAAGTACTTGTTAAATACTGTTTCAAGAATCTCTTATATCAGAGTAAAAATGTAGATGTATGTAATATATTCACAAGGACAGCATCAAAATCAGATGAGCGTGCTAAGATTCCAAGCGCTCAAAGTTTTTATATAACATCAGCATTTTATCACAAAAATAGCTTTAGTATTTGAGAATAGATTGCATTGCTTGTGGACCACAGTTGTAGCAACAATTCCCCTGTGCCATTTTATTTGGACATAAAAACAATTAGGCAATGTATTTCTCGGTCCAAACCTGAATTCATTTTCTAATTGTGCTTTAGTAAGCAATTTTATTTAAAGGGTGTGTAAGCTCTGTTTCATTTCTATATGTAGGCGTTTCAATTTAAGCAGGCTGTTTCATTTCATTATGCAGAGCTGTGCTCCATTTCACTTAAGGTGTGTGTGTGTGTGTGTGTGTGTGTGTGTGTGTGTGTGTGTGTGTGTGTGTGTGTGTGTGTGTGTGTGTTGCCCCAGTTACTTATACCTGGGGGTTAGAATTACCCAGGTTCAAAGCCTGAACCTTAGGCACAACAGCCTGCATTCTCTACCCACGCCATCGCCACCAGTCCAGTTGTGATAGGTCCTCTTACAATTTGTGGTTTTGTGGCAAATCAGTGAGCATGGAATTCACTAAATAATGATAGCCCTTTAAGTTTCAGTCTTTCTATCTTTTTTGGAAACACATTGCAACACAAAACACTATTTTCAATTATCTCCAGTGATTCCATTATTCTGTTTTCCTCTCAGAACTTCAGGTTTGGCACAAATTGTGGTAGTTAAGAAGCTGAGTCGCACTGTGAGGAAAGTACATAGGTAATATTATTCAGCTCTTTAATTAGACCTATTTGTAGTTATTGATCTACTACTTATTTTTCTTTGGTAGTGTAATTTGTCCATTGGTAGTAAGTGACTTTTTATTTTAAAAACAGTCTGGGTTTGAATAACTGCACAAATATATATTTGTCCTGTGTGTCATCAAGAAGGTACTTTGTCAGAAGCAGGTGCAGTGATTCTAGCAATGTTCTAAGTTCATGACAGCAGTATTTATAATCTGCTCCTATTTATTTTAGGCTTTGTCCACATTTCTTGCACTAAGAGGTTGAGGTGTGTGTGAGAGAGAGAGAGAGAGTGAAATACCCTAGTTAGAATTAGCAGGTGGGTTTTATTTTCAAGTGCATTTTCAAGGAATTGTGAGCTTCAAGGGAAGAGAAATTTACTGCTGCTCATGCTAAGCCTACTTAAAATGTGCAACTGTTTTGTTTAGCAAATTGTATCACTATTGTAGTATAGAATTTTTAAAGCAGCACAGCAGGTAGCATACTTGCATCTTGATACAGAGGGCTATAGGTTCTACTCCTACAACATGTAGATTTGTATTTTAAGGAGGTGGAGTGCTACAGTCCTGAGTATGTTCTCCTTTGGATGAGATACCTAATAACTATGAACTTGTTTTTCAGCTTGCCACCCATTCCCTATTGCAATATACCAGCTTACCATTTTTTTAATATAACGTAGGCAATTTATTCTTCAAGGACAGCAGTCATTGAATTTGTAGATTAAACACTGAAATATAAAGTTGTTTTCTAGCAACAACCTCTTCGCTGGTTTCAGATCTCTTTAATGTGGAATTATTCAGATGACTTTTACTTCTGCAAAGATTCTGCATATTGATTGATATTGGTGGATTGTATGACAGAAGTTTGAGTAGAGTGGCCCTTTATGGTTGAAATGTTCTGAATTGGGCAGGTTGTCATTATTGGTTCATATGATTGGTTTCATTGTTTAAAGGAAAAATATTCAGAACTATAAATTTAAAACACGCTCTAACAAGTAGTGCTGTATTATACAAGGGATATAATTCAATTATTATATAGTATAATTAATAGTCAGGAAGGTGAATCAAATAACTTTTTCATGGTTCTAAAAATGTGTGCAAGGAGCATATGATTTGAAAACAGCCCAAAGGTAAACTTACCCTGCCACTGGCCAGATGCATTTTCTTTGAATGCAGGTTTAAATGTTGTTTCAGTGAATGTGGGTTTCAAAGGTAGAGAAGTTTTAATGCTAAGTCTCTTTTCATTGTAAGACTATTGCTTTGTTTAGGTTTAGTAAATGCCTATCAGTGTTTGTGCTATAAAATTTGAAATAAAAGTTGTAAATGAAATCCAAATATCTGTAATCATTGTAGAAGTAAAGCATAAAACAGTATGCACACTGAGAGATTTCAACAGTGTCTATGACAAATGGGGAGAAATAGCCAAGTAATGGGACACTGGAATGGCTGCATGGGCGGGGGGTGGGGCTGATTGGGCAGGGGCAGCAGAGGGGGTGGGGCTGCATAGGTGGGGCTTGGGTTTGCACCCCCCTGCAAAAAATCCTGCGGGCTCCCTTGCAGTAACTATGAACCTGTTATCAGTTTGCCATCCATTCCCTATTGAAATATTTCTAGCTTATCATTTTTTAATGTAACATAGGCAATTTATTCTTCAAGGGAAACATGCACTTTACTTGTAGATGTAACCAAATATAAAGTTGTTTGCTAGCAGCAACCATTTCATTAGTTACAGATCTCTTTAATGTGGAATTATTTGGATGACTTTTACTTCTGCAGAGATTGTGCATATTTACTGATACTGGTGGATGTAAAAGTTTGAGTAGAATTTTATGATGGAAATGTTCTAAACTGGGCAGTTTTGTCATTATTGGTTCATGCATTTTGTTTCATTGCTTACTGTAAAAATGTTCAAAACAATAAATTTAAAATGTCCTCTAACAAGTGTGCTGTATTATACAATGAATATAATTTAATACAGTCAAGAACATGTAACAAAGAATACATGTATGTTTTGTGTGCAGGGAGCCTATAATTTGAAAACAACCCAAAGGTAATCTTTATCCACCACTGGCCAGATGCATTTTCATTGGATGTGGGTTTCAATGCTGTTTCAATGAATGTGAGTTTCAAGGGCAGAGAAGTTTTAATGCTAAGACTATTTTCACTGTGAGATTGTATTGCTTTGTTTAGCAGATGTCTATTAGTGTTTGTGCTATAAAATGTAAAATAAAATCCAAATCTTTGTAGAAGTAAAGCAGTATGCACATTACATTGCTTATGGTAAATGGGGCACAATAGCCTAGTAATGGGACATTGGAATGGCTGCGGGGGACTCTGGGCTGGGGCCATATTTTGGTTGTCTGTTCTTCAGTTTGTGTTTGAAAGTTGGTATCCCACAATTTCACTGGAATGAGTGGGGTTACATAATTATGTATACAAATGTTATGTTAATCAGCATACAGATTTGTACCTATTTTTCATGGGCCTTTGTCCACATTTTTGATGTTTCCAGGTTGAGAGGTATGCCTGTACTAGTTGAGCTTTTAGTGGAATCTATAACAGAAGCTACTCTTAAAAAGGGATAATTAGCAGGGCATATAAAATATAGCATGATAATTACAGAAAACAATTAGAGGTGATCAGAAAAGATTGGGAAGAGAGATTAGATAAGCAATTCACAAAGAAATAGTGGGAGGAAATATGTATGGCATCCAAATATGCAACAAAGTCCAGAAGGTATAGGATTTTTGCCTAAAAATGTTTGCATAAGTACTTATATACCCCAAGAAGACTCCAAAGAATTTTTCCTCAGGTAGATGGCAAATGTTGGAGGTGTAATGAGGGAAAAAAAGATACCAGGGAGTATTATGTTCTTGAAGTATACTGAGTTGGCAGACTTTAGAAATTATCTACAGAGTTCTCTTTCAGAAATACTGGGCATGCAACTGAGTGTAACTAAAGAATTTATTTATTTATGTATTTATTTTGAGCAGGGATAGAGGATCTGTATTGCCTAGGAATATTAAGGTCTTGTTAAGTTTAATTCTGGTGGCTGCCAAAAAATCAGTTACTAGAAAACAGAAATCAAAGTCAAAGCTAACCGTACTTGAAGTAGTGAGTATTTTAGCAGAGATAAAAGAATAGGAAGTGGAGATCTTTAGAAAAGGGTAGTGGTAAATTACATAGAAAAAAATGAAGATTGTGGGAACAATACATGAACAAAAATATTTTAGAGGGGGAATAAGGTTTAAGAGAAGGCAGGAATTGAACAATTTATGTAATATTGGATTGATTATATTGCATAGAACAATATTTGTGATATTTAATGTTTGAAAATGTGAATTTGTTAATTTGGTTTGATTACTTTTATATAAATTTAAGTTTGCCTGTATCACAAGTGAAAATTCAATAAAGGTGTTGCTTTAAAAAAAAAAGTTTGAAATTGCATCTAGAAAAGAAATCATCGTCTTCAATCCTCATTTGCTCATTTTTATGTGGAGTTGGGGAATCACATCAATATTAGTAGGTGAGGTGAAAGGGGAATCTCCCAGTCCTGCACTGTAGCGGGATCTCCGCTATCATTTGTCGGCCTTTCAAACGTTCACTCATATGGTGTCGGCCATATGAGTTTCAAACATTTGAAAGTTCGAACAAATGAAGGGCTCCTACACATATATACACATATACATATATATATATATATATATATATATATATATATATATATGGGTTCCATACACTAGATCGGATTTTCACTAATTCGAAATAGTGCATGGAATGCTCACTGCAGCGAAAGTGCACTTAATCGAAAGTGCACTTACGCGAAGTTCAGTACAATGAACGGGTGTTGTGCTGAACTTCCGTGCAGTGCTCACGGACCTTAGGGTTAGGGCATGGATCATAGTAAGGGGATAGCCCATAGGGCTAACCCCTTACCATGACCTGTGCCCTAACCCTAAGGTCCATGATGACTGCAGCACAGTGAAGGACATAGCAATGTCCTCCACTATGCTGCGATAGTCACAAACCTTAGGGTTAGGGCATGGGTTAGGGTAAGGGGATAGCTTTACTAACTATCCCCTTACCCTAACCCGTGCCCTAACCCTAAGGTCCTTGACTATCACACCATAGTGGAGGACATAGCTTGTTTTTTATGTCCTCCACTGTGCTGTGATGTTTCTGATGAAGTGCACTTATGCAAAAGTTCACTTTCGTTAAAGTGAACTTTCGAAGAAGTGAGGCTTCCTATTACAAGTCTGAAGTAGTGAACTTTTGTTCTTGTAATAGGAATCCATGTATATATGTATGTGTGTGTGTGTGTGTGTGTGTGTATATATATATATATATATATATATATATATATATATATATATATATATATATATATATATATATATATAAAAAAAGAGTGTCTGACAATGCACTGACAGTACTCTGTTTGCAAGCTATCAGAAGATACACACCAAATAGTACACATACCTTCCTGATAAAATGCTGAAACTATGTTGTTTGCATAGTGTTAAAGTCAGGGACAGGGTTATAGTAAAGGATAGAACTAGGCTTATGGTTAACACACATGAGTAAGGGTAGTGCAGTGTGGCTTTGGACACCCTTTACAGACCTTAACCATACACTCGACTCTCATACTACAGCACATACATATGCTATGAATACAGGTACATCTGGTATTCTTAAGCTTTTCACCTTCTAATACACACACAAAATTCATGTTTGCAAAATTATGCAGTTGACTTTCAGCAAATTATTTTCAGTCTATTGATAGGAACGCTATCTATCTATCTATCTATATATATATATATATATATATATATATATATATATATATATATTAATAGAGAGCGAGATGTGAAATGTGTTATCTGTATGATAACTGTTGTAAAGGGAAGCATAGTTTGAATCTGTTTAGATCCGTAAGACCTTCATAAATGGATTTTAAGGGATTACTGTCTACATTACAAGAAGTGATTGATACTATACCTTAATGCAAACTTCTTTTCATTACTATATAAAAAATCAAGGATATTGATTAATTAAGCTAAGTGAAGCTAGTTTAGAGTTTTGCACTTTTACCACACAACTGAGCAGACAGTAATTCCTGAGACTATCAGACAGCATTCATTTCTCTCCAGTGTTCTTATAAAGAACTATAACTGATATGGTCGAAAGTTCAAAATAAACTTTTAACATAATTGATGTCTAAGTAGTTGGTACTACAAAGCAACTGTGAGATATAAGGCAGCAAGTTATTAGACAAACAACTGTCTCAATGTCTGAAAGTAACTAGTTCATTTTAATTCAGCCAGAAGCAAAGTACATGTTATTATAAATAATCTAACCTCAAAAGACACTCCATTTTTAATCCTCTTCTTGGGGATGGTACAGTATATGTCTACGATCATTCCACACTTACCAGATATAATCATACTGCTATGAAAGCTACAGGAGTAGGATGTGATTTGGAAATGGACTGAAAAGCAAATTAAATGTGATGCATTATTAAAGATACTGGTATCTGCTGCACACTCGATTATTTTGATACAGTATTACCTATGATACTTCAAATGGATACAAGACAAAACTGTCAGGGAACAGTACTTTTTATTCACTTATTTAACATTTGTTTACCAGTAAAATCCAACTGGGACAGAGCCCATTTTCAGTGGAATCTCACATTTATTCATTAATTTCCATGTTACAGGTTAAAATGATACAGGAAGCAGAGTATTTGCACAAATTGCTATGTGTTTTAATTGTCAGTTTATTAAACTATTAAACAATTAATGTGATTTGTGAGGGTTGGGGATATAAAGGATGCTACAGTCATTTATTCTTTGTTACATCTGAAGAAGTCCTGTGGACAAAAACGCTGTGGGGAGATTTGTGTGAATGTACTGAATAAACTGCTGGTGCTTCCACTTTGGCTTGTGGTTCTGCTTCATGCTTGGTTACCTGCACTGATGCCTGTGTTTGCTGGACTAGTTTCTTGGTTGTTTCGGGTATCTGGCCTCTTAGTGTTTTGAATTTACTGAAAGTGACAGAATTCCTAGGCCTTGTCTTTAAGTTTTTTTTTCATACTAGGAGAGCTGAATTTAAGCTGTTGATCAGTGTGCAGCCATCTTGGAAAGTCCTTAATTTCAAACTTCTTAACCTACTTTATTGCTTTGCAACCCATGTATTCATAAGCACTTTAGATGATACATTTGAGTCTGTCTCTAACATATGGATTTTCTGTTGCTGTGATTTTTAACCACTAATGCACATTGCCTCATAATGGTCCATTGTATCATGCATCTTACAGACTAGATGTTTTGCTTTACTCAGCCTCTTTCCATGGTTACTCACAAAGCATATATTGGGTAAGGGTCCTTTCTACTTCAATAGTTTGCTGTCTTGGGGAAGGTATTTTTTCTGCCACATGTAGTCCCACCAATGATTATTTTTATTATCAATTTTATCAGTTTTTAGTTTTTGTTTAGTTTTCTCCATATTTTCATCTTTTGTGTCAGTTTTAAATATTACCATACCATTAGTTAATGAATTTTGTTGCATATTCCACAGTTCATGTACACAACATACATGAATACCCTTTTCAATAGTTAAATTCTGTTAATAGTCCACATCTTATATAGTCATTATTTTTACCATGAACAATTTTACATCTGATTAAACTTTTAGCTCTTCAAATTCACAATCATGTGCCCAGTGTCTCATATCAGTCACATATGTATCCATAGTTTCTTGTGCCCGCTTATTTCTAGCCAATAATAAATGCTTGACATCAGGTAACTTCTTCTCTAGCTAGCAGTTTACCAAGAACTTAGCTTTCAATACTGCCAAATTGCTTTTTTCTCCCTCACACTCATTGTAAATGTGATAAATATGCAAATTTCTTCCTCACCCATGATAGGAAAAAACAAGGTATACATAACCGTTGTATCATTGAAGCTAATCACAGCAGGATACAACTGAACTTAAATGTTTGGATCCATGCCTTTCAGTATTCAGAGCAGTTCCCCTTTAATTTCAAAGCTGTTGAATATTGAATTGTTGTATTTTCTATGCAAATAACTGAGGAAAATGTGCTGCACACAACCACAATGAACATAAGCATTTTCAATATTTTGTGAGCTCGGGGCTTGTCAAAGGGTGAAAATAGATATTGCAAGGCAGTCTGAATGAGAAACAAAATGATAACGGCTTATAAATGTCAAACACTTGCCGAGAATAGGATCACTACAGTTGGAATAAAGAAAAGAAAAACAATGTTCAATTGGGATCTGAACAGTTGAAAATGAAGGAATTTGAGCAGTTGAAAATGAAGAAAACTATTTCTGCTTTGCTGAAAAATGTGATGTCATTTCCCTGTCCTCTGATAGATGGCAGAAAGGGTTAAAGCTGTGAGCTTTAGTTCCTGTGGTACAGGGTTTAATTTCCTCAGTCCTCATTTGACTACAGTGTGATGTTGGGCAAATCACTTAAATGGACATTCTTCCCAGGTCATCCCTATGAAGCAACTGTGTCCAGTGGCCCTTCCTGGTTAACGAATATGAATTATTATTATTATTATTATTGTATTATTATTAGTAGTAGTAGTAGTAGTAGTACTATTATTTTGGGTTTTAAACTTTTGTTAGATGGACTAATATACAAGACTTCAAAGTAAGCATAATGCCTTCAAATAAGGAGACATGAAACAGGAGTGTGCTAGGTCGATGGTTAATTCAACAAGTACCAAGAACCCTTTGTTCACATAACACATGTCCTCAACTATCACTAGTCCTAAAGCTATACTGCAATAATGTCTCTTTATATCCCTTGTTGCAAATCAGATTTTTATGCATGCATTTCTATAGTCATTATATAGTTTTCTTTAATTTCAAGGTCATTTTGAAGTTTTTTAAATATCTTTAAATCCACATCATTATTAAATCTGTATCATGGGTATATACATACAATAGAAAAGAAACTGTAATAACAGTCTCCATTGTTATTGTCTTGCAGTGTACATAAAGCAGTTTTTTTAACAATTTCCATTCACTCCAACATTATGCGAGCTGCTGACTTCCTGCCTTCCCTTAAACATCCCTCCTCCTTGGGAACTTTATCCTGCATGTAATCTCCTTTATGATATTCCATATTTTAGCTACAGCTAGTTTAGATTTTGATTACCATTTTCTAATAATTCAAGAAAATTGTTCCAACAACTTAAACAACAAAAAATATCGGAACCTAGACTCTCCACTCAAAAAATCTTTGAATTTTAATTTTAATTTTAAGTGCGTTAAAATAGCAATACACTTTTCGTCAAGACTGATGTCTTAACGTCCTCAGAAACTTTAAAACAATACCACAAACCGCTATTTAAAGTGTAGCTACAACAATCAATCAATAGTCCATTTAGTACCTTAAAGGCATATACTATAATTTTACATACTATTGGTTTTGCATTCTCTCCGGGGCTTTTCATTAACTTAATATACCTTCTAAGGGATTAAACTCACTTGGACTAGCACAATTTTAACATTATCTTTCACACTATTAGAAAACCATAAAATAGTAGCATAGTATGTATATATTTTAAATAACCACTATTTAGTAATATACTAAATTAAAATATGTATAAACAATAAATGAATAAAATTAAAAAATATATATAATAATACAAATCAAAAATAAAAACAAATACAAATACAAATCCCAGTATAGTTAACAGGACCCTGACCTAATTACAATAAAAATATTTATATATATTTATATATGTGTTTAATATATTTGCTGCATAAATTTAGTACAAAAATTAAAAAATTGAAAAAATTAGACATTCGGTTCATTTAATCATATTAAATTACATTCTAATAGGATACACATTTCTCCACTGTCAGGTGAAACCATAAGGGGATGTTAAAACGCATAAAAATACGTTTATCTCTTTAAACATGTGGACATATACACATATAAACTTAGAAACGTGCCACTCACAAAATTCACTATGCCTAGCTTTAACCCCATTAAGGGATGAGTTTACTTCATCATCCCTATCTAAACCTTTTAACAACCAACCAGTTTTCAATAATATTATTAGATATAGTATTCAATTATACTAGTTTTTACTAGTTTTACTAACATTTACCTAACTAATTTTTTCAACCTAAGTATACACATAATGGAAGTCATTTCATTAATGCCTGGAAATTGACAGGCATTTACCCTGAGCTGCCATAGGAACTCCTGAAATGCATTATACTATTTTAATATGTTGGCTTTCTATACATTGTTGATTTCAAACAGCCATCCTCAGTTTTAACCAATAACATATCCAAATAAGATATCTTATCCAGATCAAATTATAAGTGAACTTTAGAAATGTGGTACTCTCATTAATATAATTCATAAATTCCACTATACTTTCCACAGTACCCTTCCATGCAATAAATAAATCATCCAGATACCTCAGGTATAATACTTACCCTCCTGAGTTATTTGCTCAAAATACATTGGCTCCTTTGCTTATTCTCCCCAGTAAATTCCACCCCATACTTGTCTAATTTCTGTACCTCGTCTTCAAGCATACTTATTAGTAAAATCTCCTTTCTATTTTTCATCACTGGCTTTGTTCTTACAAAATGTTCTGCCACTGTATAAATATTTAGTATGGCTGTTGTTATTGTCTTTAAGGACTTTATCCAAAATACTAGTTTCTCATTATGTCTTGAACTCCCCCATTTCATTGTCCTTTTCAACTTTGATTGCTAACATTCTTGTTTAGTTGTATTTATGCCTTAACTGAGTAGCTCTTAAGTAATCCTTCAGATTAGGTTACCTTCAACCACCTTGTTCTATGAGCAGAATCAGCTTCTCCCACCTAACTCTTGTCACACTGCTCTCACAAATAATGTGCTTAAGCTCCTTATTAAATATCTACAACTTCTCTACTGCACCACCAAATGGCTCACAAATGCCCCTACCAATCTCCCAGCCTGCTGATGGGTCTGCAGTGAAACCCTCAATAAAGCTACTCATTTCTATTAAGCTGTAAACTTGTCTCAGGTGCTGACATCAGTGACACATCAGAGTTGGCCCTGGGTAACCAAGGCTCTACCCCTGATGTGTATGCCCGTTAACAGCTACCATCAGCATTTTGGGAAACCAATTTGATGCTGGTTTTGTCAATGATCCAGCAAACCTCGCACTTGTCTGCAGCAATGACTGACCAGGAAGAATGTCTCCAACACTTCTGGAGCTGAGGTTTAAGTTAACCCTATTTTATTTATTTATTTTTATGCTTTCCATGTAGCAACATTCTCTCACTTGCTATTCCTTCTAGTTTCATAAATACTAATTGAAGAATGTTCATACATTTTTCATAAGACCTATTTATCCAGTTCAGGGTCATGGGTGTGGGGTCTCTCTCTTGGTAAGCAAGAGGTGTAAAGAAGAAACCAATGCTAGACAATACTGTTAATTCATTGCAGGACACAAAGACACGGACACATGAACACTGCACACACTTAGGAGTAGGTTAGGATATTGTCAGCTAACTACTGTATTACAGAACTGTTAACCCCAAAGAAACAAAGGAAAACCTTGCAAATTGCACAGAGGCGCCTTGGCTATGAACTGAGCTTGGCAGTTTAGCACTGTTATGCAGAATACCATCAGTTAATAATGTCAAATACATTTTGATACATTCTAGTATTATTTGACTGGATTACTTTAATACAAGACTGCAGATGATATTTGTTTTATAATCTTAACCTCTCCAAAAGACTAGTGAGCTCTAGGTACCCATCTTTATAATGAATGATTTACTTTCCCAAGCCGCAGTCATTTCCTTTGTATAGAGCTACAGTGAAGGCTCTCCCATCTTTATGCTTATCCTTACATTCACTATGTTCTGTAAAGAAACATTAAAGAAGAAGAAGATTGATAGGTTGCCTGGAGTCTTAAATAAATAAAGTATAGGCTGAGTTCTTCAAGTTACACCATGGAATGCATTATTTTGATTTCTCAAATTTAAAATCTAAAATGTTTACTAGGAATCTATAAAAAATTGTGCTCTGACACTACAGCAGGATTTAACAGTTGGAACATTCTGTTACCGGAGATTCACTACATAAACACTTTATACAAAGTGCTAAAACAAATGCTTCTAATTTTCCTTTCTAATATAAAAAGGTGGGTTTCCATGTCCAATAATAAATGGCTGCATTGCTAATTCCTCTGCCAGGTCTGCAGAGGAAAACATAGACTTTAGTTTTTGTTGTCACTTCTTCTATCTTGTTAAAGGCATCCAAGTCAAAGTGGAAAACACTCCAGTCCTCATTTGCTGTCAGGTCTGTGCAACCTCTTCTAATGCAAAAGTCCAGAGCAAGCATGTTCCAGATTAGTACCACTAAATGAAGGTATTTGCACATCTGCTAAATAGCACTCCAAATGGGGTTAGAGTGGGGTTAAAAACAGACGTTTTAATATGCTTCAGCATTCTTTTCAGGAAGACAGTTTATATCAAAGAATCCACGAGTTTTACAACCGCTTGTCCATGTCCTGGGAACCATATGATCTAGCTTTTACATGTGCTTTGATAATACATTCAGAAATGACCAAATCTGAAAAAAAATGTGCTAGACCTTCATGCAGATATACATCTTCCTTAACTGAAACCATTTTTATTGCAGTTAAGCTTAGTATAAAGTTTCATCTGACAGATGTTTATTCATTTTGTTTATGTAATGCAGCATAGCATGTCCATTACCAGTATAGCCAACTGGTATCAGCAGGTGTCATATTTCTGTCCTCATTCTTTTGCCTCCAAATCAATGCTGGATTTTTTTCCATCCTAGATAGAGGATATCTCTACCTCTTACCTCAGATTTCGCCATTCAATAAGAAGCTGAAAAACATTAATTTTAAGATGAAACAAAAGATGTTTTTCCTCAGTCTGCTGTGTTGTGTTGTCATGTTTACACTATCGTGGAAAACCCACTAGAGGGCAGCAAGTGGAAAAGAAATGTTAGTATTTGTGAAGGCCAAATAACCAACTTGACATTGGAAGCAGACAGGACCAAGAATGGTTAAGATGCTTATTCAACAAAGTAAAGAAGAACTAAAAAAATAAAAATAAATAAAAACACAAGGCGAAGTGAAAATAAAGCTCATAATTATGTGACACATTGCACCTGCTAAGTTACAGTATTCAAGGATGAAGGCACTTGTGGTGTAAACAGGAAGATGTCACCATCTGTAAATGAATACATGTTATATACAAAGCTTCTAGGGAATGCACAGCAATTAGATTTAGCAAATGAAAGTGCATTGCTAAAAATGATTTTAATGCTTCAGTTGTTATAATTTACATTGCCTATATATATATAAAAGTATACATAAACACTTTATACAAAGTACTAAAACAAATTGTTCTTATTTTTTTTTCTAATATAAAATGGTGGGTTTCCATGCCCATTAATAAATGGCTGCATTGCTAATTCCTCTGTCAGGTCTGTAGAGGAAAACATAGACTTTAGTTTCTGTTGTCTGCTCTTCTAACTTTTCAAGGCATCCAAGTCAAAGTGGAACATTGAGTTTGTTCTCAGCTTATCCACAACAGTGTTGTTTGGATCACTGTCTAATCATGACAAAAATAGGTTACATTGAATAGTCAGGTCTGCCAAAAATATCACTAGTGCTAGTTTGCCCCCCTTACAGGACCTGTACTATTCAAGAGTCAAGAAATGGGCAGAGAAGATCGTCACGGACACTTCACATCTAAGCTACCATCTTTTTGAACTATTACCATCAGCCAGGCATTATAGTTTAATATGCAGTAAAACAAGCAGATATAACAACATTTTTCCCCACAGGCCATCAAGTTCATAAACGGTTAACTCAGCTTATTAGGTTAGGATATTCTTTTTTCCAAGCTTCTGTGGATTCTGCAGTATTGTTTACATCGTTTTAATACTTCTTTCTTTCAAAGTCTATTTCAGTATTTCTTGCACTGAGTTGCACTTTGCACCTTGATTGTATATATATATATATATATATATATATATATATATATATATATATATATATATATATATATACTTACTTTTTTGTCTTGTTCTTAATCGTTGCATGTATGTCGTTTGTCTTGCTCTGAATAGTTGTATGTATGTCATTTATGTAATTCTTACTTGGGAGAGTCACTGAAACTGGAGTCATATTCCTTGTATGTGTGCATACTTGACCAATAAATGTAATTCTGATTCTGAAGTATGAACATCCATTTGTTTATCTCAGATAGTGGCTTGTACAGAATGTGGACTATAGTTATTGTGGCTAAAAAGGCACCATCAAAAGAGTAAAATATGATGCAGTGAGGAAGTGCTAATAAATTATTTAATGCACACAACATGTTAAGTTAGACAATGTTTTAGGGTAAACAATGTTCATTTATTATACTTCTTAATGTTACTAGTATGTGCTGCTGAACAATGAAAGATACATTGAACAGTGCAATGTGTTCTAAGCAGAAATGAGGTTTGGTAACAAACCAAGTTGTCCTGGGACATCTTCAAAAGGGGTTAGGCTGATATATTAAAGGGAGCTAAGTGAGTTGGGGAGGTGAAAGGGTTAAATGGAGGGAGGGATTATTGGGAGGAAATGAAATAAGGGTGGGGAGGGGCTTAAGGGGTTTAGACAAGCGTAGCTGGGTAAGTAATCACAATTTGGCATGAACTTGCTAAAGCAAGTATGCCCATGATGACCTGTAGGTATTCAGGAAGAATAGGAAGGCCTCAGGGTATTTGGTGGTGACAGGTGTTTTATATATATATATATATATATATATATATATATATATATATATATATATGCAACATTTATATTATAATAATTTTTTTTTTTTTGAGAAGTTGGGTATGGATAGGGGGTGCTGGTACTCAGCTTTGTCTGTTTTTTCCCTTGCGGGGTGTCCTCCCCTGGGCTACATGCTTTCAATGGCCTGGTTTTAGGCACAGGTCTCAAGATATTTACCATATCACTCTTCAGTGGGTGATAGAAGCTTGCTCAAAAAAAAAAAAATAAATAAAAAAAAATATATATATATATATATATATATATATATATATATTCACTAATGAGGAGCACAGTTACATTGTCTATATTATCACTGCATGTCTGTAACAATGTTGTTTAATTTACCCTTTCCTGGTTCTGGTGCTAAACATGAGGTGGGTATGTTCCTCTGTTCCTAGTACACTACATGTCTGTGGTTTGTGGCAGGCTACATGTCAAGAGTTGGGTTAGGGCTGTGGGAGACTGTTCTTGGCTTTATCTCACCTCGGAGGGAGTTCTTTTATTCTCACAGTTAAAATGTTGTTTGCTGCGGAAATGAATGGGTAGAATTGGTCCAGTGCTCCAAATTGTAGGAGTTCATTCATTAAGCTGTTCCATGTATGATTACAGGGATGGTCAATGGGATTTGGTAATCAGAGACAGTGCTAGCTTTTCCTGGGCTGTGTGGAAAAAAAAAAACACGAGTAATGTCACTCATAGCACAGGTGCAGTGATAGCCTTCACAGATGTTTGAGTTTCATCAGATGTGCAAGTGTCATTGGGTGAGTCGTAACCCTTGTGTGTGTAATGGCACCGTCCCTGCAGTTTCGTGTAGTATGGCAGTCTTGACAAGAATTGAGTTACAAATCAGCATAAACCCAGTAACTCACTGCATGTAGCTGATGTCCTGGGTAAAGCATAGTTTTTGGACATTTAGAAGTTGTGCTGCTAAATTTGAAGATTGTATGGATAGTTTTTGCTGTTCTGTTTACAAGGACTGTTAATTTAACAGTGACAGAACCTTCCTTCCAGTAGTATGACAGTTGGCTAATGCTGTGAGATGGTTTAAATTCATGGCATCTTACTGGGGGTTGGTTTTGGCTTTTGCGGGCTTTGTTTGATGTCGTTTGTTCTTGGTTGAGGGGGAAGGGATTTGACGCATGTGCAATGGTGGCCTGGGCCGTTCAGCTCAGGAATATTCAGTGAAGTAATCCACCTCAATCTATATATTCATCGCCGTGAGTAGATAGGGGTAGAGTCTAAAATACGGCTTAGCCATGAACGATCATAAGAAAGCGGGCCATTCCAGCAGTTTTTCTGAAGTGTGAAGTCAGTAATTAGCCTAATAGGTATATGCATATGTTGGTGCGCATAGCCGTCAAGAGTGTGCAAATGTATTTCATCATCGTTGGTAGACTGGGCTTCTCTCTTTTATATTTAAGATGTGTGTGTTTCTGTATATAAGTAGGGTATGTGTTGTGAAAGGTAGGCAACAGCGGTATATGTGTGTGTGAGCTGGGGGGTGGGTTGATGTGTGGTTAAATATGTGGGGTTTTGCAGTTTTTATGTTTTGAAGTGAAGGCTTGTAAGTGTGAGAGGTGGTTGTGTATGAATACGAGTGTATATGGGTGTTTGTGTATATGTGAGCAAAGTTATTCTGTTAGTATTAAGTTAACGGTACTTGGTGTTGATCTGACAGGGTTGATGTTTTCTGATATTAAGTTAATGGTACTTGGTCTTGATATGATGGGGTTGATGTTTTCTGATTAGCAGGAAATATCTAGAAAGATGTTATTAAGAAAGCGGGTCGTTGGGTGGCAGAGTATGTGAAGTGTGAGATTGGGGTATATGCAGCTCTGTTTATCAACCAGCAGTTTTGCTGAAGTGTAAAGGCAGTAATGATTTTCTAATTTCTCTAGCAGCATTGTGTGGTTGGGATACTCGTTCATTTTGGTGAGTGTTAGCTTACAAGTACATCCTCTATGTCGAATTTTTGAAAATTGTTGAAGGCTATTCCCCATTATACTTGACATCAGATATTTTGCCGCTAATACAAAAGATGCATTTAGGTTTACATAGCATTTTATTAGACTACTTGAGTAATCATTATACATGGATACCTTTCACAGGACACAGTTTGACTTGGGTTGGTTGCAGAAATTAGCTGCAGGGGGAAAGGATGAACCTTACAGATGCACTACTTGTTTAACAGTTTAAACTCTGCGATTAAGCCTACTCATAACTGGGCTTTGGGTGGGATCTTTGAACAGGCATTTTAATTTACTAGGTTATACAGTCAGAATTCCCCCCCTTCTCCCTCCTCCTCCTCCTGGTAGTCTATTTTAATTAGACTTCTGATTGTTGCTGTAACTTCTACATCCTTCCATTGGCTATTGGCCAGGAGGCCCTTCTGCTGCATGTGCTTTTTACAGGGTCATACATGTATCACTGCTTAATAGGGTCATACATGTAACACTGCTTAATGAATTAGTACAACTAGGAATTGATGTACTGTCTAAGATGGATAGCTGCATGGCTTCCTAATAGGACAAGTATCATACAGCAACTGGGCAGGTAAAATCTGTGGTTTCAGTCAGAGTGTCCCACAAGGTTCTCTCTGTTCTGGGTCCTTACTTATAGGAGGTTAAAAGTTATGGGCACATTGGTGGATGCGTTACTCTAAAAAAAAAAAAAAATCAGTATACAGTATGATACATCTCAAACATTAAAAATATTAACATCAGTTGCATTTTTTCCAGGTTGGCAGTCTGTTGGGTTGTGTTTTATCTGGATTCTGTGTTGGTTAGTGTGCCTCATTTGGAGATGGAAGGTTAAGAGCTAGGCTACTGGTTTTACAATATAAGCCAGCTTGGCTTATACAATGTGCTAACTGATGTGGTCTGGAATCGCAAGGTTATCCGGGTTGTGGATATTGATAGGTCCCTTCGTGTGTGGGGTTTAGTTTCAACATACTCGACTGGCAGTTAAATTTATATTGAGTATTTGATAGGGTCATTGGAAGCATAACCTCAGTTATGGTTGCCTTGGCATAGATGGGTGGGATGGTGGTACATTCCTTCCCGGGTTGGCAGGAAAGTTGTCTTTGAAGATGTTTTGGCATGTGAGTTATGTATTTTAAATGATTTACATGTTTTTTTCTTTCTTGCAGATGGGAGTTTTGGAACGGTGCTGCTATAAGTTGGAATAGGTGGGTATAAGATGGAGCATTCTCTTTACATATTAGAGGGTTTACTTTACTTTTCTTTGTAGATGGTGGTGAGCTGAGTTGCAGTTGTGGTGATATGCAGCGAATTCGCAGATGATGGAAGCAGTGGCAAGCAAGGAGGTTAGCACAAGGGGGCAGCACTTAATGATGGAAATTGCAGAGGTGTGGAATTGGATGGGCTAAGTTCGGCAATCCGAAGGAAGAGGATTCGGAGTGATGGAGCCTATTTCAATGGATATCCCAGTTGTTTGGGTGGTGCACAAGGAGGTCACAGATGGCTGACCAGTGGTCAGTGTCCTGATGAAATGGCTTTGAAAGGTAATGGATTTCTTGCATGGATTTTGATTGTTGGAAATGCTACACAATGGGGTTGTAGAGGGAAGTATGTTTGGGGCAAGGTGACACGGGGGTTTGTTTATAGGAGGTTTACAGGCAAGGCAGAATCACAACAGTCATAGGAGCATAGGAAGTTATGGGGTTAATGGTGTAGGGTCTGGTAGGTAACCAAGATCAAATTTTATTTCCACATGCTGCTTCTATTGTTAATCACCCATCCAGTTGTTAGGTAGTGGGATAAGGAGGTATTTGTTGTTGTATATACAAGGCAGTGTTTTGGCATTTCTGAAGTTGCATGGCAGCTAGTTTAAGATGGTTACTTTGGTAGGGGTTAATAAGTTGGTGTGTTTCACCGTGGAGGTTACCTTTGGGTTATTTCACCGGGATGTTCTTTGGGGTAGATGGATAGTGTGGGTCATGGAGTCTGGCATTTTGTGGACAGATTCTGTAGTTTAACTTTCCCTGCCATATTTATTAGTTAACAGCTTGGTTGAGAAACCTCATGAGATGGTTAAAAGGATACCAGAATAGGCCTTTTGATGCAATGAACTTGGTAATTTTGTATGTGTATCAATCTTATCATGAATATGGGTGGTATAAAAAAAAACTTTTGCTAAGATATCTTAAGTCAGGGGGTTTGGCATTCAGTAATGCATGCATTTTATACAGTTGATGAAAGAGCTTTGCTCGTAGTGGTCCGTAATGCCATTAAGAAATGGGCTTTGCAGGTGTAGAAGATTTACAGTTTTTCTTTTACAGATCACACTGTTGTCTCTGATGGGGACTTGCTGAGCTGGCATTTTTGGTGGTCTGAAGGAATTTGGACTCGACAGGTGAGGGAGGCTGCTGAGGAATGTATTGGCTGATGGAGCATTAGGAATGAGGTTATGGATTTCCAGCAGAGCAGCTGTATAGGGGTTTGATTTGTTCATTGCTGTGGAAGCATCAGGGTGAATTTCACACTGTCTCATTGGTAGTTGTTTTTTTTTCCTTGAATGGATTTGGTGGGCAGATTACTATGGTAGCATACCAAGTTATGTTACTGTTGAAGGAGATATTAGGTGAGCTGAGGCAGGTAAGATGATGGTTAGGATTACATGATTGTGGCAGGTTTAAGGGCATGGTTATAGGAGAGGTTTTGGTAAAAGGCGTGTTGTCTTAGTCGGGATTAACAGGTTGCATTGAATAAGTGGATCAGGATGGTGAGCTGGGTGGTGCTTTTTGTATAGGAGGAATTGGCATTGAGTGACAGCAGTTTTACAGGAGGTAGGGTTGGATTATTTTACCACATTTTTGAGGGTGAGGGCTAGTCACTGACCTGCTGTGGCTGGGGCCAGTAGGCATTTTAGGTCAGTGTACATTGTGTTTGGTTAGATTTGTTGACTGGTTTTATGGTTTGTGGTACATTTGGGATCAGATTGGTAAAGGCTTTGTATGGTGGTGTAAGCAGCTTGTCTACATGGGCTACTTTATTTAGTTTCATTAGGGGGTGTTTCAGTGCTGGTATGACATGGTGGGTTTGTGACAGGATTCTAAGGTGCTTTACAGATGATGGCACAATGGATGATGTTTGGCTTGATTCTTCCCTTTATGGGAAGTAGTGGGTTGAGGAATTTGAGTTCAAGAGAGGGAGAACAGCCTGGTCAGGCTGGTTGGTGGAGAAGAGGGACAGGCTTGCCCTCTTCTGTTCCCCCTCTGGTGTGTGGAGGTTTATTCCAAGGCTTGTGTAAATGAAATGAGCAGCTGGAGGAAGTTTACTGAATAGGTAAGCAAACGGAGGTAAGGATGCTGCTTATTTGGTTGGTAATGTGGTTTAAGAAGTGAGATGGTACGCTGCTTCATAAGTAAAGTAAGTGAGCAAAGGTGGGGACGCTGCTTACTGGGCAGGATGAGCAGATATGCTGTCCTGATTAACATTACAAGGAGGTTTATAAGTAAAGTAAGCGAGCAAATGTATGGACGCTGCTTACCGGACAGGATGAGCAGATACGCTGTCCTGATTAACATTACAAGGATGCTTATGCTGTGTTTAGAATCAACTATACTATGTTCAGCTGTAAATAAAATTGATAATCAAAGTTATGGAAGTTTAATAAAGGTCATCAAGTGTTATTCGGTGTGATGTGTTTATTGAAGGGGACCAGGACAAATGAGGTTTGGTAACAAACCAAGTTGTCCTGGGACATCTTCAAAAGGGGTTAGGCTGATATATTAATGGGAGTTAAGTGAGTTGGGGAGGTGAAAGGGTTAAATGGAGGGAGGGATTATTGGGAAGAAATGAGATAAGGGTGGGGAGGAGCTTAAGGGGTTTTAGACAAGTGTAGCTGGGTAAGTAATCACATTTTGGCATGAACTTGCTACCCTCCCTCCCTCCCTTTTTTGTATTTTGGTTATGTTATTAGTTGGGGTAGGTGGAGAAAAGGGACAGGCTTGCCCTTTTCTGTTCCCCCTCCGGTGTGTGGTAGGGTTGCCACCTTTTAACAAGGGCAAAGTGGGACATGGGGTGTGGTCAGTAGGATAGGGGTGTGGCCAACATGGCACTGGCCACACCCCCACCACGACATCACCAGAGTTGTTAAAGGAGATGCAGTATTAGTTATGGATACAACATTGTGACATTACAGCATACTGAGAACTCAAACCATTTAAATGAAGTGAACTATTACTGCAAACACGCACATTAATCAGTTGTAACAGTAAATAAACTTTAAAGGAATAAAAAACACACTACTCATTAAACAGACATTTGTTTAAAAAGAACTGGCTCGAAAAACATTGGCACACGAAAGAACTGGCTTGAAAAACATTGGCATGCGAAAGAACTGGCTCGAAAAACACTGGCACACGAAAGAACTGGCTTGAAAAACATTGGCATGCGAAAAGAACTGGCTTGAAAAACATTGGCACGTGAAAGAACTGGCTTGAAAAACATTGGCATGCGAAAAGAACTGGCTCGAAAAACATTGGCATGAGAAAGAACTGGCTTGAAAAACATTGGCATGAGAAAGAACTGGCTTGAAAAACATTGGCACACGAAAGAACCGAGGAATGGAGCAAAAAAGAATTATTACAAACAGTTAGTAGGGGGCATTTTGGCCATTGGAAACTAACATTAACACAGCTTGTAGAAAATGAAATGCATTATTTTTACCACCGAACATGCCCACCTCACCCCAGCCCTCAAGAAAAGAAAGTTAACTGCATTTGCTGAACCAAAAAACACTAAAATGAATGAGAATGTAGTGGATACCATAGACCTGATTTAGCTTTTGACCACAGAAGTTAAAAGAAATGTATGGCACTAATTTACACAGCGCAATGGTCTATTAATGAACATGCCCAACAGCAGCACTGGTCATAATCGGATTATAATGAAAACAGTACATAAGTTTATTGAAGACACCACTAAAACACAAAATACAAACTTTGCTACTTATAAAAGCAAACTACCCTGTAACAACAACATGGTTTAGCACAATCACAAATACATTGCATTAACTTCTGAGCATGCATCCACAAAAAAAAAAAAAAAGAAAGAAAAAACAGGAAAAAGTCCGTAAACATTTTAACTTTAAAAATACTTCTTGCAAGAGAAGTAATATAAACTACAATGTACAACAGACTCCATGGGCTCCTTTTACCTCAAAACATATCAATTAAGAATAATTTACCCACCACAGCAATGCAATAAACAGGCCCAAGTAAAAGCAGCACACCCATATGCACATTACAAGCAAAGCAGTACATTTTAACCTTATTAAAAATGCATAAAAAATTAAATGCACACATTTGCAAGTATAAATGAAAACAATCTTGAAACAGCTTTGGCAAATTGACAACATGTACCTACTAGAATAATAAATGCATTACATTAACTGTTAACATTCCCCCTCAAAAAGTAGACTTGTACCACATACACATTGACTTGCAGGAATTAACAGGAAAAATTACCCAAACAGTATATCCTAACTTCCTGAAACCAACATTAAATTGCACACATTTCCATACAAAAAAGTGCAAACTATGCTCAAACATTTTCTATCTGCAAACAAATAATACCCACAAAAAGCTACGACAATAGAAATACATCACACTAAATTTATATTTCACTGCCCCCCCACCAGAAATAAACAACTTCTATACACAGTTCAGCTAATGCTTCTAAATCATACCCCCAAGAATAACAATTACATATACGTTCAGGTTTTATACCTTTAAAAAATACTACTCAAAAATCTCAAAATAACCACTGCACAGATTTAAATACTGCATACTGCACCCCCATCTACCTCTAAACATTAAAAAAATTAAACCACAGTATATTCCCATTTTAAACTACTACTCAAAAATCTCAAAATAACCACTGCACAGATTTAAATACTGCATATTACATCCCCATCTACCTCTAAACATTAAAAACTTAAATAAAGCACAATATTCCCATTTTAAAATAACTAAAGCCACAAAATGCTATTATGTACTTACCACTATCACAGTTTTTGCTGGGCTAGCTTGCTTCCTTCCTTCTGGAATGGCTCAAGTGGCTGGCAGGCTCCCTTGCTGGCTGGCAGGCTCCCTTGCTGGCTAGCAGGCTCCCTCTCTTGCAGGCTGGCTGGCTTCTTTGCTTGCTTGCTGGCTGGCTTCTTGGCTGGCTGGCTGGCTTCTTTGCTGGCTGGCTGGCTGGCTTCTTTGCTGGCTGGCTGGCTGGCTAGCTGGCTTGCTGGCTGGCTGGCTTCTTGGCTGGCTTCTTTGCTGGCTGACTTCTGTGCTGGCTGGCTGGCGAAATAGAATTTTCAGATCTTTTTCGTTTGCAGCTGTAGAGCTTAGTGCTCTACAGCTGCGACCTTTATTGGGCTCCACTTACTAAATCCCCGCCCCCTCCCGTCCCTGCAGCCAATTGCTGTTGCATTACACCACCCGGACCTAGCAGAGAATCCCTCTAACTGCAGGTCCCAGTGGTGACGTAGCCGCATTGCCGTGGAAAAAACAGAAGTATTTTCATTTTTTCCATGGCAATTGAATTTGCATCTGCGATGGGGGAAAACGGGACTTTTAAAGTCCCACTCTTGGTGAATGCGGGAAGAGGGATGAGAGGGTTCAACCCGTGAGTGTCCCGCTGACAACGGGATGGGTGGCAACCGTAGTGTGTGGAGGTTTATTCCAAGGATTTGTGGAAAGGAAATGAGCAGCTGGAGGAAGTTTGCTGAATAGCTAAGCAAACGGAGGTAAGGATGCTGCTTATTTGGTTGGTAATTTGGTAATTTGATGAATGGTTTATGAATTGAGATGGGATGCTGCTTCATAAGTAAAGTAAGTGAGCAAAGGTATGGACACTGCTTACTGGGCAGGATGAGCAGGTACGCTGTCCTGATTAACATTACAAAGATGTTTATGCTGTGTTTAGAATCAACTACATTATGTTCAGCTGTAAATAAAGTTGATAATCAAAGTTATGAAAGTTTAATGAAGGTTGTCAGATGTCATTTGGTGTGATGTGTTTTTTGATGGGAACCGGGACAAATACTGTTGTGATTCTGTCTGTAAAGGATGTATCAATGGAAATACTGTGGCTTTCTGGATTAGTTACAGTTTCTCATGGTGGAACTGAAATATTGTGCTTTGGATTTAAATGAATATCTATCTAGAAACCTTGTTTTTCTGTATCATTTTACTTTCATTGCAAATAAGAGATAAACTCAGTCATTCAAAGGATCCTTTATGGTTATGCTTTAGCAGACTCACTAGATGGAAGTGATTATCTGTAACAATACAATTTGTCTGCATACTATTAAACTGATAACAGTTTGATCTAAAATGATAAATTGTACACATTTATAAGAAAGCACAGTGGACTATATCACTGAAAAGTAGTAGCCACCTTTAAGCAGAGTTACAACGTTTTATTTTTGTGTACTTACAGATGTCATTTTTTGGAGTGTCTTGGGTTGTGGGACTGGGTGGCAATGAAGGGAACCTTTTTGCCACATTCATATCTGCAAACCACGCTGAGGTTCTGCATTTGCTTTATGAAATCATGGAATAAGGAAAGTGTAAACATTTCATTTTTGCTGCTGATTTATCATGTGTAAAATGTATATATGGAATATATGAATCATAAATATTGAAACTAGCAGTATCAGTTATGCAGTATTAGGTAGCACATTCACCTTTGGTGCCGAAGGCTGAGGGTTCTTTTCCTACACTATGAAGATCGATTGCTGAGCCTACATTGCAGCATATGGGAGTGCTGCACTCCTGAGTGTGCTGTCCTTAGGATAAGATATTAAACTGAGTTGGTAGGGGCTCAGGTGGATGTAAAAGATGACACAGCATCTATGGGAAGGAGTATGGGATATTCCCCAATGCCCTGACAAATTACAGGCACAGTCATATTCTGTCTTATAGAGCTAACCTGTCTGGTCTTTAAAGAAATGTGATATCCAGGTCTCAGAAAAGTGTATGCCTGACATACACAGCCAAGTTAGTTACTGCTATAAAAAAACGTTGAACAGAAATAATAACAATTTTTGGGTCTTCCAGACTCAACTTGGATAAGAAGTGTTACTACATAAAACACCAGAGTAAACACAAGGCTAATAAACAGAGAAATATGAGAGTCATTCTGCTAACTCAACAGTTTGCTCAGAAGTGCTCAAAGCAGAACCCCTTTTGTCACATAACTCACATTTGCACTTCTCATTACTCTTAAAAGCATATTCCTTACACATTTTATTAGAAAAAGACTGTATACTACAGACAAAAACTGTATATTGATATACCCTGTGTAAGTATAATTCATAGTTAAGTTTACATAATATCAGTGAGTCAAGTCAGTACAAACAGATAACCCCAACTGAGTAAACGCTTACTACAGAAATTATGCAAATCACAGAATCAGAGTAGCTTTTTCACTGAGTCTTGCATATCTGGTATAGGAATCATTAGGGGTGGATGAGGAATTACCATCCATGCTAGTTAATTCAGATGCATTACTTGCAGAACTCATGATAGTTCCAGAAGCAGATTTTGAAATCTCAGAAGTTCTATCAGCAATACACATTCATAGCTGTCTCAGACATCTCAAATATCTCAGGCAGAGGAAAGAGTGGCACACACCTGGTTTTATAATTTCTACAGCAATTTCTTTCATATAGTTTTGTGCCCTTTCCTTGTGTCCTTGAGCTCCGTATAATCTCAGACTCTGTTAACGACCTAGTGCAGTTACTTGCATGAGATTTCCGCCCAGAATTTTCAAGTAGTCCCACACTTTGTTGCCTTCCTGCAGACATGACAGATGTGTAGTACTTTGATTACAGCATTCCCTTGGTTTCGTCTCACCTTCCTCAGCAGTAATGAAGCTTGTGTTTTGCTTTTTGGCAAAGCAGACAAATGGCACTGCAAACTGTTTCTCAGACTTCTCCCTATCTATAGCTGTGATGCTGATAAATCTATATATTGTAATGATGTTTTTCGCTGTCTGTACAATACATTTCACGTGACCTAGTTTAACAGTATGAGATGAATGTGTATTTTTTCTTAAATATCACTTTTCTTTATCAATTTTTTTTTCACTGTTTCCACACTACTTTTCACTTGCCCATTGGACTGAGGATAACTTGAACCTAAAATAATGTGCTGAAGCTCAAAAGCTTAACAGAATATTTGAATTACTTGATAAATTGTGGAACATTTACTTTTCCAGGTAATCAGTGTCTGAGAAAGATTGATTTTGGATACACTAATAACAGTAAATGTTGTAATATCTTTCACCTGCACAACCTTTGAATACCTGGAATAATAATCATCACAGCAAAAAACTAAGGACCGGTAGAAAACAGTCATCCCATACCTTTATCTAAGTAAAACTGCTCATGTCAGGTAGTATAATTTCCTCTGATTCTGTCTATTCATGGTGCACAGTAAACTCTTTTTCACTATTTGTGCTGTCATATTAGACCAATACATAATATATTATTTTATTTCTTCACACTTTAATATTCCAAGCTAAGATTCAATGCTTTTCTGAAGCATTGTAATTCGTATTTATGATAGAATTAAATAGAATTAATTTTCTCTACCTTTTAAAGAGCAGACCTTGGATGCATGACAGTTTTTCTCTGAAGGTATTAAAATATGTTTGTTAACAGGGGTAGAGCACTGAGCCCCATGCACCCACTTCAAGCTCAGCCCAGCAGTGCTGTTTGACAGGAAAACAGAATCAAAGGATGAAGTTGGTTCACAACATCTTGCAAACCTGATATTAAGTCTCTTAAAATATGCATTTCTTTATCTTCTTGGTAGCTGTTCTCAATTTCTGCAGTTTCTTATATGCATTACAAGAATCCATATCTCAGTCTCCAGAATTTCAAATCCTTTTTCAGCCAGTATTCTCTGTGTTCATTTGGAGATGCTCTGTGTAACATGAGCAATAATATGCTGTTGTCTGCCTGGTTGCACTGTACTTGTGCATTATATCTCTGAAGCATTAACAACACTGATGTGTTTTGACTTTTTGAAGACACCCTGAAATAGTTTAAAATAAGTCAGTACTTATGTGTCTCATACATGTAACCATTGATATTCTGAGAAGCAGACACTGTGGCACGTCCATCTTTCTCTTTCTGTGTGGATCTAATTTGTACATCTGTTAATGCTCCAGATACATTTACAACTGGTCTACCTTCTTGCATTGGTACTATTCCCTGCCCATTTTCTCTTCCATCCACTTGAAATATCATAGGGAACGTTGTATCAAAATAATTAAATCAGGGTGCAGCAGATACAATATCTTTAGTAACTCAACACTTTTAATTTGGTCTTCAGGCCAATTCCAAATCACATCCTACTCCAGTAGCTTTCTTAGCAGTACAGTTACAGTGGATATAAAACGTGTACAGACCCCTGTTAAAATGCCTGGTTTTTGTGATATAAAAAAAATGAGACCACAATAAATAATTTCAAAACTTTTCCCACCTTTAATGTGACCTATAACCTGTACAATTCAATTGAAAAACAAACCTGTTAGGGGAAAGATATAAAAATAAAAAACGTACAATAAGCTGGTTGCATAAGTGTGCGCACTCTTAAATTAATACTTAGTTGAAGCACCTTTTGATTTAATTACAGCATTCAGTCTTCTTGGGTACACACCTGCCATCAATTAAAGAGACTCTGATTAACCCCAAATAACCCCCAGCTGTCCTAGTAGGATTTTCCTGACATTTACTCAGTTGCTGCCATAGTTCGCAGAGAGCTTACAAAGCATCAAAGGGATTTTCATTGTTGAAAGGTATCAGTCAGGAGAAGGGTACAAAAAATATCCACAGCACTGGATATACCATGGAACACAGTGAAGACAGTTATCAAAAAGTGGAGAAAATATGGGACAACAGTGACATCGCAAAGAACTAGTCATACCTCCAAAATTGATGAAAAGACAAGACGAAAACTGCTCAGGGAGGCTGCCAAGAGACCTACAGCAACACTGAAGGAGCTGTAGGAATTTCTGGCAAGTACTGGTTGTGTACTACATGTGACAACAATCTCCCATATTCTCCATATGTCTGGACTATGGGGTAGGGTTGCAAGATGGAAGCCTTTTCTTACACAGAAAAACATCCAGACCCTGCTAAAATTTGCAGAACAATACATCAGGTCTCCCTAAAGCATGTGGGAAAATGTGTTATGGTCTAATGAGTGATTGGTGAGCTGTGCATTTTGCCCTACGTTGTTGTATTATGGTCTAATGAGACCAAGGTTGAACTTTTTGGCCAGAATTTCCAAAAGGTAAGTTTGGCACAAAAACAACACTTCACATCAACAAAAGAACACCATCCCCAAGGTGAAGCATGGTGGTGGCAGTATCATGCTTTGGGGTTGCTTTTCTTCAGCTGGAACTGGGACTTTATTCAAGGTGGAGGGAATTATGAACAGTTCCAAATACCAGTCACTTTTGGCCCAAAACCTTCAGGCATCTGCTAGAAAGCTGAAGATGAAGAGGAATTTCACCTTTCAACACAACAATGACACCAAGCATACATTCAAATCAACAAAAGAATGGCTTCACCAGAAGAAAATTAAAGTTTTGAAATGGCCCAGCCAGATCCCAGACCTAAATCCAATAGAAAATCTGTGGGGTGACCTGAAGAGGGCTTTGAACAAGAGATGTCCTCTCAATCTGACAGATATGGGGCGGTTTTGCAAGGAAGAGTGGGCAAATATTGCCAAGTCAAGATGTGCCATGCTGATAGACTCTTACCCAAGAAGACTGAATGCTCTAATTAAATCAAAAGGTGCTTCAACAAAGTATTAGTTTAAGGGTGTGAACACTTATACAACCAACATATTGTAGATTTTTTATTTTTTATATTTTTTCTCCTAACAGATCTATTTGTTTTTCAATTGAATTGGACAGGTTGTAGGTCACATTAAAGGTGGGAAAAGTTTTGAAATGATTTATTGTAGTCTCATTTTTTTATATAAAAAAACCTGGCATTTTAACACGGGTGTGTACACTTTTTATATCCACTGTGTATCTGGCAAGTGTGGAATGAGCTTATGATCTTAGACATGTACTGTACCATGACCTAGAAAGAAGGGCAAATCTTTTAAAGTTATAATATTTATAATGGCATGTACTTGGAATCTGGCTGGATAAATATGATGTATACACTTGGGAAATGACACACCAGTCTGACGTCTACCTTTAGTTACTTTTCAAATGTTGGGACCTTATGCTGTCTAGTAGCTTTCTATGTTATATCATGTTGTTGTATTGCAGTACCAGCTGCCTAAAGATCATCCATTATACTAAACGTATCTCTCTCTTTAATACCTTTGGAGAGGAATGAATGCTGTGTGATAGTTTTTGAAATCTCTGTTTGCTCAGTTTTGTGCTCTAAGTGCTAAACTCTAAACTAGCTTCATTTAGCTTATTTTAGAAAAAGCTCTAATTAGTGTATAGCAATGAAAATTTGTTTGCAGTAGAAATCTCTTCCTGCAATGTCTGCAGTAGACAGTACTCCCTTAAAATCCATTGATGAAGGTCTTACAGATCTGAACAGGGTCTTACTTTGCCTTACTTTAAAGTGGTTATACTTTTAACAGATCTATCTCTATGCGTACATATAGCTTTATCTATATTTATAGATAGCTAATTCTAGATATTTATAGATAGCTAATATCTATATATAGATATAGGGTTGCTATTAATAGAGCAAACATAATTTGCTTAAAGGTAAAAGTTAACTGCATAATCTTGCAAGTATGATTTGTGTGTTTGTTAATAAGCTCAAAAACTCAGAAACACCATGTTCATATGTTCATAGGTTGGTACTAGGCTATTTGCCGTAGGGCCTATACAAGTCTAGCCATTACAATTCCCTGGATATTTCTTCCCACAATATTTACTTCCCTGGACCCCTGTCTAGCAGGGTGACTGACATGATCCCCGGGGTGAATTTCCTATCTCCCATCCAATCATCAAGGTTCCTCTTGAAGAGGGCCAAGGAGGTGCTCTGCTTGACAAGTATGGGCAGTCTATTCCAGAGTATGGGGAGTCTCTGGGTCAGGAACCTATCCCTCCAGCATGTTTTGTTCATTGTGATGACAAGGTTTAGATCCCTGGTGCGTGTGGTTCTGAGGGATTGGGATTTCTTTAAGTGGAGCATGTCCAATAGCTCAGGGTTTGACATGGCCTTGTATGTTAAGCAGAGATCACCTCTGAGTAGATGATATGCCACAGAGTATAGTTGGAGTGTTTTTAGACGGTCAGTATAGGGCATCTGCTTTAGGCCTGTATTCTGAGTGTATGTATGTGTGTATATGTGTGCTGAAGTACTGCAATTGGGTTTAGGGTTAAGGTTAATAAGGGGTGTTCAAAGCCACGTTGCACTAACTGTACTCATGTGTGCTAACCATAACCCTAAGTTCTAACCCTTAGAATAACTCTGTCCCTAAATATAATGCTATACGAAGAGCCTAATTTTGGCAATTTATCAAGTTGTGTACATTTGGGTATTTGGTGTGTATTTTCTGATAATTTGCATTCAAAGTACTATCAGTCTATTGTTAGGCACTGCTGTATATATATTTATATATGTGTGTGTGTGCCCGTGTGCATAAACTTAAGCTCTTGCTTTGTTTTCTTTTTCAGAACAATAGGCACTCTGCATAATTTACATATCAATAACAGCATCTCTGTGACACTTTGATGCAAACTCAAACAGTATGTCTGTGTTCCATTAATAAGCATAAAAACATAGATTTACCACTTATGTATTTCTCTGACCTGACTTCTTTTACAACTAATTTGGTCACATTGATTAATTTTAATATGACACCTAAACTCCATATAAAAATAGGAAAACTGGGACTGATATGACTTGTTTTCTAGACTTAATGTCAAACATCTTAATCACTTTATTGCCTTGCTACCCATGTGTTCACAGGCACTTTAGATTTTACATCACTGCCTGTCTTTAAAATATGAATTTTCTGTTGGTGTGATTTTTAACCATTAAAGTACATTGTCACATAGCGTTCCATTGCATCACACCTTTTACAGACTAGATTTTTTGCATTACACTGCCTGCTTTCATGTGGGCACACAATGCATGTACTGGGTGAGTGTCCTAGCTACTTGACTGCTCTCTCTCTTGGGCAAGGTGTTTTTCTGCCACATACAGTCCCAACAATGATTTTTTTTTTATTATCAGTTTTATCAGTTTTAAGACTTTGTTTATTTATCTTTGTATTTTCATCTTTTGTGTCAAACATTACCATGCCATTAGTTGGTGAATTTAGTTGCACATTCTGAGGTTCACATACACAGGATACATGAATAGCCTTATCAAGAGTTAAATTCTGTTAATAGTCCACATCTTACAGTCATTATTTTTACCATGAACAATTTTAGATCAGATTAATGAATCAGATAGCTCTTCAGATTCACAGTCATGTGCCCAGTGTCTCACATCTTGTCACATAAGTATCCACATTTTCTTGTCCACCATGATTTTTAGTTAATAATAAATATTTGACATCAGATAACTTCTTTAGCTAATAGTTTGCCAGTAACTTAGATTTCAGTACTGCCAAATTGCCTTTCTCCTTCTCACTCAGTTTAAAAATATTAAATACCTTAATTTCTTCCTCACCCATGGTAGGAAAAAACAATGCAGATATGACTGATTCTGTTTTGTCATTGAGGTTAATCACAGTCAGATACAACTGAAATATCTGGATCTATGTCCTTCAGTATCCAGACCAGTTCCCCTCTATTTTAAAAGTTGTTGGACATTGAATTGCTTGTGTTTTTATGCAAATAAATGAAAAATGTTGTGTGACAAAGGGGCTTGTCAAAGGGTGAAAATAAATATTGCAAGGGAGTCTGAATGAGAAACAAACTTTTATGTCTTATTCATCTAGTAAATGCAAGACAGTTGTTGAGAATAGGATCTTTCTAGTTGGAATAAAGAAAGAAAAAAGTGTGCAAGTGAGATCTGAGGATTTGAAAATGGAGGAATTTGAGCAGTTGAAAATTAAGAAAACTATTTCTGCTTTGCTGTAAAATGTACTACCAGTTCCTTATCTTCTGATAGTTGTCACAGAGGATTACTGCTGTGAGTTATAGTTGCTGTGGTACAAGGTTTGATTCCCTTAGTCCTCATTTGTCTAATGTGTGATTTTCAGGAAATCACTTAATCAGATATTCCTCACAGGTCATCCCTGAAAAGCAAATGGTTAGTAGTGGTCTTTCAGAATCAACTTTTATTAGATGGTCTAATGCACAAGACTTGACAGTAAATATAATGTCTCAAAAAAGGAGACATGAAACACTGTACTAGGTCAATGGTTAATTCAACAAATGCTCAGAACCCTTTGTTCACAAAACACATCCCCTCACCTATCACTGCTTGTAAAGATATTTATTTTTTATTTATTTATTTTACATTTGTTAACTGGGATAGTCCACTGGACACCGGTCCACTTTCAGTGGAGGCTCGGGGAGAAAAGCTCCCAACACAACAGTAACATGAAATAATGAATACTACAAAGTTTGCAAAGAAAATTAACATTCAAAATGCAGTGAGTTCTAAATCAAGTACTATGTGCAGACATAGCAGACACAGTTAGTAAAACAGAGTAATAATACTGTAATACTAGATTATTTAGTCTAAAAAAGATAAACTTCATTGTTGGAGAGATGTGTGTAAAACATCAGCTTCATAGAGATTATTAGTGTATAGATAGCAACATAAATACATTTTTATGTTGTATGCTTATAATTAATCTTAGAACCTAGACCCTAACCATAAATCTTGGCGGGTGAGAATAGTATGGTGGAGGTCTGACACAGCAGGGGGTCTAACCTTGTGCAGTGCATGAACATAGCCAATTACTAGTGAGATGCATTTTTAATGACTTTTTAAACTGGGAGAAGGAAGCGATAGTAGATATGTGACTGAGTATAGAGTTCCAGATTTTAGCTACATAATTAGAGAGGAGGGAGTCCCCTGCTGTATTTTAGACTTAGTTACTGTGAAAGTAACCTTGTTGCTGGAGCGAAGAGTCCTCTGTTACTGGTGTAGAGGTGAAGTAGGTTTTGTAATGCAGGTTTTTTTTCTGGTTCATACAGAATTTTATGGGCCAGAGAGAGTTGATTATAATGCAGGAGTCGAGGAAGTTCCAGTCAGTTGAGCTGCTTCAAGGATGAGCAGTGGTGAGATTTAAATGGGGAGTCAGAGGCGATGGAACCCTGGGGAACACCCAAGAGTGACTGGAAGAAGGGGGGGAGAGTTCTTGTTTCCACAAAACTGCTTGCTAACAGCTGGCTAGATAGCTTTGGAACCAGGCTATGGAGGGTTGAGAGAGTGCTAATTCGGATAGCTCTTTGATTAGAATGTCATGTCTAACAATGTCAAAGGCCTTTGAGAGATCTAGAAAGGTGGCAGAAACAAAGTTACCATTGTTTCTATGAGAGTTTACTGTACTGGAAAAGGACAAGCGGGCGGTGGTGGTACTATGGAATGGCTGGAAGCCATTCTGAGTGTTTGACAGGAGTTTATGGGTGTGCAAGTAGTCTAGCATTTGGAAGTGTACTCATTTTTCAAGGATTTTTGCTAGGGGAGATAGAATTGCTATAGGTCAGTAGTTTGTGAGTTCTGTGGAGTTACCTCCTTTATGCAGGGGGGTTATGTGAGATATTTTCCAAATATCAGGGACAGTGGTTTCTGAAAGGGATCTATTAATGAGTATGGCTATAGGGTAGGCCACTGCATCGGCAGCAGTTTTTAGGAATTCCCCTGGTAGTTTGTCAGCAGCCAGAGTAGTGGACTTTATTTTTTTGAGGTAATTATTTTATCCTATCTACAGAGACAGGCTGGAATTGGAAGGACCTATATTTTGTGTGAGTAGTGGAGGGTTCAGAGAATGGGGGTGAGTGCTAATTTTTCTGTTGGTTGGCTAGGGTCAGTATTGTCTCAGTAAAGAATTTGTTAAATTGAATGGCTATGCTGTCTGAGTTATTAACTAGGGTAGGAGAGGGAGTACCAGTTTTGCCTGGTAGTAGTAATTTGTTAATGGCTGCCCAAAGTTTTTGAGGGTGATTTTGGTGCTTGATTTGAAGGCTGGAGTTGTAATTAATCTTGTCAAGTTTTAATAGTTTACTACAGGGGGCTCAGGTGGATGTAAAAGATCACATGGCAACTATCGCAAGTTGAATGGGATGTTTCCCAATGCCCAGGCCAAATTTCCCCTAATAGTATAAAAAACACTTCAGGTCTTCTTTGAAAAGAAGCTACTAGTTGAGTGGGACTAAGGGAGTCAACATAGGATATATAAAGAAATAAACTGCTTACTTATGCATATGAGTTTAATGTTGGAAAACTTCATTATTCATTGTATTTTCATGTTTTCACAACCTTATCTACTTAGATTTTGTAATTGTCTTTACACATCTACAGATGGGATGCAGACATTTCCAAGAACATGTGTCATTTTTACCGTGATATCAGGGATGATACATTTCAGTTCAGTGTGTTTTTTTTTAATCAGTGTTAAGTATATTTAATTTGCTTATTTATTTATTTTAGTTTGATGACCAGGGAGGTCCACTGGGCTCAGGAGCCTGTTTTCAGTGGAGGCCCGGGGAGAAAAGCTCCACATTACATAGTAAACATTGAAATTTAACAGATTAAAGTTACGATTCGAGATGCCGATACATTAAGATAAACAAATTAAAATTAATATTAAGGATGCAGGTACATTATAAATCAGAGACATGAATTGGTACATTGGTTACTTAGCATTTGAGTCATATGTTGATATTAATTTTACAATGGTTACATAGAATATGAGTCTTGTTATGGAAGTTTTGGCAGAACAAGTATAAATGATAGGGAGGGGAGAAAAGGGAGAGCAAACTATTTACAATATTTACATTATGTACACGAGGTAACACTGAAGAATGAGTCATTTTCAGGGGAGTTAAGTAGTAAGGAAATAAGATTGTTGTATGGTTGTAGGATGTTGGATAGTGCAGGGCATTTAGTAGGGTTAAATAATAGCCTATGGGCAGCAGTAAGTTGGAGGTAGTCGAGATGGTTAGGAAGTTCTAGCCAGTTAAGTAAGTGGAGGGCAGAGCAATGGTGGGAGGAGTATTTGGCTTTTATGGCAAATTTTGAGATTTTATTGTAACAACTTTCCATTTTGGAAGAGATGGAGGCAGATAAATTAGTTAGTAGAGGGGCACCATATAATAGAGAGGGGAGAAGGTAGGTAGTGGCAAGAGTTTGTCTAGTAGAAGGAGAGAGATAGTGGATATTTCTGTATAGAAGGCCAAGTTTTTGAAGTGTTTTCTTGATGTTTAGTTGAATGTAGGTGTCAAATTTTAGGTGTTCGTTTATGGTAACCCCAAGTAGTTTGGTGTAGGGAACATTTTCTATAGTAGAATTGTTGTGGCTTCTAATTTGGAAAGATTGTTTATCAAGAAGGGAGGATTTTGAGGGTGGGAAGAGTAGTATTTTGGATTTGTTAGCATTTAGAGATAGATGGTTTTGGAACATCCAGTTCTCAGTGGTAGAGAAGGCAGTTTGAGTGTATGATTGAAGTTCTGGGAGGTTGGTGGCACAGCAGATTAAAGTGGAGTCATCAGCATATTGCACTATTTTAGTATTTGGGATGGCAGAGTGGAAATCATTGACAAAGATGTTAAACAGCATTGGGCCAAGAATGGATCCTTGGGGAACTCCAGTAAGAGTGGAAAGGAAGTTTGAGGTGCCTTTCCTCCATTTTACAGCTTGAGATCTGTCTGATAGGTAACTTGAGAACCAGGACAGGGTATTTTGAGAAAGGTTTAAGTTAGCAAGGTGGCTGAGGAGATGAGTATGGGAGATTGTACTGAAAGCCTTGGAGAAGTCTAATAGAACTGTAGAAACTATTTTTCCAGAGTCATGGGCATGGTTGACTATATCTAGGAATGAGAGAATAGAAATATTAGTGCTATGGCCAGGATGGAAGCCATGTTGGGTTTGAGAGATAAGATGTTTTTTGGTTAGGAAGGGCATTAGTTGGGTATGAATGCATTTTTACAGTATTTTTGATATTGGGGAGAGGATGGCTGTGGGGCAAAAGTTTGAGGTATTATTATTTTTACCACCTTTGTGGAGAGGATTTATAAAGGCAGCATGCCAAAGCTTGGTG
Organism: Protopterus annectens; assembly: GCF_019279795.1. Classification (NCBI taxonomy): domain Eukaryota; kingdom Metazoa; phylum Chordata; order Ceratodontiformes; family Protopteridae; genus Protopterus; species Protopterus annectens. The sequence continues at coordinate 433,994,667 of NC_056739.1, forward strand.
ATATAAGATTTTTGTATGGATCTGTTGACTAAGATGCTAATGGGGAGGGTGATACTGTCTGCAGCAATTTTTAAGAAGTTAGAAGGAATGTTGTCTGGGGCATTGGAGCATGGTTTTAGTTTACTGAGGAGTTTTTTTTATGTAGGAGGTAGAAACTGGTTTAAGTTCAAAGGTAGGGGGAGAGTTGGGTTTAGAGGCTGGGGCAGAGAGACTAACTTGTGTGGGTGGGGTATTTGGGAAGGACTTAGTTAGTTCAGCTATAGAGTTAGTAAAGAAGGAGTTGAATAGAGTGGCAATTTCTGGATCAGACTTAGTAGTGTCAGGGCAAGGGGTGTTTTTGGTGCCTGGGTTAAGTAGTGAGTTGATGGAGTTCCAGAATTGTTTGGGGTTTTTTGGAGTGGTTGGCTTGGAGTTTCATATAGTGGGATTATTTGTGTTTGATTATATGTCCTTTAGTAAGGTTGCGGAGTTGCTTATATTTAAGAAGGGTTTCAGGATGTTTATCGTGCTGAGAAAGTTTCAAAGCATTTATCTCATAGTTTCATAAGTTGTTTGGTTTCTTTCATTAACCATGGCACAGAGTTGCGTTTGACTCTTATAGTTAGTGGTGGGGCTTGGGTATTGAGTACATTTAGGAAAGTAAAGTTTAAGTAATCAACGGCATTATCTAGAGGAAGTGTTTTTAGATTATTACAGTTAGTTTGTTTAAGGTTGTTAGAGAAGGTTGTAGGGCTGAAGTTTGTAAGGTTATGTGTATGTATGTATTGGTGCTGGTGAGGGGAGGAGTGGGTTGCTCGGTGGATGAAGGCAGGCAGGTGATCACTAATAGAGTCAGGAAGGATGCTTGAGTGTAAGATGTTGTTAGGGTGGGTAGCTAGGATCCAGTCCAGAGTAGATCTAGGAGGATTGATTTTTATTGGGTCTAGTGATAGAGTTACTAAATTGAGTAAAGTTGAATAGATTTCCCCTAATAGTATAAAAAACACTTCAGGTCTTCCTTGAAAAGAAGCTACTAGTTGAGTGGGACTAAGGGAGTCAACATAGGATATATAAAAAAATAAACTGCTTACTTATGCATATGAGTTTAATGTTGGAAAACTTCATTATTCATTGTATTTTCATGTTTTCACAACCTTATCCACTTAGATTTTGCAATTGTCTTTACACATCTTCAGATGGGATGCAGACATTTCCAAGAACATGTGTCATTTTTACCGTGATATCAGGGATGATACATTTCAGTTCAGTGTGTTTTTTTTAATCAGTGTTAAGTATATTTAATTTGTTTATTTATTTATTTTAGTTTGATGACCAGGGAGGTCCACTGGGCTCAGGAGCCTGTTTTTAGTGGAGGCCCGGGGAGAAAAGCTCCACGTTGGCAGGATTCTGGTTGTTAATTTTGTTCCAGTGTATGTTAACGTCGCCTAGAATTTAGGTCTCTAGGTTAATATTAGTTCAGGCCCATTGGAGGATTTCTTCTAAAGTAGTGATGTTGTTACCTGGGTGAATATAGTGGGATATGATGCAGATACTTTTATGATTATTCATTTGTAGCACACCTATTACAAGTTCTGCATTGTTAAAATGAGGAATGGGATTTGGGTATGGAATAATGGGGAGTATGTTAGAGAATATCAAGGCTACCCCTCCACTTTTTCTATTCAAGCGGTCATATCTAAGGGCTTGGGTACCAGGGGGTAGGATGTCTGAGTAAGAGATGTATGGTTTTAGCCAAGTCTCAGAGATGGCTACACTGTCAGATAGGTTCTGGTTTAGCAAGGGATGGAAGATAGTTGCTTTATTTCGTAGACTGGGCATTGAGAGTAACTAATTTCAGGCTTTTGGGGCAGGTGGTTTTGGTTGTTTTTGGGGGGATGGGGTTGTTAGTAGTACTAGGTCTGGGGTTTGGGTGTATATCATCTGCTAGAAATAGGTGGAGGAAGAAAGAGTGTAGTAGGTGATTTAGTTTTCCTTTTGAGTGTTGGGGATAATATGACAGAGGTTTAGGGAAGTTGTATTTTGTTAAGGTCGGTAAGATCTTTGGTTTGAAGTAGTAGAGATGGTTGGGCTGTACTAATGAGGATGATATGGTATGGAAGCATGATATTGTAAGGGTGAGGTGGGGGCTGGGAGAGGTGCAGTGGGACAGGAAAGAAGGGGGAAGTGGAGTGGAGAAATAGGAGGTAGTATGGTACAGCAGAATTAGAATTAACAAGGTGATAGAGGGGATACGAAGAGTTTGTAGTAGTGCAGAATGCATAATGAGATGGTATAAGTTTGTCAGATAGAGTAGAAAGGGAGGTATAATGTAGGTGGGGTATAAGAGACCGAATGAAGAAGGGGGTGTGGAGTGGAGTATAGTGTATACTATAAGGGGAGTGGCCTTTAATTGATGGGTGGAGGTGAGAAGAGGAGGGGTAGAGAGAGGAGGACAGTGACTGGAGTGGTTGATGAAGGGAAGAGACTACTGGATGGAATAAATGTAGGAGTAGTGGGGGCGAGTGGAAATTGGGGGCAGAGTAGGGGAGCGGGTGAGCCTGTCAGGCAAACGGAGCGGGTAGAGCCAAGAAGACGAAAATCTTGCAAGAAAAACAATCAGTGACAGAGGCTAAGGACAATGGGTGGTCCTGTTATAATGAGTAAGTGTCAAGCTAGGGGTAAACTAAGGGCCAAGATTCCAGGCTCAAAAGGTTACTGGTTGGGTAACTGTAGATTTAGATCACTAACTCTTGCGATGTAATTAAGAAAAGAGGATAAGTTAAATACTTTTTCTGGAGAGTGCCGATGTCTAGTGGCGGAAATAGGGTAATAGCTAGTTGCTAAAAAGTAGAATATACCTGTGGGTTACAGGGAGCTTTACAGGAGGGGGGGGGGGTAAATGGCTGCAGAAGGCTGCAAGCACACACATGAGAGTTCAAGTTTACAGGGAGACAACTGTTATAGTCACAGTTCCAAAGTTTGTTTAATCTACCTACACAGTGAGTTGCTGACTGAGTTTCCAAAAGGCAGGTAGGTCACAGTATAACAAAAACAGGCAGTTCAGGGCATCCTTTTGGAGATGGCAGGAGAACTTTCTTTGCTGTTTAGTAGCAGAGAGGGCACCTGAGGAGAATGACTGTAAAGAAAGAATAGAGATGGATACTTTAAGAGGAGAGGGAGGGGAGTTCAGGATAGAAAGAGCAATGAGAGTATACTGCTGAGAGGAAGAGGATGAGGGGGCAGGGATGAGAAAGAAGACAAGGAATAGTGAGGAAGGTAAAGAGCAAGGAAAATCAATAATAGTAGCAAGTGGAGGCACATTAACAATAAGACATACATTTACATTATTAAAAACATTGCTAAGGAAAACTAACATTTCTTCAGATAAATGCATGATCCGGCCACTATGCAAACACAGAAATCAGCTGGAATAAAGTCACTATTAGTAGCACGCTGGAAAACTAAACACGTCTTCAGAATATTGAAGGTTCCAATTGCTATGCAAGCACGGCAAATCAGTGTATAAAGACACTATTGATAAAACGCTGGTAATATCTAGCTAAATTAATGGCATATCTGCTGTATAAAGTTGGAAAAACGCTGGTAATATCTAGCTACATTAATGGCATAAAATCATACAGCAGTTCCAAAACTAAGCGATACACGTGAGCAGAGCCAGCGGTTACAAAACGCTAGTAATATCTAGCTACATTAATGGCATAAAATTATATAGCAGTTCTAAAAATTATTTATTTATATATTTTATTTATTTGCAGTTTGATTACCGGGGAAGTCCACTGGGCCGAACTGACCCATTTTCAGTGGAGGCCCAGGCAGAAAAGCTCCAAGATACATTATAGAATTTTGATACAAATGATAGTTAATATTAAAAATCTTATGTAGAATAGTTACTCATAAATGCATTCAATATCATGCATAGTGAAATTCATTAAGCTTGAAGGTAGGGATCACACAGTTTCATTTGAGGAAAACAGATATGGGTTAGATGTGGAAACAGTTTACATACAAACCTTTTCAGAAAATGTAATTACGCTTTACATACACACATCAACAGTAAAATGTTATTTACAATATTTTAAAGGTTGGGCTGTGTGAGGGTAGCTGTAGGAGGTGAGAGCTTAGAGAGAAGCTGTAGAAATTGTTGAGAGCTTAGATAGGCTTATAGGAAGATAACTATGAGAGTTGTAGAGCTTGGGAACCAGAGCAAGAACCCCCTTGGATTAGGTTGGGTGAAGACAGATACATTTCCATTTAGTGGACAAAACTATGACTAAAACTAAGATACACTTGAGCAGAGCCAGCAGTTACAAAACGCACGGGGCCACATAACTAGTTAGCATGGCGGAGTTCTAGAAAAAAAGTTAGTTGATACTTGTTTATATAAGAGCTCCAGCTCCTGCCCCTGCAGTCCTACTGGAGATCTTGTAGAGTCTCCTTGGGCTGCTGCACCTCATCTCCCTTAGTATTCCTATTAGGTTTCACATTTCATTCAGCAATATTACTGTTCATCAACACTGCACAATTATGATTCAGTTTTCCAAGTCCCAATCATTTCCTTTGCATAGAGCTACAGTGAAACGTCACCGCTCATAGTGTTCGCTTACTGTTACATTCACCAGTTTCTGTGGAGCTATATTATTGTACAAGAAAGACAGCTTGCCTGGTGGCTTAAATAAAGAAATCGTAGGCTCAGTTCTCTTACTTACATCATGAAATGCATTACTTTGTTTTCTCAAATTTAAAATATAAAATGTTTATTAGTAATCTATAAAAAACATTGTGCTCTTACACTACAGCAGGATTTAACAACTGGAACATTCTGTTACTTGAGATGCAGTATATAACCACTTTATACAAAATACTAAAGAAAATGGTTCTCATTTTACTTTCTAATATAAAACTGGTGGGTTTCCATGCCCAGTAATAAATGGTGCTATTGCTAATTCCTCTGCCAGGTCTACAAAGAAAAGCATGGACTTTAGTTTCTGTTGTCTCCCTCTTCTAGTTTTTGTTCAAGGCATTTGGGTCAAAGTGGAATGCAGTTTAGCCCTCCTTTGCTTTCATATAAAGCAATAAAGCCAGTATCCACAAACGTTTATTCACTCTGATGCCTCGGCACAAAAATTCCTTCAAGGAGTATAGCAAATCTAAAAACACTCTGCCTTATATACACACTAAACACATCAATTAGCACTAGGGTAACCGGTAATTAAATCAATACAATCAAATTTAAAAAATGTCAATTACACTCCATAGAGGTGGTGGTGCTGTGGTAGCGTTGTCGCCTCACAGTAAGACGTTGTCCTGTTCGATTCTCAGCTAGAGCGTCTTCTGTGTGGAAACATACGTGAATGGGTGTACCTTCGTTCAAGGTTGTGCATCAGAGCTGGCAACTCGGCACGTAAAAATCTACTGCCAATCATTACTGGACCGGAATTCCACTGTGGCGACCCCTAACCAGGAAAAGCCAAAAGACACATATATTCATTCCCTTAGGAGTCAAAGTGTCAAATTTTAAAATGTACAAAAACTCTTTATATAATAACTTATTCTTTAAATTCACCAACTTCCCAGTGAAATTATCTACTTTTTCCAATACATTACCTTTCCTTTGCTTTCAAGTCTGAGCCTTATTTTTTATTTTATTTATTTTACATTTGTTAACTGGGATATTCCACTGGACACAGGTCCACTTTCAGTGGAGGTTCTGGGAGAAAAGCTCCCAACACAACAGTAACATGAAATAATGAATAATACAAAGTTTTCAAAGAAAATTAACATTCAAAATGCAGTGAGTTCTAAATCAAGTACTATGTACAGACATAGGTTCACAGGTTCATAGGTAGGTACTAGGCTATTGGCTCAAGGGCCTACGTAAGCCTAGCCAGCAAGGTTCCATAGCTTACGCCACCCAAGAAAGTTATTTCCCTGTGCCACTGTCCAGCAGAGACACAGAAGTGATCCCCGGGGTGTATTTCCTATGTCCCATCCACTCATCAAGGTTTTTCTTGAAGAGTGCTAATGAAGAACTTTGCTTGACATAGATGGGTAGCTTATTCCAGAGTATAGGAAGTCTCTGGGACAGGAATCTATCCCTCCAGCATGTCCTGTTTATTGTGGTGACAAGGTTTAGGTCCCTAGAGCGTGTAGCTCGGAGGGATTGGGATTTCTTTAGGTGTAGCATGTCCAGCAGCTCTGGGTTTGACATAGCTTTATATGTTAGGCAGAGATCACATCAGAGTAGGTGATATGCTACGGTGTAAAGCTGGAGTTTTTTGAGGTGGTCAGTGTAGGGCATTTGTTTGAGGCCAGTAATCCTCTTTGTGAGGTACTTCTGTGGCCTTTCCAGGTGCTGCAGATGTCTTGTGAGGTACATTCCAAAAGGGGTGTTGTACTCTACAATGGGTCTAATGAGTGATGAGTAGAGGGGAACAATGACCTCTTTTTTCCTGGATGAGAACCCTTTTATGATGAGGTGTGCCACGTAGAAGGACTTCCTGACTACTGTGGCGATGTGACTATCAAACGAGAGACTACTGTCCACCTGGGTCCCAAGGTCTGTTATCACGCATTCGGTGTTAAGTAGATTGCTGCCTATGTGGTAGTTCATGGGTACAAGGTTTTTACCAAAGGGGATGACACTGCACTTTTTGGCATTGAGCTTGAGGCCATGGCTCTGAAACCAGGCATCTGTCTCAGTGAGGCCATTCTGTAGGATGTCCACATCATTTGGGGACTTGACTATGGCTCCTAGTTTGCAGTCATCTGTGACTTCATTAGCTAGAGGCCCTTTGTGTTAGCCTGTACATCAGAGAAGTAGATACCAAACAGGAGAGGTCCCAGGACGGAACCCTGTTGTACTCCACTTGTCACTGCTTTAAGGTCAGATCTGGAGTCTGCAACTTTTACAGTGTGGGTTCTGTCAGTGAGCCAGTTGGCAACCCATTTTGTGATGTAGGGATTTATACCTAGTTTAGTGAGTTTAAATATAATTCCAGAATGGGGGATTGTGTCGAAAGCCTTGGCGAGGTCAAGATAGGCTGTGTGAACCACCTTACCCTCATCCACGGCTTTGGTGACTGACTCAAAGAAGTCAATCAGGTTAAGGAGGCATGATCTGCCTTTCACAAACCCGAACTGGGTGGGATCCAGAGTTTGGAGGTTACCAATGTCTTTGTTTATGAGTTCCATGATGATACGTTCCATGGCCTTGCAGACCAGGCTCGTCAGGCTAATAGGTCGATAGTTCCCGGGATCAGTGGTGGCTCCCCCTTTGTGGAGTGGGATAACTGTTGCTGTGCGCCATTCAGTCGGCACAAAGCCTAATGCGAGGCTATTATTGAACATGGTGCTTAGGTGGGAAGCCAGTTTGTTCTGAAGTTCGCATAAAACGCAGCCTGGGATGTTGTCCGGTCCCATGGATGCTGTGTTTTTGGCTTTAGAGAGTGCAGCTTTGACCTGCGTAGTTGTGATTACAGGGTCTCTGCATTCTTCCTGTATAGATATGGGCCCTTTAGGGGGTGAGGGGGGGGGTAAAGTTAGCACTGAACCGATCTGCCAGGATGTTGGCAATATCAGTTGGTTCTGTAATTTTCGTGCCTTTGTGCTGTAACTCAGAGCAGATCTGGGTGTTGCCATCTAAATTCTTGACATAGCTATAGAATGCTTTGTGGTTGTCCTTGGAGTTAGTGGCAATTTTGTTTTCGTAGCTAGCTTTGGAGGATCTTATAAGGGATCTCAGCTTCTTACTGAGGCTAACCAGGGAGCTCCACAACTCATGGGATTTTACTCTCTTTTGCAACAGTTTCTTCCTTCTGTTGTACAGTTTGTTTATGGCAGGAGACCACCAGATTGGCTTCCTTATTTTGGAGGATAGCTTCTTGGTTCTGTTTGGGATAGCACAATCCATGCGCTCGTCTAAGTACTTATAGAGTGCATTTGTGTAGGATTCTGCAGTTGTAACTGTATTGTCCATCTGCTTGGGCGTCATGAAGTTCTCCACTTCTGTCTTAAGAAGCATGAAGTTGGCTTTGGAGAAATCTTTTACTGTGGTTTCCTTAATGGGGGGTGGGGGTGGGATGTGGATATCAAGGGTGATAAGCTTATGGTCAGAGCGGACCAACAAGGAGTTGACTTCAGGTGTGCCGGTCACTCATATTGGTATGACTAGGTCTAGGATATTGTTGCCCTTGGTGGGGGTGGGGATAAGTTGATCTAGGGCATTGGAGTTTATGAATTCCAGAAAGCGTTGAGCTAAAGAGTTGGTGCACGAGTAGTTTTCACAGTTAATGGTGGGGTAGTTGAAGTTGCCCATTATTAGGGTGTTTGGTTGAACCTTAATATTTTCCAGTACATCAAGAAAAGAGGAGTGGGAATCCTGGGGCATGGTGGGGGATCTGTAGCAAGCTACAGTTTGGATTGCAGTTTTGCCCAGAGTTAGTTGCACTTGGATAACCTCGGATGGAGGTGTGGATATCCTTAATGAATATGGACACACCTCCACCTTTGGTGTTTTGGTCCAGGTTACAAGACCGAAAAGTGTGGTATGAGTTATAACCTGGTAGTGCAGGGGTGCTCTCTGGATCCTTTAACCAGGTCTCAGTCACTGCACAGATATCGATGTTCTCCATTTTAAGGAGTGCCTCGAGTCTCGAGTGAGTACATTTTGTGATTTAGACTTCTACAATTGAGTAGCATTACCCTCAGTTTTTGCTTGCCTATTCCTGTTATGGTGGTGAATTTGTTATTTGAACCCTGCCTAAAAAAGGCACTATAGGGGCAACAAGAGCCTTAGCCAGTTACTGGAATCCCAGGGGCGACAGGTGCAGGCCATCTGTGGAAAAGCATCGTGGTCTGTCGACCATATCATCCCAAGCAGACAGATACTGGATCCCCTTACGACGACACCAGAAGCTTAGCCAATTGTTGAAGTCAATCATTTTGTCCTTGTAATGCGGTATCATTCTGGGTGATGGCAGAATGCTACTCAGGGCTAGGGTCATACCTGCCTGGGCTACAAGATCGGAGAGCTCTTCCATGTCTCTTTTCATGTAGTCCAGGGAGGTAAGTCTCAGGTCATTCACACCAACATGGACAATGACAGTCATATTTGTACTTGTTGTGGAGTGACCTGAGTGCGTGGGTTATGTGGCGGATCCTGGTACCCGACATGCAGCTGACAGCAACCTTCTCCTTGTTTAGCCTGGTGAGTGGGACATCAGTGTGCCTGACTATAGAGTCACCTATGACTAGTGTGTTGGGTACGTTGTTTTGTCTTATTGGCTGTGGTTGAGTGGCACACTGAGTCTGTGGGCTATGTGTCATTTGGGTTGTGTTGGGGGATGGAGGTTGCTTGTGTTTCTGCTTTGGGGTATATCATCTGCTAGAAACTAGTGGAGGAAGAAAGAAGGTAGTAGGTGATTTAGTTTTCCTTTTGAGTGTTGGGGATAATATGACAGAGGTTTAGGGAAGTTGTATTTTGTTAAGGTCGGTAAGATCTTTGGTTTGAAGTAGTGGAGATGGTTGGGCTGTACTAATGAGCATGATATGGTTTGGAAGTGAGGTATTGTAAGGGTGGGATGGGGGCTGGGAGAGGTGCAGTGGGACAGGAAAGAAGGGGGAAGAGGAGTGGAGGAATAGGAGGTAGTATGGTACAGTAGAATTAGAATTAACAAGGTGATAGAGGGGATATGAAAGGTTTGTAGTAGTGCAGAATGCATAATGAGATGGTATAAGTTTGTAAGATAGAGTAGAAAGGGAGGTATAATGTAGGTGGGGTATAAGAGGCAGAACGAAGAAGGGGGTGTTGAGTGGAGCATAGTGTATACTATAAGGGGAGTAGCCTTTAATTGAAGGGTGGAGGTGAGAAGAGGAGGGGTAGAGAGGAGGACAGTGACTGGAGTGGTTGATGAAGGGAGGAGACTACTGGATGGAATAAATGTAGGAGTAGTGGGGGTGGGTGGAAATTGGGGGCAGATTAGGGGAGTGGGGTGAGCCTGTCGGGCGAACGGAGTGGGTAGAGCCAAGAAGATGAAAATCTTGCAAGAAAAACAATCAGTGAGAGAGGCTATGGACTATGGGTTGTCCTGTTATACTGGGGTAAGTGTCGAGCTAGGGGTAAACTAAGGGCCAAGATTCCAGGCTCAAAAGGTTACTGGTTGGGTAACTGTAGATTTAGATCACTAACTCTTGCGATGTAATTGAGAAAATAGGATAAGTTAAATACTTTTTCTGGAGAGTGCTGACGTCTAGTGGCGGAAATAGGGTAATAGCTAGTTGCTAAAAAGTAGAATAAACCTGTGGGATACAGGGAGCTTTACAGGAGGGGGGGGTAAATGGCTGCAGAAGGCTGCAATCACACACACGAGAGGTCAAGTTTACAGGGAGACAACTGTTATAGTCACAGTTGCAAAGTTTGTTTAATCTACCTACACAGTGAGTTGCTGACTGAGTTTCCAAAAGGCAAGTAGGTCACAGTATAACAAAAACAGGCAGTTCAGGGCATTGTTTTGGAGATGGCAGGAGAACTTTCTTTGCTGTTTAGTAGCAGAGAGGGCACCTGAGGAGAATGGCTGTAAAGAAAGAGAGAATAGAGATGGATACTTTAAGAGGAGAGGGAGGGGAGTTCAGGTTAGAAAGAGCAATGAGAGTATACTGCTGAGAGGAAGAGAGGATGAGGGGGCAGGGATGAGAAAGAAGACAAGGAATAGTGAGGAAGGTAAAGAGCAGGGAAAATCAATAATAGTAGCAAGTGGAGGCACATTGACAATAAGACATACATTTACATTATTAAAAACATTGAGGAAAACTAACATTTCTTCAGATAAATGCATGATCCGACCACTATGCAAACACAGAAATCAGCTGGAATAAAGTCACTATTAGTAGCACGCTGAAAAACTAAACATGTCTTCAGAATATTGAAGGTTCCAATTGCTATGCAAGCATGGCAAATCAGTGTATAAAGACACTATTGGTAAAACGCTGGTAATATCTAGCTACATTAATGGCATAAAATCATACAGCAGTTCCAAAACTAAGCGATACACGTGAGCAGAGCCAGCGGTTACAAAACGCTAGAAATATCTAGCTGCATTAATGGCATAAAATTATATAGCAGTTCTAAAAATTATTTATTTATATATTTTATTTATTTGCAGTTTGATTACCGGGGAAGTCCACTGGGCCGAACTGACCCATTTTCAGTGGAGGCCCGGGCAGAAAAGCTCCAAGATACATTATAGAATTTTGATACAAATGATTGTTAATATTAAAAATCTTATGTAGAATAGTTACTCATAAATGCATTCAATATCATGCATAGTGAAATTCATTAAGCTTGAAGGTAGGGATCACACAGTTTCATTTGAGGAAAACAGATATGGGTTAGATGTGGAAACAGTTTACATACAAACTTTTTAAGAAAATGTAATTACGCTTTACATACACACGTCAACAGTAAAATGTTATTTACAATATTTAAAAGGTTGGGCTGTGTGAGGGTAGCTGTAGGAGGTGAGAGCTTAGAGAGAAGCTGTAGAAATTGTTGAGAGCTTAGATAGGCTTATAGGAAGATAACTATCAGAGTTGTAGAATTTGGGAACCAGAACAAGAACCCCCTTGGATTAGGTTGGGTGAAGACAGATACATTTCCATTTAGTGGACAAAACTATGACTAAAACTAAGATACACTTGAGCAGAGCCAGCAGTTACAAAACGCACGGGGCCACATAACTAGTTAGCATGGCGGAGTTCTAGAAAAAAAGTTAGTTGATACTTGTTTATATAAGAGCTCCAGCTCCTGCCCCTGCAGTCCTACTGGAGATCTTGTAGAGTCTCCTTGGGCTGCTGCACCTCATCTCCCTTAGTATTCCTATTAGGTTTCACATTTCATTCAGCAATATTACTGTTCATCAACACTGCACAATTATGATTCAGTTTTCCAAGCCCCAATCATTTCCTTTGCATAGAGCTACAGTGAAACGTCACCTCTCATAGTGTTCGCTTACTGTTACATTCACCAGTTTCTGTGGAGATATATTACAGTACAAGATAGACAGATTGCCTGGTGGTTTTAATAAATAAATCATAGGCTCAGTTCTCTTACTTACATCATGAAATGCATTACTTTGTTTTCTCAAATTTAAAATATAAAATGTTTATTAGTAATCTATAAAAAACATTGTGCTCTTACACTACAGCAGGATTTAACAACTGGAACATTCTGTTACTTGAGATGCAGTATATAACCACTTTATACAAAATACTAAAGCAAATGGTTCTCATTTTACTTTCTAATATAAAACTGGTGGGTTTCCATGCCCAGTAATAAATGGTGCTATTGCTAATTCCTCTGCCAGGTCTACACAGAAAAGCATGGACTTTAGTTTCTGTTGTCTCCCTCTTCTAGTTTTTGTTCAAGGCATTTGGGTCAAAGTGGAAAGCAGTTTAGCCCTCCTTTGCTTTCATATAAAGCAATAAAGCCAGTATCCACAAACGTTTATTCACTCTGATGCCTCGGCACAAAAATTCCTTCAAGGAGTATAGGAAATCTAAAAACACTCTGCCTTATATACACACTAAACACATCAATTAGCACTAGGGTAACTGGTAATTAAATCAATACAATCAAATTTAAAAAATGCCAATTACACTCCATAGAGGTGGTGGTGCTCTTGGTAGCGTTGTCGCCTCACAGTAAGACATTGTCATGTTCGATTCTCAGCTAGAGCGTCTTCTGTGTGGAGACATACGTGAATGGGCGTACCTTCGTTGAAGGTTGTGCATCAGAGCTGGCAACTCGGCACGTAAAAATCTACTGCCAATCATTAATGGACCGGAATTCCGCTGTGGCGACCCCTAACCGGAAAAAGCCAAAAGACACATATATTCATTCCCTTAGCAGTCAAAGTGTCAAATTTTAAAATGTACAAAAACTCTTTATATAATAACTTATTCTTTAAATTCACCAACTTCCCAGTGAAGGGTGAGATGGGGGCTGGGAGAGGTACAGTGGGACAGGAAAGAAGGGGGAAGAGGAGGTAGTATGGTACAGTAGAATTAGAATTAACAAGGTGATAGAGGGGATACGAAAGGTTTGTAGTAGTGCAGAATCCATAATGAGATGGTATAAGTTTGTAAGATAGAGTAGAAAGGGAGGAATAATGTAGGTGGGGTATAAGAGACAGAACGAAGAAGGGGGTGTGGAGTGGGGCATATTGTATACAATAAGGGGAGTAGCCTTTAATTGGTGGGTGGAGGTGAGAAGAGGAGGGGTAGAGAGGAGGACAGTGACTGGAGTGGTTGATGACAGGAGGAGACTACTGGATGGAATAAATGTAGGAGTAGTGGGGGCGATTGGAAATTGGGGGCAGAGTAGGGGAGCGGGGTGAGCCTGTCGGGCGAATGGAGTGGGTAGAGCCAAGAAGACGAAAATCTTGCAAGAAAAACAATCAGTGAGAGAGGCTATGGACAATGGGTGGTCCTGTTATACTGGGTTAAGTGTCCAGCTAGGGGTAAACTAAGGGCCAAGATTCCAGGCTCAAAAGGTTACTGGTTGGGTAACTGTAGATTTAGATCACTAACTCTTGCGATGTAATTAAGAAAATAGGATACGTTAAATACTTTTTCTGGAGAGTGCCGACGTCTAGTGGCGGAAATAGGGTAATAGCTAGTTGCTAAAAAGTAGAATATACCTGTGGGATACAGGGCGCTTTACAGGAGGGAGGGAGGGAGGGTTAATGGCTGCAGAAGGCTGCAAGCACACACACGAGAGGTCAAGTTTACAGGGAGACAACTGTTATAGTCACAGTTCCAAAGTTTGTTTAATCTACCTACACAGTGAGTTGCTGACTGAGTTTCCAAAAGGCAGGTAGGTCACAGTATAAGAAAAACAGGCAGTTCAGGGCATCCTTTTGGAGATTGTAGGAGAACTTTCTTTGCTGTTTAGTAGCAGAGAGGGCACCTGAGGAGAATGGCTGTAAAGAAAGAGAGAATAGAGATGGATACTTTAAGAGAAGAGGGAGGGGAGTTCAGGATAGAAAGAGCAATGAAAGTATACTGCTGAGAGGAAGAGGATGAGGGGGCAGGGATGAGAAAGAAGACAAGGAATAGTGAGGAAGGTAAAGAGCAGGGAAAATCAATAATAGTAGCAAGTGGAGGCACATTGACAATAAGACATACATTTACATTATTAAAAACATTGCTAAGGAAAAATTAACATTTCTTCAGATAAATGCATGATCCGGCCACTATGCAAACACAGAAATCAGCTGGAATAAAGTCACTATTAGTAGCACGCTGGAAAACTAAACACGTCTTCAGAATATTGAAGGTTCCATTTGCTATGCAAGCACGGCAAATTGGTGTATAAAGACACTATTGGTAAAACGCTGGTAATATCTAGCTAAATTAATGGCATATCCACTGTATAAAGTTGATAACACGCTGATAATATCTAGCTACATTAATGGCATAAAATCATATAGCAGTTCCAAAACTAAGCGATACACTTGAGCAGAGCCAGCGGTTACAAAACGCTAGTAATATCTAGCTACATTAATAGCATAAAATTATATAGCAGTTCTAAAATGTATTTATTTATATATTTTATTTATTTGCAATTTGATTACCGGGGAAGTCCACTGGGCCAAACTGACCCATTTTTAGTAGAGGCCCGGGCAGAAAAGCTCCGAGATGCATTATACAAGTTAGATACAAATGATTGTTAATATTAAAAATCTTATGTAGAATAGTTACTCATAAATGCATTCAATATCATGCATAGTTAAATTCATTAAGCTTGAAGGTAGGGATCACACAGTTTCATTTGAGGAAAACAGATATGGGTTAGATGTGGAAACAGTTTACATACAAACCTTTTAAGAAAATGTAATTACGCTTTACATACACACATCAACAGTAGAATGTTATTTACAATATATAAAAGGTTGGGCTGTGTGATGGTAGCTGTAGGAGGTGAGAGCTTAGAGAGAAGCTGTAGAAATTGTTAAGAGCTTAGATAGGCTCATAGGAAGATAACTATCAGAGTTGTAGAGCTTGATAACCAGAGCGAGAAACCCTTTGGATTAGGTTGGGTGAAGGCAGGTACATTTCCATTTAGTGGACAAAACTAAGACTAAAACTAAGAGATACACTTGAGCAGAGCCAGCAGTTACAAAATGCACGGGGCCACATAACTAGTTAGCATGGCGGAGTTCTAGAAAAAAAAACAGCTTGTATAAGTTAGCTGATACTTATTTATATCAGGGTTCCAGCTTCTGCCCCAGCAGTCCTACTGGAGATCTTGTAGAGTCTCCTTGGGCTGCTGCACCTCATCTCCCTTAGTATTCCTATTAGGTTTCACATTTCATTCAGCAATATTACTGTTCATCAACACTGCACAATTATGATTCAGTTTTCCAAGCCCCAATCATTTCCTTTGCATAGAGCTACAGTGAAACGTCACCTCTCATAGTGTTTGCTTATTGTTACATTCACCAGTTTCTGTTGAGATATATTATAGTACAAGATAGACAGATTGCCTGGTGGTTTTAATAAATAAATCATAGGCTCAGTTCTCTTACTTACATCATGAAATGCATTACTTTGTTTTCTCAAATTTAAAATATAAAATGTTTATTAGTAATCTATAAAAAATATTGTGCTCTTACACTACAGCAGGATTTAACAACTGGAACATTCTGTTACCCGAGATGCAGTATATAACCACTTTATACAAAGTACTAAAGCAAATGGTTCTCATTTTACTTTCTAATATAAAACTGGTGGGTTTTCATGCCCAGTAATAAATGGTACCATTGCTAATTCTTCTGCCAGGTATACAGAGAAAAGCATAGACTTTAGTTTCTGTTGTCTCTCTCTTGTAGTTTTTTTTCAAGGCATTTGAGTCAAAGTGGAATGCAGTTCAGCCCTCCTTTGCTTTTATATAAAGCAATAAAGCCAGTATCCACAAACGTTTATTCATTCTGATGCCTCGGCACAAATGCCTTCAAGTAGTATAGCAAATCTAAAAACACTCTGCCTTATATACACACTAAACACATCAATTAGCACTAGGCTAATTGGTAATTAAATCAATACATTCAAATACATACATACATACATACATACAATCAAATAAAAAAATGCCAATTACACTCCATATTTATTCCCTTAGGAATCAAAGTGTCAAATTTTAAAATGTGCAAAAACTCTTTATATGATAACTTATTCTTTAAATTCACCACCTCCCCAATGAAATTATCTACTTTTTCCAATACATTGCCTTTCCTTTGCTTTCAAGTCTGAGCAATATCTGCTGATGTAAAACTCCATGCCAAGCTTGCTCCACTCTTTTACCCCAACTGAAAGTATTTGCATTTTTGCTAAACAGCACTCTAAATGGGGTTAGAATTGTGTTAAAAAGAGATATTTTAATATCCTTCAGCATTCTTTTCAGGAAGACAAGCTTATGTCAAAAAATTGTAAGGTGTTACAACCGCTCTTCCATGTCTTGAGACTGTATAATCTAAATTTTGCATGTGCTTTGATAATACATTTAAAAATGGATTCTAAGTCTGTAAATCAGCTTCTTATCACTGGGTTAAAGTGGTCAAAACACTAACAACTTATTTTTAAACATTTATCCTGATAGTAACCTTTGTGGACAAAATAGAAACATTAAAACTGAAAATGCATCCCAAACATTGCCTTACAGGTTGTTTTTTTCTGGATTTCTGTGTGATGCCGGTCAGTCCAACCCACTTTGTTCACCCTCGCTCTTCTTGGGCTCAATCTGCTCCCCTACCCTACCTCCATTCCCACCCATCCCCCACATTATTTAAATATATACCTAACAAGCCACGCCCCTTTCCTACCTTCCAATTAAATAATAAACTTCTCTTTTTAGTTAATAATAAATATTTGACATCAGATAACTTCTCTAGCTAATAGTTTGCCAGTGACTTAGATTTCAGTACTGCCAAATTGCTTTTCTCCTTCTCACTCAGTTTAAAAATATTAAATACCTTAATTTCTTCCTCACCCATGGTAGGAAAAAACAATGCAGACATGACTGATTCTGTTTTGTAATTGAGGTTAATCACAGTCAGATACAACTGAAATATCTGGATCTATGTCCTTCAGTATCCAGACCAGTTCCCCTCTATTTTAAAAGTTGTTGGACATTGAATTGCTTGTGTTTTTATGCAAATAAATGAAAAATGTTGTGTGACATAGGGGCTTGTCAAAGGGTGAAAATAAATATTGCAAGGGAGTCTGAATGAGAAACAAACTTTTATGTCTTATTCATCTAGTAAATGCAAGACCGTTGTTGAGAATAGGATCTTTCTAGCTGGAATAAAGAAAGAAAAAAGTGTGCAAGTGAGATCTGAGGATTTGAAAATGGAGGAATTTGAGCAGTTGAAAATTAAGAAAACTATTTCTGCTGTGCTGTAAAATGTACTACCTGTTCCCTATCTTCTGATAGTTGTCACAGAGGATTACTGCTGTGAGTTATAGTTGCTGTGGTACAAGGTTTGATTCCCTTAGTCCTCATTTGTCTAATGTGTGATGTTCAGGAAATCACTTAATCAGATATTCCACATGGGTCATCCCTGAAAAGCAAATGGTTAGTAATAGTTCATAGGTTCATACTAGGCTATCTGCCCTAGGGCATTTATAAGCCTAGCCAGAATGCGTTTGGCTTTCACCACCCATTTTAAATTTATTTTGCTATGCCCTTTTTCGAGGTTAGTATACTGTGCCTCTGTCTAACAGTGACACAGAAGTGATACCCAGGGTAAACCTACAATCTCCCATCCACTCATCAAGATTCCTCTTGAAGAGAGTCAATGAGGGACTCTGCCTAACCTGGACTGGGTTTTTATTCCAGAGTGAAGGGAGCCTCTGGGTTATGAATCTGTCCCCCCAGCATGTCCTACTTATTTCAGTGCTGAGGTTCAAGTCTCGAGCGTAGCTTGATGGGATTTGGATTTTCTGAGGTGCAGCATGTCCATTAATTCTGGGTTGGACATGGCTTTATACGTCAGGCACAGATCGCCTCTGAACAGGCAGTATGCCACTGAGTAGAGCTGGAGTTTCTTTAACTGGGCAGCATATGGCATCTGTTTGAGCCCTTTGATCCTCTTGGTGAGGTACTTTTGGGGTCTTTCCAGTTGCTGCAGGTTTCTGGTAAGGTACATCCCAAAAGGTGCATTGTACTCAATTATGGGCCTGATGAGGGATGAGTAAAGAGGCACGATGACCTCCCCTGATCTAGATGTGAATCCCTTCATGATTAGGTGGGCTATATAAAATGTTTTTCTAACCACTTTGGCCACGTGGTTGTCAAATGAGAGATTGCTTTCAACTTGGGTCCCCAGGTCCCTAATTACTTCTTCTGTACTTAATGGATTACCACCTATGTGGTAATTTGTGGGCACTGTTTTGCCAAAGGGATGACTATACACTTTTTGGCATTTAGCTTGAGGCCATGGCTCTGGCACCAGCTCTCTGTTTCTATGAGGCCCTTTTGGAGGATGCTTGTGTCAGCTGGAGAGTCGATTATGGCGCCCAGTTTGCAGTCATCTGCGAACTTGGTCAGCCACAGTCCTTCCGTGTTGGCCTGTACCTCTGAGAAATATATACCAAACAAGAGAGGTCCCAGGACTGAGCCTTGTGGGACACCACTTGTAACTGGTTTGGAGTCTGACATGGCTCCAGCAATTCTAACCATGTGGGTTCTGTCCTTGAGCCAGTTTGCAAACCATCTAGTGACATAGGGGTTTATATTTAAGCTGGTGAGCTTATCTATAATGCCCGAGTGGGGTATTGTATCGAAGGCTTTTGCGAGGTCCAGGTAGGCTTCCACCTTCCCCTCATCAATAGCCTTGGTGACTGTTTCAAAGAAATCAACCAGGTTTAAGAGGCAGGATCTGCCCTTAACAAAGCCGAACTGGGTAGGATCTAGTGTCTGTAGGTCCCCAATATCTTTATTTATGAGGTCCATGATGATCCTTTCCATAGCTTTGCAGACCAAGCTAATCAGGCTTATGGGGCGATAGTTTCCAGGATCCATTGAGGCAGCACTTTCATGGAGAGGGACCACTGTTGCTGTACGCCACTCTTTGGGCACATATCCTGTAGTAAGGCTGAGATTGAACAGTAGTTTTATGTTTGGGTTTAGCTCTTCTTGGAGTTCATGTAGGACGCAGCCCGGGACACCGTCTGGTCCCATTGATGCTGTTTTTCCCTTTGGAGATGGCGGCTCTTAACTGAGCATCTGAGATGTCAGGGGGCAGCACTCTGCTGATATAGATATTTGCCCTTTTGGTGGGGAGGGGGGGAGAAGTTTGCGCTGAACCTGTCAGCTAGGATGTTGGCAATGTCTGTGGGTTCGGTGTATTTTTTGTCATTTTGGACTAATTCTGAGCATATCTGGGAATTACCACCCAGGTTCCTAACATAACTAAAGAAAGCCTTGTGATTATCCTTAGTGTCCTGTGCAATTTTTCTCTCGAAGCTGGCCTTAGACAATTTTATGAGTGCCCGTAGTTTTTTGCTAATACTGATCGGTGATGCCTTCCCTTTTTCGGATTTTGCTCTATCATTTAGTAGCTTCCTCCTTCTATTGTATAGTTTGTTTATGGCTGGGGTCCACCAGACAGGACGTCTGCCTTTGGAGGATTGGATCTTGGTTTTATTTGGGATCGCATGATCCATGCATTCCTGAAGGTGTTCATAGAATGCGTTTATAAAGGATTCTGTGGTCTGGGCCGTATTTTCCACAGGCTCGGGGGCTTTGAAGGATTCAAGCTCGGTTTTGAGGAGTGTGAAATTTGCTTTAGAGAAGTTTTTCACTGTGGTTTTCTGGGCAGGGGGTGGGGTCGGGATGTGAATATCCAGTGAGATTAGTTTATGGTCTGATCTTACCAGTGAGGGATACACTTCTGGTCTGGAGCATAGAGTCCCCATGTTGGTGATGATCAGGTCCAGTATGTTTTCCCCTCTTGTGGGAATGGTAACAAGTTGTTCCATAGCATTTGAGTTTATAAATTCTTGGAACCTTTGGACTAGGGTGTTGGAGCTAGAGTAATGCTCCCAGTCTATGTTTGGGTAGTTGAAGTTACCAAATATAATGGTGTTTGGAGAGACCTTCATATTTTCCAGTGTTCTCAGGAAGGCCGAGTGGGGTTCCTGGGTTTGGGAGGGTGGTCTGTAGCAGGCTATAAACTGGAAGGCAGTTTTACCCACTGTTAGTTGCACATGGATAGTCCCTGATGCTTTGTGCTTTGCCACCAACCTGGAGGTGTGGGTATCTTTGATGAATATCGATACTCCCCCTCCTTTTGTGGTTCGGTCCAAGTTTTGGGTCCGCAAAGCATGGTATGAGGTATAACCTGGTAGTGCTGGGGTGCTCTCAGGAGCCCTGAACCAGGTTTCTGTTACTGCACAGATATCGATGTTCTCCATGCTAAGGAGAGTTTCGAGTGCGTGCATCTTGAGGTTTAGACTTCTGGCGTTGAGTAGCATTACTCTTAGTTTCTTATCCCTTGTGATACCTATGGAGGTGGGTTTGTCTTTTGAGCCTTGCCTAAAAAAGGAACTATAGGGGTAGCAAGAGCCTTTGCCAATATCTGAAAGCCCAGGGGTGAAAGGTGCAAGCCGTCCCTAATGAAGCATCGTGGCTTGTCGAGCATATCATCCCAAGCTGACAGGCATTGGATCCCCTTTGAATGACACCAGTACTTAAGCCAATTGTTGAAATTGATCATCTTGTCTTCATATTGTGGCATCATTCTTGGTGAGGGTAAGATGCTACTCAAGGTCAGGGTCATACCGGCCTGGGCTACATGCTCAGAGAGCTCCTCTATGTCTCTTTTCATGTAGTCCAGGGAGGTACGTCTCAGGTCATTCACACCAGCATGGACAATGACTGAGTCATTTGTACTTGCCTTGGAGTGACCTGAGTGCTTGTGTTATGTGGCGGATCCTAGCGCCCGACAGGCTGCTCACCGTGACCCTCTCCTTGTTCAGCCTGGTGAGCGGGATGTCAGTGTGCCTGACGATAGAGTCACCTATTACAAGTGTATCAGGTGTGTTGTTTAGTCTTAAGGGCTGTGACTGTTCGGCACACTGGCTTTGTGAGATAAGTGTTGCACGTGTTTTGTTTTGGGGTAGCGGTTGCTTGAGTGTCTGCTTTGGAGTGCTAGTAGTGTTTTGGGGTCTTTCAGAATCAACTTTTATTAGATGGTCTAATGCACAAGACTTGACAGTAAACATAATGTTTCAAAAAAAGGAGACATGAAACACGTGTACTAGGTCAATGGTTAATTCAACAACTGCTCAGACCCTTTGCTCACAAAACACAAGCCCTCACCTATCACTACTTGTAAAGATATTTATTTTTTATTTATTTATTTTACATTTGTTAACTGGGATAGTCCACTGGACACCGGTCCACTTTCAGTGGAGGCTCGGGGAGAAAAGCTCCCAACACAACAGTAACATGAAATAATGAATAATACAAAGTTTGCAAAGAAAATTAACATTCAAAATGCAGTGAGTTCTAAATCAAGTACTATGTGCAGACATAGCAGACACAGTTAGTAAAACAGAGTAATAATACTGTAATACTAGATTATTTATTCTAAAAAAGATAAACTTCATTGTTGGAGAGGTGTGTAAAACATCAGCTTCATAGAGATTATCAGTGTATAGATAGCAACATAAATACACTTTTATGTTGTATGCTTATAATTAATCTTAGAACCTAGACCCTAACCATAAATCTTGGTGGGTGAGAATAGTATGGTGGAGGTCTGACACAGCAGGGGGTCTAACCTTGTGCAGTGCATGAACATAGCCAATTAATAGTGAGATGCATTTTTAATGACTTTTTAAACTGGGAGAAGGAAGCAATAGTAGATATGTGACTGAGTATAGAGTCCCAGATTTTAGTTACATAATTAGAGAAGAGGGAGTCCCCTGCTGTATTTTAGACTTAGTTACTGTGAAAGTAACCTTGTTGCTGGAGCGAAGAGTCCTCTGTTACTGGAGTAGAGGTGAAGTAGGTTTTGTAATGCAGGTTTTTTTCTGGTTCATACAGAATTTTATGGGCCAGAGAGAGTTCATTATAATGCAGGAGTCGAGGAAGTTCCAGTCAGTTGAGCTGCTTCAAGGATGAGCAGTGGTGAGATTTAAATGGGGAGTCAGAGGCGATGGAACCCTGGGGAACACCAAGAGTGACTGGAAGAAGGGGGGGGAGAGTTCTTGTTTCCACAAAACTGCTTGCTGATGGCTGGCTAGATAGCTTTGGAACCAGGCCATGGAGGGTTGAGAGAGTGCTAATTCGGATAGCTCTTTGATTAGAATGTCATGTCCAACAATGTCAAAGGCCTTTGAGAGATCTAGAAAGGTGGCAGAAACAAAGTTACCATTGTTTCTATGAGAGTTTACTGTACTGGAAAAGGACAAGAGGGCGGTGGTGGTACTATGGAATGGCTGGAAGCCATTCTGAGTAATTGACAGGAGTTTATGGGTGTGCAATTAGTCTAGCATTTGGAAGTGTACTCATTTTTCAAGGATTTTTGCTAGGGAAGATAGAATTGCTATAGGTCAGTAGTTTGTGAGTTCTGTGGAATTACCTCCTTTATGCAGGGGGGGTTATGTGAGATATTTTCCAAATATCAGGGACAATGGCTTCTGAAAGGGATCTGTTAATGAGTATGGCTATAGGGTAGGCCACTGCATCGGCAGCAGTTTTTAGGAATTCCCCTGGTAGTTTGTCAGCAGCCAGAGTAGTGGACTTTATTTTTTTGAGGTAATTTTTTATCCTATCTATAGAGACAGGCTGGAATTGGAAGGACGTATATTTTGTGTGAGTAGTGGAGGGTTCAGAGAATGGGGGTGTGTGTTAATTTTTCTGTTGGTTAGGGTCAGTATTGTCTCAGTAAAGAATTTGTTAAATTGAGTGGCTATGCTGTCTGAGTTATTAACTAGGGTAGGAGAGGGAGTACCAGTTTTGCCTGGTAGTAGTAATTTGTTAATGGCTGCCCAAAGTTTTTGAGGGTGATTTTGGTGGTTGATTTGAAGGCTAGAGTTGTAATTAATCTTGTCAAGTTTTAATAGTTTACTACAGGGGGCTCAGGTGGATGTAAAAGATCACATGGCACCTATCGCAAGTTGAATGGGATGTTTCCCAATGCCCAGGCCAAATTTCCCCTAATAGTATAAAAAACACGTCAGGTCTTCTTTGAAAAGAAGCTACTAGTTGAGTGGGACTAAGGGAGTCAACATAGGATATATAAAGAAATAAACTGCTTACTTATGCATATGAGTTTAATGTTGGAAAACTTCATTATTCATTGTATTTTCATGTTTTCATAACCTTATCCACTTAGATCTTGTAATTGTCTTTACACATCTACAGATGGGATGCAGACATTTCCAAGAACATGTGTCATTTTTACCGTGATATCAGGGATGATACATTTCAGTTCAGTGTGTTTTTTTTAATCAGTGTTAAGTATATTTAATTTGTTTATTTATTTATTTTAGTTTGATGACCGGGGAGGTCCACTGGGCTCAGGAGCCTGTTTTCAGTGGAGGCCTGGGGAGAAAAGCTCCACATTACATAGTAACCATTGAAATTTAACAGATTAAAGTTACGATTCAAGATGCAGATACATTAAGATAAACAAATTAAAATTAATATTAAGGATGCAGGTACATTATAAATCAGAGACATGAATTGGTACATTGGTTACTTAGCATTTGAGTCATATGTTGACATGAATTTTATAATGGTTACATAGAATATGAGTCTTGTTATGGCAGTTTTGGCAGAACAAGTGCAAATGATAGGGAGGGGAGAAAAGGGAGAGCAAACTATTTACAATATTTACATTATGTACACGAGGTAACACTGAAGAATAAGTCATTTCCAGGGCAGTTAAGTAGTAAGGAAATAAGACTGTTGTATGGTTGTAGGATGTTGGATAGTGCAGGGCATTTAGTAGGGTTAAATAATAGCCTATGGGCAGCAGTAAGTTGGAGGTAGTCGAGATGGTTGGGAAGTTCTAGCCAGTTAAGTAAGTGGAGGGCAGAGCAATGGTGGGAGGAGTATTTGGCTTTTATGGCAAATTTTGAGATTTTATTGTAACAACTTTCCATTTTGGAAGAGATGGAGGCAGATAAATTAGTTAGTAGAGGGGCACCATATGATAGAGAGGGGAGAAGGTAGGTAGTGGCAAGGGTTTGTCTAGTAGAAGGAGAGAGATAGTGGATATTTCTGTATAGCAGGCCAAGTTTTTGATGTGTTTTCCTGATGTTTAGTTGAATATGGGTGTCAAATTTTAGGTGTTCATCTATGGTAACCCCAAGTAGTTTGGCGTAGGGAACATTTTCTATAGTAGAACTGTTGTGGCTTCTAATTTGGAAAGAATGTTTATCAAGAAGGGAGGATTTTGAGGGTGGGAAGAGTAGTATTTTGGATTTGTTAGCGTTTACAGATAGATGGTTTTGGAACATCCAGTTCTCAGTGGTAGAGAAGGCAGTTTGAGTGTATGATTGAAGTTCTGGGAGGTTGGTGGCACAGCAGATTAAAGTGGAATCATCAGCATATTGCACTATTTTAGTATTTGGGATGGCAGAGTGGAAATCATTGACAAAGATGTTAAACAGCATTGGGCCAAGAATGGATCCTTGGGGAACTCCAGTAAGAGTGGAAAGGAAGTTTGAGGTGCCTTTCCTCCATTTTACAGCTTGAGATCTGTCTGATAGGTAACTTGAGAACCAGGACAGGGTATTTTGAGAAAGGTTTAAGTTAGCAAGGTGGCTGAGGAGATGAGTATGGGAGATTGTACTGAAAGCCTTGGAGAGGTCTAATAGAACTGTAGAAACTATTTTTCCAGAGTCATGGGCATGGTTGACTATATCTAGGAATGAGAGAAGAGAAATATTAGTGCTATGGCCAGGATGGAAGCCATGTTGGGTTTGAGAGATAAGATGTTTTTTTGGTTAGGAAGGGCATTAGTTGGGTATGAATGCATGTTTCCAGTATTTTTGATATTGGGGAGAGGATGGCTATGGGGCAAAAGTTTGAGGTATTATTATTTTTACCACCTTTGTGGAGAGGATGTATAAAGGCAGTATGCCAAAGCTTGGTGATATAAGATTTTTGTATGGATCTGTTGATTAAGATGCTAATGGGGAGGGTGATACTGTCTGCAGCAATTTTTAAGAAGTTAGAAGGAATGTTGTCTGGGGCATTGGAGCATGGTTTTAGTTAAGAATCAGGGACCTGGGGACCCAGGTTGATAGTAGTCTGTCATTACGACACCCATGTAGCTAAAGTAGTTAGGATGACCTTCTACATGCCCACCTTATCATGAAGAAGGGATTCTCATCTAGATCAGGGGTCATAGTCTCCTATACTCATCACTCACATGGGTAATGATTGAGTACAATGCCCCATTAGGAATGTATCTGACCCGACACTTGCAGCAGCTGGAGAGGCCACTCCAGCTCTATTCAGTGGCACACCTGCTCAGAGGTGACCTTTGCCAACATACAGAGACCATGTCAAACCCAGATTTGATGAATTGATGAATAAAAAAAAATCTAAAATCTCCAGAGCCACAGAGGAGACTTAAGCCTGCGACACGATATAGGCAAGGGGCGTGCTGGAGGGTGCTGGATATCACCCAAAGACTCCAAGACTCCCCCATAAATGGAAAATATGTGAGGCAGCCTGGTTGCAGAAACCTAAGCTGAGAAATCTTGACCAATGGATGGGAGATATGGGATTACCCACAGGGATTACCTCCAGTGTCACTGCTCAACAGAGGCACAGCAAAATAATAAAGGGTTCCCCAAGCCATAAAGGGGTGGCGTACTAAACAAAACTATAGACTGAAGCATAAATGTATAGGCTAGAGCCCCTGATATGAGTATATGAACCTATGAACTGAGGAGTTTTTTTTTATGTAGGAGGTAGAAACTGGTTTAAGTTCAAAGGTAGGGGGAGAGTTGGGTTTAGAGGCTGGGGCAGAGAGACTAACTTGTGTGGGTGGGGTATTTGGGAAGGACTTAGTTAGTTCAGCTATAGAGTTAGTAAAGAAGGAGTTGAATAGAGTGGCAATTTCTGGATCAGACTTAGTAGTGTCAGGGCAAGGGGTGTTTTTGGTGCCTGGGTTAAGTAGTGAGTTGATGGAGTTCCAGAATTGTTTGGGATTTTTGGAGTGGTTGGCTTGGAGTTTCATATAGTGGGATTATTTGTGTTTGATTATATGTCCTTTAGTAAGGATGCGGAGTTGCTTATATTTAAGAAGGGTTTCAGGATGTTTATTGTGCTGAGAAAGTTTCCCAGCATTTATCTCGTAGTTTCATAAGTTGTTTGGTTTCCTTCGTTAACCATGGCACAGAGTTGCGTTTGACTCATAGTTAGTGGTGGGGCTTGGGTATTGAGTACATTTAGGAAAGTAAAGTTAAAGTAATCAACGGCATTATCTAGAGGAAGTGTTTTTAGATTATTACAGTTAGTTTGTTTAAGGTTGTTAGAAAAGGTTGTAGGGCTGAAGTTTGTAAGGTTATGTGTATGTATGTATTGGTGAGGGGAGGAGTGGGTTGCTCGGTGGATGAAGGCAGGCAGGTGGTTGCTAATAGAGTCAGGAAGGATGCTTGAGTGTAAGATGTTGTTAGGGTGGGTAGCTAGGATCCAGTCCAGAGTAGATCTAGGAGGATTGATTTTTATTGGGTCTAGTGATAGAGTTACTAAATTGAGTAAAGTTGAATAGATTTCCCCTAATAGTATAAAAAACACTTCAGGTCTTCCTTGAAAAGAAGCTACTAGTTGAGTGGGACTAAGGGAGTCAACATAGGATATATAAAAAAATAAACTGCTTACTTATGCATATGAGTTTAATGTTGGAAAACTTTATTATTCATTGTATTTTCATGTTTTCACAACCTTATCCACTTAGATTTTGCAATTGTCTTTACACATCTACAGATGGGATGCAGACATTTCCAAGAACATGTGTCATTTTTACCATGATATCAGGGATGATACATTTCAGTTCAGTGTGTTTTTTAATCAGTGTTAAGTATATTTAATTTGTTTATTTATTTATTTTAGTTTGATGACCAGGGAGGTCCACTGGGCTCAGGAGCCTGTTATTAGTGGAGGCCCGGGGAGAAAAGCTCCACATTGGCAGGATTCTGGTTGTTAATTTTGTTCCAGTGTATGTTAACGTCGCCTAGAATGTAGGTCTCTAGGTTAATATTAGTTCAGGCCCATTGGAGGATTTCTTCTAAAGTAGTGATGTTGTTACCTGGGTGAATATAGTGGGATATGATGCAGATACTTTTATGATTATTCATTTGTAGTACACCTATTACAAGTTCTGCGTTGTTAAAATGAGGAATGGGATTTGGGTATGGAATAATGGGGAGTAGATTAGAGAATATCAAGTTTACCCCTCCACCTTTTCTATTCAAATGGTCATATCTAAGGGCTTGGAAACCAGGGGGTAGGATGTCTGAGTAAGAGATGTATGGTTTTAGCCAAGTCTCAGAGATGGCTACACTGTCAGATAGGTTCTGGTTTAGCCAGGGATGGAAGATAGTTGCATTATTTCGTAGACTGGGCATTGAGAGTAACTAATTTCAGGCTTTTGGGGCAGGTGGTTTTGGTTGTTTTTGGGGGGATGGGGTTGTTAGTAGTACTAGGTCTGGGGTTTGGGTGTATATCATCTGCTAGAAATAGGTGGAGGAAGAAAGAGTGTAGTAGGTGATTTAGTTTTCCTTTTGAGTGTTGGGGATAATATGACAGAGGTTTAGGGAAGTTGTATTTTGTTAAGGTCTGTAAGATCTTTGGTTTGAAGTAGTGGAGATGGTTGGGCTGTACTAATGAGGATGATATGGTATGGAAGCGAGATATTGTAAAGGTGAAGTGGGGGCTGAGAGAGGTGCAGTGGGACAGGAAAGAAGGGGGAAGTGGAGTGGAGAAATAGGAGGTAGTATGGTACAGTAGAATTAGAATTGACAAGGTGATAGAGGAGATACGAAGGGTTTGTAGTAGTGCAGAATGCATAATGAGATGCTATAAGTTTGTCAGATAGAGTAGAAAGGGAGGTATAATGTAGGTGGGGTATAAGAGACAGAATGAAGAAGGGGGTGTGGAGTGGAGTATAGTGTATACTATAAGGGGAGTGGCCTTTAATTGATGGGTGGAGGTGAGAAGAGGAGGGGTAGAGAGAGGAGGACAGTGACTGGAGTGGTTGATGAAGGGAAGAGACTACTGGATGGAATAAATGTAGGAGTAGTGGGGGCAAGTGGAAATTGGGGGCAGAGTAGGGGAGCGGGGTGAGCCTGTCGGGCAAACGGAGCGGGTAGAGCCAAGAAGATGAAAATCTTGCAAGAAAAACAATCAGTGAGAGAGGCTAAGGACAATGGGTGGTCCTGTTATACTGGGGTAAGTGTCAAGCTAGGGGTAAACTAAGGGCCAAGATTCCAGGCTCAAAAGGTTACTGGTTGGTAACTGTAGATTTAGATCACTAACTCTTGCGATGTAATTAAGAAAAGAGGATAAGTTAAATACTTTTTCTGGAGAGTGCCGATGTCTAGTGGCGGAAATAGGGTAATAGCTAGTTGCTAAAAAGTAGAATATACCCTGTGGGTTACAGGGAGCTTTACAGGAGGGGGGGGGGGTAAATGGCTGCAGAAGGCTGCAAGCACACACACGAGAGTTCAAGTTTACAGGGAGACAACTGTTATAGTCACAGTTCCAAAGTTTGTTTAATCTACCTACACAGTGAGTTGCTGACTGAGTTTCCAAAAGGCAGGTAGGTCGCAGTATAACAAAAACAGGCAGTTCAGGGCATCCTTTTGGAGATGGCAGGAGAACTTTCTTTGCTGTTTAGTAGCAGAGAGGGCACCTGAGGAGAATGACTGTAAAGAAAGAGAGAATAGAGATGGATACTTTAAGAGGAGAGGGAGGGGAGTTCAGGATAGAAAGAGCAATGAGAGTATACTGCTGAGAGGAAGAGGATGAGGGGGCAGGGATGAGAAAGAAGACAAGGAATAGTG
This sequence comes from Protopterus annectens, assembly GCF_019279795.1. Classification (NCBI taxonomy): domain Eukaryota; kingdom Metazoa; phylum Chordata; order Ceratodontiformes; family Protopteridae; genus Protopterus; species Protopterus annectens. The sequence continues at coordinate 434,023,758 of NC_056739.1, forward strand.
AGGAAGGTAAAGAGCAGGGAAAATCAATAATAGTAGCAAGTGGAGGCACATTGACAATAAGACATGCATTTACATTATTAAAAACATTGAGGAAAACTAACATTTCTTCAGATAAATGCATGATCCGGCCACTATGCAAACACAGAAATCAGCTGGAATAAAGTCACTATTAGTAGCACGCTGGAAAACTAAACATGTCTTCAGAATATTGAAGGTTCCAATTGCTATGCAAGCATGGCAAATCAGTGTATAAAGACACTATTGGTAAAACGCTGGTAATATCTAGCTAAATTAATGGCATATCCGCTGTATAAAGTTGAAAAAACGCTGGTAATATCTAGCTACATTAATGGCATAAAATCATACAGCAGTTCCAAAACTAAGCGATACACGTGAGCAGAGCCAGCGGTTACAAAACGCTAGAAATATCTAGCTACATTAATGGCATAAAATTATATAGCAGTTCTAAAAATTATTTATTTACATATTTTATTTATTTGCAGTTTGATTACCGGGGAAGTCCACTGGGCCGAACTGACCCATTTTCAGTGGAGGCCCGGGCAGAAAAGCTCCAAGATACATTATAGAATTTTGATACAAATGATAGTTAATATTAAAAATCTTATGCAGAATAGTTACTCATAAATGCATTCAATATCATGCATAGTTAAATTCATTAAGCTTGAAGGTAGGGATCACACAGTTTCATTTGAGGAAAACAGATATGGGTTAGATGTGGAAACAGTTTACATACAAACCTTTTAAGAAAATGTAATTACGCTTTACATACACACATCAACAGTAGAATGTTATTTACAATATTTAAAAGGTTGGGCTGTGTGATGGTAGCTGTAGGAGGGAGAGCTTAGAGAGAAGCTGTAGAAATTGTTGAGAGCTTAGATAGGCTTATAGGAAGATAACTATGAGAGCTGTAGAATTTGGGAACCAGAGCAAGAACCCCCTTGGATTAGGTTGGGTGAAGACAGATACATTTCCATTTAGTGGACAAAACTATGACTAAAACTAAGAGATACACTTGAGCAGAGCCAGCAGTTACAAAACGCACGGGGCCACATAACTAGTTAGCATGGCGGAGTTCTAGAAAAAAAGTTAGTTGATACTTGTTTATATCAGGGTTCCAGCTCCTGCCCCAGCAGTCCTACTGGAGATCTTGTAGAGTCTCCTTGGGCTGCTGCACCTCATCTCCCTTAGTATTCCTATTAGGTTTCACATTTCGTTCAGCAATATTACTGTTCATCAACACTGCACAATTATGATTCAGTTTTCCAAGCCCCAATCATTTCCTTTGCATAGAGCTACAGTGAAGCGTTACCTCTCATAGTGTTCGCTTACTGTTACATTCACCAGTTTCTGTTGAGATATATTATAGTACAAGATAGACAGATTGCCTGGTGGTTTTAATAAATAAATCATAGGCTCAGTTCTCTTACTTACATCATGAAATGCATTACTTTGTTTTCTCAAATTTAAAATATAAAATGTTTATTAGTAATCTATAAAAAACATTGTGCTCTTACACTACAGCAGGATTTAACAACTGGAACATTCTGTTACTTGAGATGCAGTATATAACCACTTTATACAAAATACTAAAGCAAATGGTTCTCATTTTACTTTCTAATATAAAACTGGTGGGTTTCCATGCCCAGTAATAAATGGTGCTATTGCTAATTCCTCTGCCAGGTCTACAGAGAAAAGCATGGACTTTAGTTTCTGTTGTCTCCCTCTTCTAGTTTTTGTTCAAGGCATTTGGGTCAAAGTGGAAAGCAGTTTAGCCCTCCTTTGCTTTCATATAAAGCAATAAAGCCAGTATCCACAAACGTTTATTCACTCTGATGCCTCGGCACAAAAATTCCTTCAAGGAGTATAGGAAATCTAAAAACACTCTGCCTTATATACACACTAAACACATCAATTAGCACTAGGGTAACTGGTAATTAAATCAATACAATCAAATTTAAAAAATGTCAATTACACTCCATAGAGGTGGTGGTGCTGCGGTAGCGTTGTCGCCTCACAGTAAGACATTGTCATGTTCGATTCTCAGCTAGAGCGTCTTCTGTGTGGAGACATACGTGAATGGGCGTACCTTCGTTGAAGGTTGTGCATCAGAGCTGGCAACTCGGCACGTAAAAATCTACTGCCAATCATTAATGGACCGGAATTCCGCTGTGGCGACCCCTAACCGGAAAAAGCCAAAAGACACATATATTCATTCCCTTAGCAGTCAAAGTGTCAAATTTTAAAATGTACAAAAACTCTTTATATAATAACTTATTCTTTAAATTCACCAACTTCCCAGTGAAGGGTGAGATGGGGGCTGGGAGAGGTACAGTGGGACAGGAAAGAAGGGGGAAGAGGAGGTAGTATGGTACAGTAGAATTAGAATTAACAAGGTGATAGAGGGGATACAAAAGGTTTGTAGTAGTGCAGAATCCATAATGAGATGGTATAAGTTTGTAAGATAGAGTAGAAAGGGAGGAATAATGTAGGTGGGGTATAAGAGACAGAACGAAGAAGGGGGTGTGGAGTGGGGCATAGTGTATACAATAAGGGGAGTAGCCTTTAATTGGTGGGTGGAGGTGAGAAGAGGAGGGGTAGAGAGGAGGACAGTGACTGGAGTGGTTGATGACAGGAGGAGACTACTGGATGGAATAAATGTAGGAGTAGTGGGGGCGATTGGAAATTGGGGGCAGAGTAGGGGAGCGGGGTGAGCCTGTCGGGCGAATGGAGTGGGTAGAGCCAAGAAGACGAAAATCTTGCAAGAAAAACAATCAGTGAGAGAGGCTATGGACAATGGGTGGTCCTGTTATACTGGGTTAAGTGTCGAGCTAGGGGTAAACTAAGGGCCAAGATTCCAGGCTCAAAAGGTTACTGGTTGGGTAACTGTAGATTTAGATCACTAACTCTTGCGATGTAATTAAGAAAATAGGATACGTTAAATACTTTTTCTGGAGAGTGCCGACGTCTAGTGGCGGAAATAGGGTAATAGCTAGTTGCTAAAAAGTAGAATATACCTGTGGGATACAGGGAGCTTTACAGGAGGGGAGGGGGAGGGGTTAATGGCTGCAGAAGGCTGCAAGCACACACACGAGAGGTCAAGTTTACAGGGAGACAACTGTTATAGTCACAGTTCCAAAGTTTGTTTAATCTACCTACACAGTGAGTTGCTGACTGAGTTTCCAAAAGGCAGGTAGGTCACAGTATAAGAAAAACAGGCAGTTCAGGGCATCCTTTTGGAGATTGTAGGAGAACTTTCTTTGCTGTTTAGTAGCAGAGAGGGCACCTGAGGAGAATGGCTGTAAAGAAAGAGAGAATAGAGATGGATACTTTAAGAGAAGAGGGAGGGGAGTTCAGGATAGAAAGAGCAATGAAAGTATACTGCTGAGAGGAAGAGGATGAGGGGGCAGGGATGAGAAAGAAGACAAGGAATAGTGAGGAAGGTAAAGAGCAGGGAAAATCAATAATAGTAGCAAGTGGAGGCACATTGACAATAAGACATACATTTACATTATTAAAAACATTGCTAAGGAAAAATTAACATTTCTTCAGATAAATGCATGATCCGGCCACTATGCAAACACAGAAATCAGCTGGAATAAAGTCACTATTAGTAGCACGCTGGAAAACTAAACACGTCTTCAGAATATTGAAGGTTCCATTTGCTATGCAAGCACGGCAAATTGGTGTATAAAGACACTATTGGTAAAACGCTGGTAATATCTAGCTAAATTAATGGCATATCCGCTGTATAAAGTTGATAACACGCTGGTAATATCTAGCTACATTAATGGCATAAAATCATATAGCAGTTCCAAAAACTAAGCGATACACTTGAGCAGAGCCAGCGGTTACAAAACGCTAGTAATATCTAGCTACATTAATGGCATAAAATTATATAGCAGTTCTAAAATGTATTTATTTATATATTTTATTTATTTGCAATTTGATTACCGGGGAAGTCCACTGGGCCGAACTGACCCATTTTCAGTAGAGGCACGGGCAGAAAAGCTCCAAGATGCATTATACAAGTTAGATACAAATGATTGTTAATATTAAAAATCTTATGTAGAATAGTTACTCATAAATGCATTCAATATCATGCATAGTTAAATTCATTAAGCTTGAAGGTAGGGATCACACAGTTTCATTTGAGGAAAACAGATATGGGTTAGATGTGGAAACAGTTTACATACAAACCTTTTAAGAAAATGTAATTACGCTTTACATACACACATCAACAGTAGAATGTTATTTACAATATTTAAAAGGTTGGGCTGTGTGATGGTAGCTGTAGGAGGGAGAGCTTAGAGAGAAGCTGTAGAAATTGTTAAGAGTTTAGATAGGCTCATAGGAAGATAACTATCAGAGTTGTAGAGCTTGGGAACCAGAGCGAGAAACCCTTTGGATTAGGTTGGGTGAAGGCAGGTACATTTCCATTTAGTGGACAAAACTAAGACTAAAACTAAGAGATACACTTGAGCAGAGCCAGCAGTTACAAAATGCACGGGGCCACATAACTAGTTAGCATGGCGGAGTTCTAGAAAAAAAAACAGCTTGTATAAGTTAGCTGATACTTATTTATATCAGGGTTCCAGCTCCTGCCCCAGCAGTCCTACTGGAGATCTTGTAGAGTCTCCTTGGGCTGCTGCACCTCATCTCCCTTAGTATTCCTATTAGGTTTCACATTTCGTTCAGCAATATTACTGTTCATCAACACTGCACAATTATGATTCAGTTTTCCAAGTCCCAATCATTTCCTTTGCATAGAGCTACAGTGAAGCGTTACCTCTCATAGATTTTGCTTATTGTTACATTCACCAGTTTCTGTTGAGATATATTATAGTACAAGAAAGACAGATTGCCTGGTGGCTTAAATAAAGAAATCATAGACTCAGTTCTCTTACTTACATCATGAAATGCATTACTTTGTTTTCTCAAATGTAAAATATAAAATGTTTATTAGTAATCTATAAAAAATATTGTGCTCTTACACTACAGCAGGATTTAACAACTGGAACATTCTGTTACCCGAGCTGCAGTATATAACCACTTTATACAAAGTACTAAAGCAAATGGTTCTCATTTTACTTTCTAATATAAAACTGGTGGGTTTTCATGCCCAGTAATAAATGGCACCATTGCTAATTCCTCTGCCAGGTATGCAGAGAAAAGCATAGACTTTAGTTTCTGTTGTCTCTCTCTTGTAGTTTTTTTTCAAGGCATTTGAGTCAAAGTGGAATGCAGTTCAGCCCTCCTTTGCTTTTATATAAAGAAATAAAGCCAGTATCCACAAACGTTTATTCACTGTGATGCCTCGGCACAAATGCCTTCAAGGAGTATAGCAAATCTAAAAACACTCTGCCTTATATACACACTAAACACATCAATTAGCACTAGGCTAATTGGTAATTAAATCAATACAATCAAATAAAAAAAATGCCAATTACACTCCATATTTATTCCCTTAGGAGTCAAAGTGTCAAATTTTAAAATGGGCAAAAACTCTTTATATGATAACTTATTCTTTAAATTCACCACCTCCCCAATGAAATTATCTACTTTTTCCAATACATTGCCTTTCCTTTCCTTTCAAGTCTGAGCAATATCTGCTGATGTAAAACTCCATGCCAAGCTTGCTCCACTCTTTTACCCCAACTGAAAGTATTTGCATTTTTGCTAAACAGCACTCTAAATGGGGTTAGAATTGTGTTAAAAAGAGATGTTTTAATATCCTTCAGCATTCTTTTCAGGAAGACAAGCTTATGTCAAAAAATTGTAAAGTGTTACAACCGCTCTTCCATGTCTTGAGACTGTATAATCTAAATTTTGCATGTGCTTTGATAATACATTTAAAAATGGATTCTAAGTCTGTAAATCAGCTTCTTATCCCTGGGTTAAAGTGGTCAAAACACTAACAACTTATTTTTAAACATTTATCCTGATAGTAACCTTTGTGGACATAATAGAAGCATTAAAACTGAAAATGCATCCCAAACATTGCCTTACAAGTTGTTTTTTTCTGGATTTCTGTGTGATGTCGGTCAGTCCAACCCACTTTGTTCACCCTTGCTCTTCTTGGGCTCAATCTGCTCCCCTACCCTACCTCCATTCCCACCCATCCCCCACATTATTTAAATATATACCTAACAAGCCACTCCCCTTTCCTACCTTCCAATTAAATAATAAACTTCTCTTTTTAGTTAATAATAAATATTTGACATCAGATAACTTCTCTAGCTAATAGTTTGCCAGTGACTTAGATTTCAGTACTGCCAAATTGCTTTTCTCCTTCTCACTCAGTTTAAAAATATTAAATACCTTAATTTCTTCCTCACCCATGGTAGGAAAAAACAATGCAGACATGACTGATTCTGTTTTGCAATTGAGGTTAATCACAGTCAGATACAACTGAAATATCTGGATCTATGTCCTTCAGTATCCAGACCAGTTCCCCTCTATTTTAAAAGTTGTTGGACATTGAATTGCTTGTGTTTTTATGCAAATAAATGAAAAAATGTTGTGTGACATAGGGGCTTGTCAAAGGGTGAAAATAAATATTGCAAGGGAGTCTGAATGAGAAACAAACTTTTATGTCTTATTCATCTAGTAAATGCAAGACCGTTGTTGAGAATAGGATCTTTCTAGCTGGAATAAAGAAAGAAAAAAGTGTGCAAGTGAGATCTGAGGATTTGAAAATGGAGGAATTTGAGCAGTTGAAAATTAAGAAAACTATTTCTGCTGTGCTGTAAAATGTACTACCTGTTCCTTATCTTCTGATAGTTGTCACAGAGGATTACTGCTGTGAGTTATAGTTGCTGTGGTACAAGGTTTGATTCCCTTAGTCCTCATTTGTCTAATGTGTGATGTTCAGGAAATCACTTAATCAGATATTCCACACGGGTCATCCCTGAAAAGCAAATGGTTAGCAATAGTTCATAGGTTCATACTAGGCTATCTGCCCTAGGGCATTTATAAGCCTAGCCAGAATGCGTTTGGCTTTCACCACCCATTTTAAATTTATTTTGCTATGCCCTTTTTCGAGGTTAGTATACTGTGCCTCTAACAGTGACACAGAGGTGATACCCGGGGTAAACCTACAATCTCCCATCCACTCATCAAGATTCCTCTTGAAGAGAGTCAATGAGGGACTCTGCCTAACCTGGACTGGGTTTTTATTCCAGAGTGAAGGGAGCCTCTGGGTTATGAATCTGTCCCTCCAGCATGTCCTACTTATTTCAGTGCTGAGGGTCAAGTCTCTCGAGCGCGTAGCTCGATGGGATTTGGATTTTCTGAGGTGCAGCATGTCCATTAATTCCGGGTTGGACATGGCTTTATACGTCAGGCACAGATCGCCTCTGAACAGGCGGTATGCCACTGAGTAGAGCTGGAGTTTCTTTAACTGGGCAGCATATGGCATCTGTTTGAGCCCTTTGATCCTCTTGGTGAGGTACTTTTGGGGTCTTTCCAGTTGCTGCAGGTTTCTGGTAAGGTACATCCCAAAAGGGGCATTGTACTCAATTATGGGCCTGATGAGGGATGAGTAAAGAGGCACGATGACCTCCCTGATCTAGATGTGAATCCCTTCATGATTAGGTGGGCTATATAAAATGTTTTTCTAACCACTTTGGCCACGTGGTTGTCAAATGAGAGATTGCTATCAACTTGGGTCCCCAGGTCCCTAATTACTTCTTCTGTACTTAATGGATTGCCACCTATGTGGTAATTTGTGGGCACTTTGTTTTTGCCAAAGGGGATGACTATACACTTTTTGGCATTTAGCTTGAGGCCATGGCTCTGGCACCAGTTGTCTGTTTCTATGAGGCCCTTTTGGAGGATGCTTGTGTCAGCTGGAGAGTCGATTATGGCGCCCAGTTTGCAGTCATCTGCGAACTTGGTCAGCCACAGTCCTTCCGTGTTGGCCTGTACCTCTGAGAAATATATACCAAACAAGAGAGGTCCCAGGACTGAGCCTTGTGGGACACCACTTGTAACTGGTTTGGAGTCTGACATGGCTCCAGCAATTCTAACCATGTGGGTTCTGTCCTTGAGCCAGTTTGCAAACCATCTAGTGACATAGGGGTTTATATTTAAGCTGGTGAGCTTATCTATAATGCCCGAGTGGGGTATTGTATTGAAGGCTTTTGCGAGGTCCAGGTAGGCTTCCACCTTCCCCTCATCAATGGCGTTGGTGACTGTTTCAAAGAAATCAACCAGGTTTAAGAGGCAGGATCTGCCCTTAACAAAGCCGAACTGGGTAGGATCTAGTGTCTGTAGGTCCCCAATATCTTTATTTATGAGGTCCATGATGATCCTTTCCAAAGCTTTGCAGACCAAGCTAATCAGGCTTATGGGGCGATAGTTTCCAGGATCCATTGAGGCACCACTTTTATGGAGAGGGACCACTGTTGCTGTACGCCACTCTTTGGGCACATATCCTGTAGTAAGGTTGAGATTGAACAGTAGTTTTATGTTTGGGTTTAGCTCTTCTTGGAGTTCATGTAGGACGCAGCCCGGGACACTGTCTGGTCCCACTGATGCTGTGTTTTTTGCTTTGGAGAGGGCGGCTCTTACCTGAGCATCTGAGATGTCAGGGGGGGCAGCACTCTGCTGTGATAGATATTTGCCCTTTTGGTGGGGAGAAGTTTGTGCTGAACCTGTCAGCTAGGATGTTGGCAATGTCTGTGGGTTCAGTGTATTTTTGTCATTTTGGACTAATTCTGAGCATATCTGGGAATTACCACCCAGGTTCCTAACATAACTAAAGAAAGCCTTGTGATTATCCTTAGTGTCCTGTGCAATTTTTCTCTCGAAGCTGGCCTTAGACAATTTTATGAGTGCCCGTAGTTTTTTGCTAATACTGATCAGTGATGCCTTCCCTTTTTGGGATTTTGCTCTATCATTTAGTAGCTTCCTCCTTCTATTGTATAGTTTGTTTATGGCTGGGGTCCACCAGACAGGACGCCTGCCTTTGGAGGATTGGGTCTTGGTTTTATTTGGGATCGCATGATCCATGCATTCCTGAAGGTGTTCATAGAATGCGTTTATAAAGGATTCTGTGGTCTGGGCCGTATTTTCCACAGGCCCGGGGGCTTTGAAGGATTCCACCTCGGTTTTGAGGAGTGTGAAATTTGCTTTACAGAAGTTTTTCACTGTGGTTTTCTGGGCAGGGGGTGGGGTCGGGATGTGAATATCCAGTGAGATTAGTTTATGGTCTGATCTTAACAGTGAGGGATACACTTCTGGTCTGGAGCATAGAGTCCCCATGTTGGTGATGATCAGGTCCAGTATGTTTTCCCCTCTTGTGGGAATGGTAACAAGTTGTTCCATAGCATTTGAGTTTATAAATTCTTGGAACCTTTGGGCTAGGGTGTTGGAGCTGGAGTAATGCTCCCAGTCTATGTTTGGGTAGTTGAAGTTACCCAATATAATGGTGTTTGGAGAGACCTTCATATTTTCCAGTGTTCTCAGGAAGGCCGAGTGGGGTTCCTGGGTTTGGGAGGGTGGTCTGTAGCAGGCTATAAACTGGAAGGCAGTTTTACCCACTGTTAGTTGCACATGGATAGTCTCTGATGCTTCGTGCTTTGCCACCAACCTGGAGGTGTGGGTATCTTTGATGAATATCGATACTCCCCCTCCTTTTGTAGTTCAGTCCAAGTTTTGGGTCCGCAAAGCATGGTATGAGGTATAACCTGGTAGTGCTGGGGTGCTCTCGGGAGCCCTGAACCAGGTTTCTGTTACTGCACAGATATCGATGTTCTCCATGCTAAGGAGAGTTTCGAGTGCGTGCATCTTGAGGTTTAGACTTCTGGTGTTGAGTAGCATTACTCTTAGTTTCTTATCCCTTGTGATACCTATGGAGGTGGGTTTGTCTTTTGAGCCTTGCCTAAAAAAGGCACTATAGGGTTAGCAAGAGCCTTTGCCAATATCTGAAAGCCCAGGGGTGACAGGTGCAAGCCGTCCCTAACGAAGCATCGTGGCTTGTCGAGCATATCATCCCAAGCTGACAGGCATTGGATCCCCTTTGAATGACACCAGTACTTAAGCCAATTGTTGAAATTGATCATCTTGTCTTCATATTGTGGCATCATTCTTGGTGAGGGTAAGATGCTACTCAAGGTCAGGGTCATACCGGCCTGGGCTACATGCTCAGAGAGCTCCTCTATGTCTCTTTTCATGTAGTCCAGGGAGGTACGTCTCAGGTCATTCACACCAGCATGGACAATGACTGAGTCATTTGTACTTGCCTTGGAGTGACCTGACTGCTTGTGTTATGTGGTGGATCCTAGCGACGGACAGGCTGCTCACCGTGACCCTCTCCTTGTTCAGCCTGGTGAGCGGGATGTCAGTGTGCCTGATGATAGAGTCACCTATTACAAGTGTATCAGGTGTGCTGTTTAGTCTTAAGGGCTGTGACTGTTCGGCACACTGGCTTTGTGAGATATGTGTTGCACGTGTTTTGTTTTGGGGTAGCGGTTGCTTGAGTGTCTGCTTTGGAGTGCTAGTAGTGTTTTTAGGTCTTTCAGAATCAACTTTTATTAGATGGTCTAATGCACAAGACTTGACAGTAAACATAATGTTTCAAAAAAGGAGACATGAAACACGTGTACTAGGTCAATGGTTAATTCAACAACTGCTCAGAACCCTTTGTTCACAAAACACAAGCCCTCACCGATCACTACTTGTAAAGATATTTATTTTTTATTTATTTATTTTACATTTGTTAACTGGGATAGTCCACTGGACACAGGTCCACTTTCAGTGGAGGCCCGGGGAGAAAATCTCCCAACACAACAGTAACATGAAATAATGAATAATACAAAGTTTGCAAAGAAAATTAACATTCAAAATGCAGTGAGTTCTAAATCAAGTACTATGTATAGACATAGATTCATAGGTAGTTACTAGGCTATCGGCCCAAGGGCCTATGTAAGCCTAGCCAGCAAGGTTCCATAGCTTACACCACCCAAGAAAGTTATTTTCCTGTGCCACTGTCCAGCAGAGATAGAGAAGTGATTCCCCGGGGTGTATTTCCTATTTCACATCCACTTATCAAGATTTTTCTTGAAATGTGCTAAAGAAGAACGTTGCTTGACATAGATGGGTAGCTTGTTCCAGAGTATAGGAAGTCTCTGGGACAGGAATCTATCCTTCCAGTGTGTCCTGTTTATTGTGGTGACAAGGTTTAGGTCCCTAGAGCGTGTAGCTCGGAGGGATTGGGATTTCTTTAGGTGTAGCATGTCGAACAGCTCTGGGTTTGACATAGCTTTATGTGTTAGGCAGAGATCACCTTGAAGTAGGCAATATGCTACAGAGTAAAGCTGGAGTTTTTTGAGGCGGTCAGTGTAGGGCATTTGTTTGAGGCCGGTTATCCTCTTTGTGAGGTACCTCTCTGGCCTTTCCAGCTGTTGCAGATGTCTTGTGTGGTACTTTCTGAAAGGGGCATTGTACTTTATGATGGGTCTAATGAGTGACGAGTAGAGGGGAACAATGACCTCTTTTTTCTTGGATGAGAACCCTTTTATGATGAGGTGTGCCACGTAGAAGGACTTTCTGACTACTGTGGCGATGTGACTATCAAAGGAGAGACTACTGTCCACCTGGGTCCCAAGGTCTCTTATCACGCATTCGGTGTTAAGTAGATTTCTGCCTATGTGGTAGTTCATGGGTACAGAGGTACAGAGTTTTTACCAAAGGGGATGACACTGCACTTTTTAGCACTGAGCTTGAGGCCATGGCTCTGACACCAGGCATCTGTCTCAGTGAGGCCCTTCTGTAGGATGGTCCACATCATTTGGGGACTCGACTATGGCTCCTAGTTTGCAGTCATCTGTGAACTTCATTAGCCAGAGGCAATATGTGGTAGCCTGTACTTCAGAAAAGTAGATACCAAACAGGAGAGGTCCCAGGAGAGAACCCTGTGGTACTCGACTTGTCACTACTTTGAGGTCAGATTTGGAGTCTGCAACTTTTACAGTGTGGGTTCTGTCAGTGAGCCAGTTCGCAACCCATCTTGTGACGTAGGGGGTTATACCTAGTTTAGTGAGTTTTGCTATAATTCCAGAATGGGGGATGGTGTCGAAATCCTTGGCGAGGTCAAGATAGGCTGTGTGAACCACCTTACCCTCATCCACGGCTTTGGTGACTGCCTCAAAGAAGTCAATCAGGTTCAGAAGGCATGATCTGCCTTTCACAAACCCAAACTGGGTGGGATCCAGAGTATGGAGGTTACCAATGTCTTTGTTTATGAGTTCCATGATGATACATTCCATGGCCTTGCAGACCAGGCTCAGGCTAATAGGTCGATAGTTCCCAGGATCAGTGGTGGCTCCCCCTTTGTGGAATGGGATAACTGTTGCTGTGCGCCATTCAGTGGGCACAAAGCCTGATGCAAGGCTATTATTGAACATGGTGCTTAAGTGGGAAGCCAGTTCGTTCTGAAGTTCGTGTAAAACGCAGCTTGGGATGTTGTCTGGTCCCATGGATTCTGTGTTTTTGGCTTTAGACAGTGCAGCTTTTACCTGTGTAGTTGTGATTACAGGGACTCTGCATTCTTCCTGTATAGATATGGGCCCTTTAGAGGGTGAGAGGGGGTAAAGTTAGCACTGAACCGATCTGCCAGGATGTTGGCAATATCAGTTGGTTCTGTAATTTTCATGCCTTTGTGCTGTAACTCAGAGCAGATCTGGGTGTTGCCATCTAGATTCTTGACATAGCTATAGAATGCTTTGTGGTTGTCCTTGGAGTTAGTGGCAATTTTGTTTTCGTAGCTAGCTTTGGAGGATCTTATAAGGGATCTCAGCTTCTTACTGAGGCTGACCAGGGAACTCCTCCACTCATGGGATTTTATTCACTTTTGCAACAGTTTCTTCCTTCTGTTGTACAGTTTGTTTAAGGCAGGGGACCACCAGATTAGCTTCCTTTTTTGGAGGATAGCATCTTAGTTCTGTTTGGGATAGCACGATCCATGCACTCGTGTAAGTGCTTATAGAGTGCATCTGTGTAGGATTCAGCAGTTGTAACTGTATTGTCCAACTGCATGGGTGTCATGAAGTTCACCACTTCTGTCTTAAGAAGCATGAAGTTGGCTTTGGAGAATTTTTTTACTGTGGTTTCCTTAAAGGGGGGTGGGGCGGAATGTGGATATCAAGGGTGAATAAGCTTATGGTCGGATCGGACCAACGAGGAGTTGACTTTAGGTGTGGAACACCAGTCACTCATATTGGTAATGACTAGGTCTAGGATATTGTTGCCCCTGGTGGGGGTGTGGATAAGTTGATCTAGGGCATTGGAGTTTATGAATTCCAGAAAGCATTGAGCTAATGAGTTGGTACAAGAGTAGTTTTCCCAGTTAATGGTGGGGTAGTTGAAGTCACCCATTATTAAGGTGTTTGGTTGAACCCTAATATTTTCTAGTACATCAAGAAAAGAGGAGTGGGAATCCTGGGGCATGGTGGGGGATCTGTAGCAAGCTACAATTTGGATTGCAGTTTTGCCCAGAGTTAGTTGCACTTGGATAACCTCGGATGCATTATGCTGAGCAACTAGCCTGGAAGTGTGGATATCCTTAATGAATATGGACACACCTCCACCTTTGGTTTTCCGGTCCAGGTTACATGGCCGAAAAGTGTGGTATGAGTTATAGCCTGGTAGTGCAGGGATACTCTCTGGAGCCTTGAACCAGGTCTCAGTCACTGCACAGATATCGATGTTCTCCATTTTTAGGAGTGCCTCGAGTGAGTGCATTTTGTGATTTAGACTTCTAGCATTGAGTAGCATTACCCTCAATTTTTGCTTGCCTGTTCCTGTTATGGTGGTGAGTTTGTTATTTGAACCCTGCCTAAAAAGGCACTATAGGGGCAGCAAGAGCCTTGGCCAGTAACCGGAATCCCAGGGGTGACAGGTGCAGGCCATCTGTGGCAAAGCATCGTAGTCTGTCGACCATGTCATCCCAAGCAGACAGATACTGGATCCCCTTAGAATGACACCAGAAGCGTAGCCAATTGTTGAAGTCAATAATTTTGTCTTTGTACTGCAGTATCATTCTGGGCAATGGCAGAATGCTACTCAGGGCTAGAGTCATACTTGCCTGGGCTACAAGATCAGAGAGCTCTTCCATGTCTCTTTTCGTATAGTCCAGGGAGGTATGTCTCAGGTCATTCACACCAACATGGACAATGACAGAGTCATATTTGTACTTGTTGTGGAGTGACCTGAGTGCGTGGGTTATGTGGCGGATCCTGGCACCTGACAGCCAACTGACAGTAACTTTGTTTAGCCTGGTAAGTGGGACATCAGTGTGCCTGACTATAGAGTCACCTATGACTATTGTGTTGGGTACATTGTTTTGCCTTACTGGCTGTGGTTGAGTAGCACACTGAGTCTGTGGGCTATGTGTCATTTGGGTTGTGTTGGGGGTTGGAGGTGGATTGCGTTTCTGCTTTGGAGGTCTCTGTTGCTTAGCAGGCACAGTTAGTAAAATAGAGTAATAATACTGTAATACTACATTATTTAGTCTAAAAATGATAATCTTCATTGTTGGAGAGATGTGTGTAAACATCAGCTTCATAGAGATTATTAGTGTATAGATAGCAACATAAATACATTTTTATTATGTTGTACGCTTATAATTAATCTTAGAACCTAGACCCTAACCATAAATCTTGGCGGGTGAGAATAGTATGGTGGAGGTCTGACACAGCAGAGGGTCTAACCTGGTGCAGTGCATGAACATAGCCAATTACTAGTGAGATGCATTTTTAATGATTTTTTAAACTGGGTGAAGGAAGTGATAGTAGATATGTGACTGAGTATAGAGTTCCAGATTTTAGTTACATAATTAGAGAAGAGGGAGTCCCCTGCTGTATTTTAGACTTAGTTACTGTGAAAGTAACCTTGTTACTGGAGCAAAGAGTCCTCTGTTATTGGTGTAGAGGTGAAGCAGGTTTTTTTTCCTGGTTCATGCAGAATTTTATGGGCCAGAGAGAGTTGATTATAATGCAGGAGTTGAGGAAGTTCTGGCCAGTTGAGCTGTTTCAAGGATGAGCAGTGGTGAGATTTACATGGGGAGTCAGAGGCGATGGAACCCTGGGGAACACCAAGAGTGACTGGAAGAAGGGGGGGGGGGTTCTTGTTTCCACAGAACTGCTTGCTGATGGCTGGCTAGATAGCTTTGGAACCAGGCTATGGAGGGTTGAGAGAGCGCTAATTCGGATAGTTCTTTGATTAGAATGTCATGTCTAACCATGTCAAAGGCCTTTGAGAGGTCTAGAAAGGTGGCGGAAACAAAGTTACCATCATTTCTATGAGAGTTTACTGTACTGGAAAAGGACAAGAGGGCGATGGTGGTATTATGGAATGGCCGGAAGCCATTCTGAGTGTTTGACAGGAGTTTATGGGTGTGCAAGTAGTCCATTATTTGGAAGAGTACTCATTTTTCAAAGATTTTTGCTAGGGGAGATAGGACTGCTATAGGTCGGTAGTTTGTGAGTTCTGTGGTGTTACCTCCTTTATGCTGGGGGATTATGTGAGATATTTTCCAAATATCGGGGACAATTGCTTCTGAAAGGGATCTATTAATGAGTATGGCTATAGGGTAGGCCACTGCATCGGTAGCAGATTTTAGGAATTCCCCTGGTAGTTTGTCAGCAGCCAGAGTAGTGGACTTTATTTTTTTAGGTAATTTTTTATCCTATCTATAGAGACAGGCTGGAATTGGAAGGACCTATATATTTTGTGTGAGTGGTGGAGGGTTCAGAGGATGGGGGTGAGTGTTGATTTTTTCTGTTGGTTGGTTAGGGTCAGTATTGTCTCAGTAAAGAATTTGTTAAATTGAGTGGCTATGCTGTCTGAGTTATTAACTAGGGTAGGAGAGGGAGTACCAGTTTTGCCTGGTAGTAGAAATTTGTTAATGGCTGCCCAAAGTTTTTGAGGGTGATTTTGGTGCTTGATTTGAAGGCTGGAGTTGTAATTAATCTTGTCAAATATTAATAGTTTACTACAGGGGGCTCAGGTGGATGTAAAAGATCACATGGCACCTATCGCAAGTTGAATGGGATGTTTCCCAATGCCCAGGCCAAATTTCCCCTAATAGTATAAAAAACACTTCAGGGAAGAGGAGTGGAGGAATAGGAGGTAGTATGGTATAGTAGAATTAGAATTAACAAGGTGATAGAGGAGATACAAAGGGTTTGTAGTAGTGCAGAATGCATAATGAGATGCTATAAGTTTGTAAGATAGAGTAGAAAGGGAGGTATAATGTTGGTGGGGTATAAGAGACCAAATGAAGAAGGGGGGTGTGGAGTATAATGTATACTATAAGGGGAGTGGCCTTTAATTGATGGGTGGAGGTGAGAAGAGGAGAGGTAGAGAGAGGAGGACAGTGACTGGAGTGGTTGATGAAGGGAGGAGACTACTGGATGGAATAAATGTAGGAGTAGTGGGGGCGGGTGGAAATTGGGGGCAGAGTAGGGGAGTGGAGTGAGCCTGTAGGGTGAACGGAGAGGGTAGAGCCAAGAAGAGGAAAATCCTGCAAGGAAAACAATCAGCAAGAGAGGCTATGGACAATGGATGTTCCTGTTGTACTGGGGTAAGTGTCGAGCTAGGGGTAAACTAAGGGCCAAGATAGCAGTCTCAAAAAGTGACTGGTTGGGTAACTATAGATTTAGATCACAAGCTCTTGCGATGTAATTAAGAAAATAGGATAAGTTAAATACTTTTTCTGGAGAGTGCTGACACCTAGTGGCAGAAATGGGCAATAGCTAGTTGCTAAAAAGTAGAATATACCTGTGGGATACAGGGAGCTTTACAGGAGGGGAGCAGGGGATAAATGGCTGCAGAAGGCTGCAAGCACACACACGAGAGGTCAAGTTTACAGGGAGACAACTGTTATAGTTACAGTTCCAAAGTTTGTTTAATCTACCTACACAGTGAGTTGCTGACTGAGTTTCCAAAAGGCAGGTAGGTCACGGTATAACAAAAATGGGCAGTTCTGGGCATCCTTTCGGAGATAGCAGGAGAACTTTCTTTGCTGTTTAGTAGCAGAGAGGGCACCTGAGGAGAATGACTGTAAAGAAAGAGAGAACAGAGTTAGATACTTTAAGAGGAGAGGGGAGGGTAATTCATGATAGAAAGAGCAATGAGAGTATACTGCTGAGAGGAGGAGGATGAGGGGGCAGGGATGAGAAAGAAGACAAGGAATACTGTGGAAGGTAAACAGCAGGGAAAATCAATAATAGTAGCAAGTGGAGGCACGGTAACAAATAAGACATACATTTACATTATTAAAAACATTGCTAAGGAAAACTTACATTTCTTCAGATAAATGCATGATCCAGCCGCTATGCGAACACAGAAATCTGCTGGAACAAAGTCACTATTAGTAGCATGCTGGAAAACTAAACACATCTTCAGAATATTGCAGGTTCCGGTTGCTATGCAAGCATGGCAAATTGGTGTATATAAAGACACTATTGGTAAAACGCTGGTAATATCTAGCTAAATTAATGGCATATCCAGTGTATAAAGACACTATTGCTAAAACGCTAGTAATATCTAGCTACATTAATGGCATAAAAATATATAGCAGTTCTAAAACTAAGTGATACACTTGCGCAGAGCCAGCAGTTACAAAATGCATGGGGCCACATAACTAGTTAGCATGGCGGAGTTCTAGGGGAAAAAAAACAGCTTGTATAAGTTAGCTGATACTTATTTATATCAGGGTTCTAGCTCCTGCCCCTGCAGTCCTACTGGAGATCTTGTAGAGTCTCCTTGGGCAGCTGCACCTCATCTCCCTTAGTATTCCTATTAGGTTTCACATTTCATTCAGCAATATTACTGTTCATCAACACTGCGCAATTATGATTCACCAAGCCCCGATCATTTCCTTTGCATAGAACTACAGTGAAGTGTCACCTCTCATAGTGTTTGCTTATTGTTACATTCACCAGTTTCTGTGGAGATACACAATAGTACAAGAAAGACAGATTGCCTGGCGGCTTAAATAAATAAATCATAGGCTCAGTTCTCTTACTCACATCATGAAATGCATTACTTTATTTTCTCAAGTTTAAAATATAAAATGTTTATTAGTAATCTATAAAAAAAACATTGTGCTCTTACACTACAGCAGGATTTAACAACTGGAGCATTCTGTTACCTGAGATGCAGTATATAACAACTTTATACAAAGTACTAAAGCAAATGGTTCTCATTTTACATTCTAATATAAAACTGGTGGGTTTCCATGTCCAGTAATAAATGGTGCAATTGCTAATTCCTCTGCCAGGTCTACAGAGAAAAGCATAGACTTTAATTTCTGTCTCCCTCTTCTAGTTTTTGTTCAAAGCATTTGAGTCAAAGTGGAATGCAGTTCAGCCCTCCTTTGCTTTCATATAAAGAAATAAAGCCGGTATCCACAAACATTTATTCACTCTGATGGCTCGGCACAAATGCCTTCGAGGAGTTTAGCAAATCTAAAAACACTCTGCCTTATATACACACTAAACACATCAATTAGCACTAGGCTAATTGGTAATTAAATCAATACATTCAAATAAAAAAATGCCAATTATACTCCATATTCATTCCCTTAGGAGTCAAAGTGTCAAATTTCAAAATGTACAAGAACTCTTTATATAATAACGTCTTCTTTAAATTCACCACCTTCCCAGTGAAATTATCTACTTTTTCCAATACATTACCTTTCCTTTGCTTTCAAGTCTGAGTAATATCTGCTGATGTAAAACTCCATGCCAAGCTTGCTCCATTCTGGTACCCCAACTGAAAGTATTTGCATTTTTGCTAAACAGCACTCTAAATGGGGTTAGAATGGTGTTAAAAAGAGATGTTTTAATATGCTTCATCATTCTTTTCAGGAAGACAAGTTTGTCAAAAAATTCTAAAGTGTTTCAACCGCTCTTCCATGTCCTGAGACTGTATAATCTAAATTTTGCATGTGCTTTGATAGAATCCATTTTTAAATGTATTAAGTCTGTAAATCAGTTTCTTATCCCTGGGTTAAAGTGGTCAAAACACTAACAACTTATTTTTAAACATTTATCCTGATGGTTAACTTTGTAGACAAAATAGAAACATTAAAACTGAAAAGTTATCCAAACATTACCTTACAGATTGTTTTTTTTTCTGGATTTCTGTGTGGCGCCGGTCAGTCCAACCCACTTTGTTCACCATCGCTCTTCTCGGGCTCAATCTGCTCCCCTACCCTACCTCCATTCCCACCCATTCCCCACATTACCTAAACATATACCTAACAAGCCGCGCCCCTTTCCTACCTTCTGATTAAATGATAAACTACTCTTTGCTCATATTCTCTTACTTAACTGTGTACCAATCAGACTTCCTTCTAAACAATCTCCTCCATCCTTCCCAGACATGCCCCCACCCAGTTCCAAACACTTGCACACCCTTACCCTTCACACTTCCACCACCATAATTCTAATGTTGTTTTCTTACCTAACATCATACCACAACAACTCCAACCCTCCTTGGATCTACTTCATTAAACCAAACGTTCAGATAACCGACAATTACATAACCGACACCAGAAGACCGACAACTCACAAACCTGACAGTCTGAAACAATGAAAGCCCACATTATCAACTGAATAAATGCATGCGAACTACAGAAGTGACGCAAAGTCACTGAATTGTTGTAGGTTTTTCATTAAATCTTGCATATCTGTTATAGGAGCCATTAGAGGTAAATGGGGAATTATCAGACGTCAAGAGCTTTTCAGAAGCATTACATGAGGAACTCAATTCCAGAAACAGTAGTTTTGTCAGAAATACAGTTTCTTAGCTAGCTCAGGCAGAGGAAAGAGTGGCACAAACACCTGATTTGATCATTTCTACAGCAATGTCTTTTATATAGTTTTGTGCCCTCTCTGTTTCATCGAGTGCTGTATGATCTTGGACTCGTCAGCTACTGCAGTTACTTTATGAGATTTCTATCCAGAAATTTCAACTAGTATCACACTTTTTTGCCTTCCTGTAGACGTGACAGATGTCTGGTACTGTTATCAGAGCATTGCTTTTGTTTCATTTTACTCCAACAGTTCTAAAGCTTGTAGTTTGCTTTTTGGCAAAGTAAACAAATGACTGCAAATTGTTTCTCAGTCTTCTCCCTATGTATAGCTGTAAAGGTGATTTATCTATAAATTGTAAACATGCATTGCTGTAGTTTAACAGAAGGATGAATGTATTTTTCATCTTAAATATCACTTTTTTTCATGTTTTTTCACAATACACTTCACTTGACCTAGTTTAATAGTGCAGAATGAATGTGTATATTTTAAATATCACTTTTCTTTATCATTTTTCTCTGCACACCACTTTTCACTTGCCCATTTGATGGAGGATAACTTGAACCTGAAATATGAAGTTCAAAAGCTTAACAGAGTATTTGAATTACTTGATAAATTGTGGAACATTTACTTTTCCAGGTAATCAGTGTCTGACAAAGATTGATTTTTTGATACACTAACGACAGTAATCATACCTTTCAACTGTACAGATTTTCACAGAATGTCCAGATGTTTCCTTCATATTATGGGTCTGAACTGATTTTCTAGCAAATCTTTGAAGGATGAAGTCAGAAAATAATGACAGACGCAGAGTTTCATACCCTTCAGAAAATGCTTTACTCTGTCTTTTTCCATGAGTACTCATTTTCTATTTGACTAGTTGCTATGTTGGGGGAGGTGTTTTTCTGCCATGTGTAGTTCCAGCATTGATTATTTTTATCATTAGTTTTAAGTCTTTATTTTTTTCTGTATTTTCAACTTTTGTGCCAGTTTTAATACATTACCATGCCATCACTTTGTGTTGCATATTCCACAGTTCATGTACACAACATACATCAATAGCTTGACTTAGATTCTGTTAATAGTCCACATCTTATATAGTCATTTTTGCTATGAATAATTCTGTACCCAATTAACAAATTGCACAGCTTTTCAAATTCACAAATATGTGCCCTGCGTTTCATATATCCATAGTTTTTCATGCCCCCAATTTCTAGTCAATAATAAATGTTTGACATTGGTAATTATTTTCTCTAGCTCATAGTTTGCTAGGAAATTAGATTTTATTACTGCCAAATTAAATTACTTTTCTCTCTCTTATTCAGTGTGTGTGTGTGTGTGTGTTGACTTTCGGCTTTTCCCACTTAGGGGTCACCACAGCGGAACTCTGGTCCGCTCATGATTGGCAGTGGATTTTTACAGTGTTGAGTTGCCAGCCCGACATCTAACCTTCAACGAAGGCACTCCCATTCATGCTCACACCTACCTGCATGTCATTAACATCACTCAACCTCAGGGAGAACATGCAGACTCCACCCAGAAGGCACTCCAGCTGAGAATTGAATGGGAGAACCTCTTGCTGTGAGGCGAAAACGCTATCCACTGCACCACCACAGTATCTCTCTCATTCAGAGTAAGTTTATTAAATACCTTAATTTCTTCCTCACCCATGATGTGAAAAAAAACATGGCAGTCATGGGTGATCCCATTTTGTCATGGAGGTTAATCACAATAAGATACAACTCAAATATTTGGACCCACATCTTTCATTACTGAGAAGCTCCCCTGTAATTTCAAAGCTGTTGGATATTGAGTTGTTGCATTTATGGGAATAAGTGACAAAAATGTGCTGCACTGAACCATAACATAAGCATGCATTTTCAGTGTTTTGTGAACTAGGGGGTTGTTAAAGGGTGAAAATGAATATTACAAGGGTGTCTGAATGAGAAATCAAATTTAATGTATTATTCATCTAGTAAACGCAGGATACTTATTCAGAACAGGGTCATTCAAGTTGGAATAAAAATAAGTGTGCAAAACAGTTTAAAATTAAGGAATTTGAGCAACTGAAAACGAAGAAAACTTTCTGCTTTTTTGAAAATGTGATGCCAATTTCTTATCTTCTGATAGCTGGCACAGAATGTCAAGGCTATGAGCTGTAGTTCCTGTGACACAGGTTTTTTGAGTCTGCCAGTCCTCATTTACCTGTACTACAGGAGGTTTAATGCAGCGAAACAGTGAAAACGCTAGCTTGTCTGGGGTTTTTCTTGTAGTTTTTACTGTGTGACCTTGAGTAAATCACTGAACCAGACATTCCTCCTGGGTCATCCCTGAAAAACAACTTTGTCCAGTGGGCCTACTTTGTTAACAAACAGGTATTATTTTGGGTCTTTCAGACTCAGCTTTTGTTAAATGTACTAATACACAAGACTATGCAGTATGCATAATGCCTTAAAACCAAGGAGAAATAAAATAATAAAAAAAAAGTGTGCTAGGTCATTGGTTAATTGAACAAGTACCTGGAACCCTTTTTCACATAACACGTGCTTACCTATCAATGCTCCTAAAGAAATACTACAGTAATGGCCACCGATTTCCCCATGTGCAAATCAAGCAGATTTTTTTCATGCATTTCTACAGTCATTATACATTTTTAAATTAAAAGTAATTTGGAATTTTTAAAATATCTTTAAATCCTCATTTTAATCTGTGTCATGGTTATACAAAGATTAATAAAAAAGAAAACATACTTTAATAACACTGCGGTCATGCAATATATAATATAATTTTTTATTCACTCCAAAATTATGTAAGTTGCTAACTTCTTCCCTTAAACATTCCCCTACCTCCTCTTGAACTGTATTGTGCATGTACTACTTCGAGAAATCCCTTTTACTTCTATAAAATGTATGTCTCTATTCTAAAGACCCAACCTCCAGTTCTTTTATCTCCTTTATGATTCAATATTTCAATTACAGCTTGGTTAGATTTTGATTTCCATTCTCCAATAATTGCTTTTTTTGCTATCTAATAAGATTAAACTTTGTCTGGGTCAGACTTTACTATGTCCACACAATTCAGAATCCAAATCCCACTGTCCACACAATTCAGAAACCAAATCCTAGCTCAAGCAAATCATTTCCTTAGATACAATTGTTTGTTCTGCCAACATTTATGTCAAAGTATTATGCAGAGACTTTTTAAAAATCTTCCAAATTATTATATTCACCAAAACCATGTTTTTGATTACATTTTTTTGCTAGCTACTTGAGGAAAATACTTATAAATCCTCCAAAGTCTACCTATGGTATAAAACACCAATGCAAACAGTTTCATACAAAAATGATAAACCACCTGCATTTTGTCATACTTTGGGGCCTTACAAATTTCTTCCTATTGCTTCATTCTCACTGCCTTTCCATTCCCTTTTTCCAGTCTTTCTCAGCCTCTTGCAATTGATTTTTACAGTTATCATGCAATATTTTATACACCGCACTAATTACCAAATGTCAGCAGCTTTTGTTCTAGACTCAATTAAATTTCTGCAAGAATTACTCTTTCATTTACCATTCACCTGTCCCTTTTCTCTTTGCCTATACTGTTATGAACTGCTGTTACAGAAGATGGTCTCCAACCTGCAGTCCAACCATCTGCTTAGCCTCATCCCACTCTATTACCTTACCCTCCTGAGTTATTTACTCAAAATACATTAGTTCCTTTGCTAATTCCCCCATATTAAAATTCCACCCCTCTCACCTGTTTTTCTGTACTTCTATTTCCAGACATAACATAGTGGTAAAAAAAAAATCCTCTATTTTAGCACTGGCTTAGTTCTTTGAAAACTTCCTGCTACTTTGTCAGTATTTTGTATGGTTATTTTTTTAAAGATTTTATTCAAAATCCTAGTTTATCTTTACCTCGAACTCCCCAATGTCATCATCCCTTTCCACTTTCATTTATAACATTTTGCTTTAACTGTAGTTCACCTTAATTATGTAGCTGTAAAGTCATCCTTCAAATTAGATTACCATCAACCACCTTGTTCTATGAAAAGAATTGGCTTATCCCACTTACCTCATCACATTCCTCTCCCAAATCATTTTCTTAAGCTATTTATTAAATATCTACAACTTCTACACTAGTTGGTAAAAATAAGTTTGGCTTGTATACAATAGTAACAGAAATAAATATTTTCACTTTTTGTATCCAACTATCCATATTCATAATTGGGAACATCCAGTTTGTCATTTTGTATAATCTTTTGTTTAGTTTTTCCACACTTATCTTAGCTGTCATAACCATCCTTTTTAATCCATACACTTAAAGACTTCATCTCATGAGGTCTCCATATTATGGTAGACCCTAAATGGTGCCCTATAGGGGGGAAGGGTTGTACAGACCAACCTCTATGGGCATCTACTGTGGTGCGCAGTATCCTCAAGATAGGACAGCACAGATCTTGATTTGCACTTGGGGAAATCAGTGGCCATTACTGTAGTATTTCTTTAGGAGCATTGCAGGGCTAGTCACTTGGTGTAAAATATGGCTCTAGGTGATATGGTCATGTTTACTAATGTCACCAAATAGGCATGGGTATTTGCTGGTGATAAGTGGGTTGAGGACCCAACCTACTCTGACTTATGACAGGGACTCATGCTAAAGGTGCAAGGGGTTTATGTGCCCCTATTGCCAGAGTGTGGACATCATAAAGCCTAGCAACCCTGGGTCAATAAGCTACTGGCCAGCATGTGTCCAGTTGCCCAGCTTGGATTACCTGGGATAGCTCTGTTGAGTGAAAGCTGCACAAACAGCCTGCCAAACATGAACTAAGAATTTCTACACAATGTAGGTTCCAGGAGAGGACCGGGCTTGGAAGTGGACGACAGGATAGTACAGAGGAGGCTGGATATTCTTATGTATTCAAGAGACAAGATGAAAAGGCAGTGCAGCGATCACTAATTTTGGGATCCACAGTCTACTACTCAGGAGAACAGGCTAGAAATGGTGTGGGAACTGTGGTGAGAAAGTGGCTTCAGAAGGCAGTGAGGGATGTCACAGACTATTGGCAATCAGACTTCAGGCTAATGATACAGTAGTATTCATAATTTCAGACTATGTCCCACAGCAGGTTTGTGATAGTGAAGATTACATTCAGACAGCAGTTGTAGGACCTACTAGATAGACAACATGAATTGTTTGTTGATAATGGGTGAAGTAAATGCACATATCAGGACAGAAATAACAGGATATGAGGACTGCCTATGTCCACATGGGTGGGTCAACAGGAATAAAGAAGGAGGGGCCATTCTAGACTTTTGTCAGGCAAATGGCTCAATAGTTGCCAACGCATGGTTCAGAAAAACAGTCAAGAGCACATACAAGACTGGCCGACATGCAACTCAGGTAGATTTCCTCCTAGTAAGGAATGGGTACTGGGGTAGAATCAGTGATTGCAAAGTCATCCCCAATGAAAAAGTTGGCCCACAGTATAAGCCACTGGTTGTACAGACTGACCTCTTTGGGGATTGCCTGTGTCCACAAGGGTGAGGCAACAGGAATAAAGGGGAGGCCATTCCAGACTTCGGTCAGGCAAGCAAATGGCTTGATAGTAGCCAACACATGGTAGCCAACACATGGTTCAGAAAGTCAGACAGCCACATGATCACATACAAGAGTTACCAACATGTAACTCAGGTGGCTGTCCTCCTAATAAGGAAAGAGTACTGGGGTAGACTCAGTGATTGCAAAGTCATCCCCTGTGAAACAGTTGGCCCACAGCATAAACCACTGGTTGCCACAATCAGAGGTCAGAGAAGACTCTAAGGTCAACAGAAACCAGTCTGAACACTTGGAAATTGACTGGTTAGAAATACAACAGTTCAAGGAACTACTTAACACCCCAAGAAGAGGAGGAAATAGGTGGAGTTGAAGAACAGTAGCACCTCAAAACAGCATATGTGAGGACTACAGAACAGATACGTGGACATGCCAGGTATGGAAATAAGTTTCATAGGTGTTTATAGGCGTCTACTAGGTTAACAACCACAAGGGCCTTTTAAAGCCTAGCTATGCAGCCCAAATATTTAACAAGTTCTGATACCCTTGATAAGTGTAAGCATGGGCCTGGGAGATGACCCATTTACAGGTTACCTCTGTCCTTTAGAGACACAGGTACCAAACCAGGGATTAATTTCCTGTTTTCCATACAATTGTCCAAGTTGTACTTGAACTGGATTAGGGAAGAACTCTGCTTCACATGGATGGGGCGCCTGCTCCATAGACTGGTAGTCGCTAGGATACATACCTATCTCTCCAGCAGGTCCTATTTACATCACAGGCAAGGTTTAAGCCTTTAGAATGGCTAATTCTGGTACTGTTTTGTGGATATGCAGGAGGTCCATCAGAGTGGGATTTGACAATACCCTGTATGCCAGGCATAGATCTCCCCTCAAAAGCCTGTAGGAGACAGAATACAGGGATAGGGCCTTGAGGCAGTCTGCAAAAGACATATTACTTATGCCCTGTATTTTTTAGTGAGGATCCTCTGTGGATGTTCCAGCTGTTGGATATGCCTGGTTAGGTACATACCAAAGGGAGCATTGTACTCAATGATAGGTCTGATGACTGCCGAATACAGTGGTACAATAACTTCTTTGGACTTGGATGCCACATATTTGTTTACAAGTTGAACAACATAGAATGATTTCCTTACCACTGTAGACACGTGTTGATCAAAGGCTAGATTACTGTGTGTATCCTTAAGTCCCAGACTACTGGGTCAACTCTAAGGGGTGTGTTGTCAATATGATAGTTACTAGGGATGGATGACTTCCCAAAGGATACTATTATGCATTTCTTGCCATTTAGTTTTAGTCCACGACTCTGACACCAGTTGTTTGTCTGCGTCAGTCCCTCCTGGAGAACATGTGTGTCAGTGTGAGATTCAATGACAGCTCCTAATTTGTAATCATCTGCAAATTTAGTCAGCTAGAGACCACTGACATTGGCCTTGACTTCTAAGTAAATGCCAAAAAGGAGCGGTCAAAGGACTGATCACTGAGGGACTTTACTTGTGACTGGGCTCTTTGTAGAGGTGGACTCCCCACTTCTGACTTCCTGGGTCCCGTCTGTGAGTCAGTTGGCTATCCACTGGGTGCCTTACGTGTTTGTACCTAACTTCTTGAGTTTGTCAACAATGCCCAAATGGAGCATTGTGTGAAATGCCTTGGCCAGGTCAAGGTAGGCAGTGTGAACAGTTTTGCCCTCATCCATTGTTTTGGTGACCTTCTCAAAGAAGTCCACCTGGTTGAGTAGGCCTGATCTGCCCTTTACAAAACCAAACCGAGTTGGGTCCAGTGTCTGGAGGTTTACTATCTCCATAATAATTCTTTCCATAGCTTTATATAAAAGACTGGTGAGACTTATAGGTCTGTAGTTTCCAGGGTCTGTAGATGGCCCACCTTTGTGCATTTTTGTGTACTACCTTTGAGGTTGCAGACATAGCTAAAGAATGCTCTTTTGTAGTCCTTGGCCTGGGAGGCCAAACTTACCTCAAATTTGGCTTTGGTAGATTTTTATTTGTCCTCAGAGTTGTTTTAGTTTAATGAATGGTTTTATCCTGCTGGGTGCTGCACCTCCTAATTACATAAGGAAACTTGGTGGTGAAATGCAGAAGAGCAGAATGTCATCAAAAGTTAGGAGTGCAGGAAAAAGTGGGAGATAGGAAAGATGGACCAGGCTAGGAAGGAACACTGGTTGGCTAAAAGGCTGAAAAAGGAGTTGCAATAGCAAATAAGGCATCAAAGACACTATCAGCTTCTGGAAAGTGAATCAGTAGGTGGCACAAAGAAACTAGATCAGGTTGCAAGGCAGAGAGAGAGAAAGGTAAAAAAAAAAAAAAAGACAGTCAGACATCCTTTACAAGGGATGTCAGCAAGAACCTGCTCACCAGTCCCCAGGAACTCAAAAGTTGATGGAAGTACTTCCAATACCTTCTGAATGAATAGAATCCCACAGAAGCTATACTGCTTAAGACACAGCCTATGATGAGAGGAGCGCAGCCCATGACAGAATAAGGAAGAACAGCACTAAGGAAAATGAAATCAAAGAAAGCAGCAGGCTCAGATGAGGTCACAGCAGATGTGATAACGAGGAAAAATGGCTCCTGAGGGTACTAATAGCAGTGTGGAGAGAGACGTATCCCAGAAGACTGGAGAATAAGCATACTCGTGCCAGTGTACAAGAACAAAGGGGACATCCACAATTGTTGTCAGTGCAAAGATAACTAACTCCTGTCACATTGCATGAAAGTTCTGGACAGGGTAACTGATAAATGGGTACACAGATTAGC
The DNA here is from genome assembly GCF_019279795.1 of Protopterus annectens. Classification (NCBI taxonomy): domain Eukaryota; kingdom Metazoa; phylum Chordata; order Ceratodontiformes; family Protopteridae; genus Protopterus; species Protopterus annectens. Next base: position 434,051,955 of record NC_056739.1, read on the forward strand.
AGAATTTAAGATGGGAAGCGATTGGTTCAGATTTGTATCAGGATGCAGCACAACTGACCCAATGTTGGGAAGAATCTAGAGATGAGGAAGGAGTCCGATTGGGCCTTCCTATACTTGGAGAAAGCATATGGCAAAGTCCCAACAGAGCTGATTTGGGCAGTCCTGCGGTGGTTCAAAGTCCCAGAAACATTGGTAGAAACAGTGCAGGTTACGTATAAAATTCCAGTGATTTACGTATGAACAATGTTCAATCTCTCAGAGGGGTTCCCAAGTGGGAGTAGGTGTGCATTGGGGATCAGCTCTGAGCCCACTGCTGTTCATACTGGTGACGGATTACATCAGTGAACAGATCAGAGGGAGGCAGATCAAAAAAGTCACTGTATGCAGATGATGTGGCATTACAGGCAGACTTGAGCAAGAACTTCAGCAAAGGATAGGGCAATGAAATGTAAAACTGAAGGCACATGGGATGAAACTAAGTGCAGATAAGACAGTGGTGATGGTGGGAAATCAGAAGTTGAGAACTGAGCTAGAAGATAAGATTGTGGAAAAGGTTAACAGTTTCAAGTAACTGGGAGGGGTGGTTGAGGAGAAGGTAAGTCTGAATGGAGGTCAAAGCTGGAATCAGAGGGGCTGTAGCCATCTGGCACAAAGTCAGCTGTAGTATATGAAAGAAGATTGCCAAAGAAGCTGAAAAGTAAGAAGTACAAAACAGTGGTGTGACCAGTCCTACTGTATGGTACAGAAACCTGGGCAGTAAAGGCAGAACAGATGAAGAAAACAGAGGTGATGGAAATGAAGTGACTGAGACAGGTAGTAGGATGCACACTGTAGGACAAATGAAGAAGTGAGGACATAAGAACAGAAGCCAAAATAGCTACAATAGCAGAAAAGATCAGACAGAACCTATTACAGTGGTTTGGGCACGTGTAGAAAAGCAGAAGACAATCTGGTGATGATGACTTGGGACAGACAGGAAGAAGATCTGTGACAGCCAGGCATAAGTGTCAAAGAAGGCAGGACTGTGGCATTGAAATGAGAGATGGCAACAGTTAACATGACACCCTGAAGACTTGAAAGTGACTCAAAATGTTCCACAGCACTGAAATGTCCCCTTGTGGATTAATGAAGTACAAAATACCATCTGCAAATAAAAGCTAACTTTGCTAGAGTACCACATCAGTTATTGCATTGAATTTGTAAGTCTCATTTTCTTTGCCAATGGCTCTAAATATAAAGAAAAATACCACTAGGAAAACAGGACATCCCTTTCTGGTTCCTCTGTTCAAACACAGCTCGTCAGACAGGAACTATCCCACCTTAACTCTTGCCTCTGAACTTTCATATACTCTAATACTTATTCCATCACTGATAGTAAATGCCACCTTTAAGGCACACCAACAATATTGGTGTTTTCTTACACTCTGCTTCCCCCTGATCATCATTGTTTTACAAATGTTTCCCTCCACTCCATAAACCACATCGATTCATATCTACCAAGTTTGTTAACACTTCTCACATTCTCTTGGCTGGTATAGACTTAAACACTTTATAAAATCATGGTTTAAAATTGAAATCGTTCTATGTGAAACCAGATCCAAAAGGTCTTTAACCTTTGGCTAGTACAGCCACTAGTTTTCCTCCAAGATGTTGGTATTCCCAGTCTCTTAAAATACAACCAAACAGACACGTAGTGTGCCACCATGTGACTTCAAAAAACTAAATCAGGAACAGATCCAGGGCTGTAACAGTTAAGTAATGTATCCCGATATGGAGTCAAGTTAAAAACATCAATTTATTCTTTACAAATAAAACGTTAAGTGCTTTCATCCATTTATAGTACATTTGATTGAGTAGGTGATTATTAAATTAGCAAGCTTGTCAATACTTAAAGCAGACACCTTAAAATGAAACAAGTGCATAAAAAAGAACACAACCTTTAAAAAACAACCCTACCATAGGGATCTCTGTACAAGTAGGTAGGTGAAAAAGTTTGAATGAATGTTTGTCTTTCGGCTTTTCCCGGTTAGGGGTTGCCACAGCAGAACTCCAGTCCGCTAATGATTGGCAGTAGATTTTCACAAGCACCGAGGTGCCAGCTCGACGTTCAACCTTAAACGACGGCATGCCCATTTACACATGTCTTTCGAATGCCACCCAACCACAGGCAGGACATGAAGACTCCACACAGAAGGCACTCCCCCCACTCCAGCCAAGAATCGAACGGGAGTACTTCTTGCTGTTAGGCAACAACACTACCGCTGCACCACCACGGCATGCATATAACCATAAATGCAAAAGCTAAATGTTAAAACCCACCCTGGTCATACAAAGGTTTTTTTTTTTTTTTTTTTTATAAAAAACTGTATAGACTACATAAGAGACACCACCTGTAAAGTCGGTCATAGTTTTGCTAATCTCATCCTCAACACAGGTTGTATAGAGATGTGGTCATTTACACCTGGTTTTAGTGCAGTGTCCAATCTCAGTTGTCACTGTATTTCAGTCCATTTTCCCAGGGTCCTCCCCTGGCATTGGGTTGGATGATTTCTAAAACGTCAAATAATTTTTAAAAACCCTCACAGATTACAGACTGTCTAAATAAAGCATTATATAAATTGTCCTTTCTCGTATCATACAAGTGTTTGTAAATCCTTTTGGGAAACTTCCCCAGAATTTTCCCTATGTAAAAAGAAAAACAATGGTCATGAAATGCTAAGTACACCAAACCTGTTAAGTTGCAGTTACCCACTCTTAAAAGTAATAGATTGACAATAGTTGTTTTAAAACAACCTCTGTCAGTAATGTATTGACAGTAACTGCATCTGCTACATTTTGTGGTGCCCTGTCTTGGACAGTCTTTACCATTTTCCAAAACTTCCTTTATGTTGGCCTGTCACCCAAATAGCTAAAAAGATCATAATCTGTTTTCAAAATTACCCAATTAGTAATATTTTTCACCCTCTCACTTAGTCCATCATAGTTTACGGTCTTCCCCCCATAGTTTATGGTCTTCCCCCCATTTAGCAAGAAGAGTTCTGATAGCTATGCAGCATAAAGTCAAAACTCAAAGCTCAGTTGGACAAAACGGTGCAACAACGTGTAATTTGTCCAGTTACAGAACTTACTGAATGGGTGTTGTCTGTGGTAGCAGCTCATAAAAAAGGCTCAGATGAAATCGGAACATTTCTTGACCCAAGAGATTTGAACAAAGCGTTGAAGAGGCTGCATCATCCCATGTGTACAATTGAAGTTGCAGCCCTGATACAGAATGCCACTTTTTTTCTGTCTTATATGCAGAGTTCATTTTGACAAGTGATGCTTGATTGCAAATCTTCATTACGGACTACATTCAGTAACCCATTTAGAAGAGGTAGAGCCCTCAGAATGCCACCTGAATAAATTCTGCAAGTGAAGTCTTTCAGCGAGCAATGGAGCAAATTTTTTCGGGTCATCCTTATGCTATAATAGTAGATGACATATTGGTCGGTGGCAAGGGTGAGGCAGAGCATGACAGAAATCTTAAAAACATTCTAGACAGAGCATGTGAAGTGAACTTAAAGCTCATCCTCTGAAGTGCAAATTCAGACTACCAGAAATTACATATGCAAGTCATTTGTTTATAAGTATGAGCTTGAGACCAGACCTGTCCAAGCAAACAGCCATTTTTGAAATGCTAGCACCAGATAATGTGCAAGCACTACAACGTTTTCTTGGTATGGTCGATTACTTGAGCAAGTTTATACTAGACTTCAGTGAATTGACAGTGCCTTTGAGAGAGCTCACACAAAAACGTTAGCTGGGCGTGGCTAGACCAACACCAGAGAGCATTTGAAGTTCTTAAGCAGAAAATCCCCCCCCCCCCGCCAACATTAAGATACCATGATGTCAATCCAGTAACTTTCCTGCAATGCTTCAAAATTTGGTTTAGGTGCAGTTATTCTAAAAGAAGGCAAGCCTGTAGCCTACATATCTAAAACACTTAACCAAACTGAAACGCAATATGCTCAAATTGAGAAAGAACTTTTGGCAATAGTGTTTGCATGTTCCAAGTTTAAAGATTACATCTATAGTCGAGAAATCCAGATTGAAACTCATCAACCACCTTTGGTTACTATTTTAAAGAAGCTTATGTATTTAGCTCCAGCAAGATTACAAAGAATGATGCTCAAATTGCTATTACAACTTCAAAATGGTCTATACGAAGGGCAAACGTCTTTATCTGGCTGGAGCTACAAGATCATACAATAACTGATCCAGTTTTGCAGAAGCTCAATTAGTATATCAGTGCTGGATGGTCATCAACGCAATCCAGTGTACCACCAGAAGTGTAATCTTACTTTCTTTACAGAGATGAGCTGTTGATGGAAGATGGCATTATTTTCAAAGGTCCTAAAATTGTTGTTCCAGCTTCCTTACAAGACTATATCCAGATTTTGCACTGTGGTCACCCGGGTTCCAAATCTAAGAAGAGCAAGAGGACTAGTATTCTGTCCTTCTCTAACACTGATAATAAACCAGAAAAAAGTACTCTATCAAAATATTGAAGTCCATAAAAATGAACGTTTGATGCTTCGAAAATTAAGCCATACTTCCTGCATACTAATTAGGTTAAAAATGTTGAATCTTTTGATATAATTCAACAGATTTGCCATTTATGTTGAATATAGACAGTGATGGCAGATTACATGCAAACATAAGTTAAACACCTACACAGTCATTCACATTTTAGCAGGGGGACAAGTCCACTATGCCCCCCTCAAATTATTCTAATTCTGAGATCACACTACAGCGAGGAAAGGGACACATTTCCCAATCTGCATTGTACCTCGACTCTACCCATAACATCTAGTTCATATCAGTGAATGCACACTTGCATTCGCTGATATGTATTCTCGATCTAACATTCAGCAACATGGAATTTGACCAGTTGCTGTTCAACTGTGTTCGCTGAGCCAACGGTCAACTTTTTGGTAGTAAACCCTTTCTTCCTGTTCAGTATGTAATAGTACTAAAGCGCATTTGCAAAGAGAGCCAACTTCAGCTTAGTCAAATTCCTGATCTACCTTGGTAAATTGTAGCTACTGACATTAGAGTGGAACAAATCAACATTGCTTAGTACTGGTAGACATATTTAAATTGGTTTGAGAGGAATATTTTACCCAATTTAACTTCTACTGCAGTCATTACTAAGTTGAAACATCATTTCAATCCATGGCAGTCCACAGAAATTAATCTTCAATGGTATGCAATTCACCAGTCAATTGTTTCAGAAATTTGCCAGAGAATGGGACTTTGTGCATGTTACTAGTAGTCCAGAGCATCTGCAATCAAATGGACTTGTTTAACGTGCAGTAGAGTAAGCAAAGCAATTAACTGAGAAATCAAAGTGTAATTAAAAAAAAAAAAACTATTATTTACTCAGTCTCAGAAACATACCCAGTGACTATATATGTGGCTCACTTGCTCAGAGACTTCTATCTAGGCAAACCAGAATAACACTGCCTATCAGTTCTAGTTGGAGGCCTAAAGCCAAGATCCACCAAGCCAAACCCAGTTACCTAGAAAACATTATTTCCAAAAGTCCTGCTATGACAAGTAGAGTAGATTTCTTCATCCACTGAAAAAAGGAGACCGTGAGGATACAGACAGTGAAACATTTTGACCAGATTGGTCAAGTAATAAGTACTTGTGCAGGGCAGAGATCCTATTTTGTTAAATCAGAGGGTGTGGCGTACAGGAGAAATCTCAGACATCTTCCTGTAGCAGAACCGATATTGCAGCATCGTACCTGTGATAAAGACCAACTCTCAGAGCAATCATAGGTGTGTACTAGGCTAATGGCTCTGGAGCCTTTACAAGCCTAGCCCATAGGATTATGCTGGCATTGTGTCAACCAACCTTAGTTCCCAGTGCCTCTGTCAAGTAAAGCCACTGGAGTGATCCCTGGGGTGAATTTTCTATTTCCCATCCACTCAAGATTTCTCTTGAAGAGGTCCAGTGAGTTGCTCTGCTCGACATGTATGGGAAGCAGATTCCATAGCATGGGCAGTCTTTGGGTTATGAACCTGTCCCCTCCAGCATGTTCTGCTGATTGTGGTAATGAGGATGAGGTCTCTGGAGCATGTGCTGCGGAGGGACTGGGAATTCTTCAGATTTAGCATTTCTAACAGAGCTGGGTCAGACATGGCTTTGTAAGTCAAGCAGAGATCCCCTCTAAGTACGCAATATGAAACAGAGAATAGTTGGAGTTGTTTAACAAATATTTAAGGCCTAGGATCCTCTTTGTGATTTACTTTTGCTGCCTCTCCAGTTGTTGCAGGTGTTTAGTGAGGTATATGCCAAATGGGGTATTGTACTCAGCCATTGGCCTAATAAGGGAAGAGTAGAGGGAAATGACGTTCCTCTCTCTCTAGATGCAAAATACTTAGTAATGAGATGTGCCACATAGGACTTTGACCACAGTGGCAATGTGGTGGTCAAAAGAGAGGTTGCTGTCAACCTGTGTTCAGTGGACTACCACTGACGTGGTAATTCATAGGAACCGGGTTTTTCCCAAAGGGGATGACATTTTTTGGCATTGAGCTTAAGGCCACAGTTCTGACACCACTCAGTCTCAGTGAGGCCTTTCTGTAGGATGCAAACATCACTTGGGGAGTTAATAGCTCCCAACTTGCAATAGTCTGCAAACTTTGTCAGCCAAAGTCCCTTTATGTTGGCCTGGACTTCAGAGAAGTAGATACCAAACAGGAGAGGACCCAGGACTGAACCCCTGTCTGACTCCACTCATGACTGGTCGGCAGTCTGACTTGGAGTCAGCTACTTTCACAGAGTTCTACCTGTGAGCCAGTTTGCAACCCACCTAGTGATATAGGGGTCGATGCCTAGCTTAGTGAGTTTTTCTAGGATTCCTGAGTGGGGAATGGTATCAGAAGCCTTGGCCACATCAAGGTAGGTTGTATGAACCACCTTGCTTTCATCCACAGCTCTGGTGACTGACTCAAAGAAGTTGACCAAGTTGAGCAGGTATGATCTACCCTTCACAAAACCAAACTGTGTGGGATCCAGAGTTTGGAGATTCCCTATATCCTTGTTTATTAGGCCCATGATAATATGTTCCATACCTATGCATATCAGACTCCTCAGGCTAATGGGGCGATATCTCCCAGGGTCTGTAGTCACTCCTTTGTGGAGAGGGACTGTAGCAATACACCATTCAGTAGGGACAAAGCCAGAGGTGAGGCTGTGATTGAACAGGGCACAGGTGAGGTGCCAGTTCACTCTGCAGTTCATGTAGAACACAGCCAGGGATATTATCAGGTCCCATAAAAGCTGCATTTTGGCCTTTGACAGTGCTGTTTTAACCTGTGCAGCAGTAATACTGGCTGTCTGGCAATCTACTGGTATTATGGAGTGGTCCCTTGGGGGAGGGGGAGAAGAGGGGTAAAGTTGGCACTGAATCTGTCGGCCAGTATATTGGCAATATTGGTTGGCTCAGTATAGGAAGTACCATTCTGCAGTAGCTCAGAGCAAATCTGGGTATCAATCCAGATATCCCTGTTCCAGAACGTGTCTCGACTCCTGATACTGTTCTGGCACATGATTCCAGTGTACAAGACTGAACAGTCAGCAGAGACAGCCCCAGTTGCTAAATCAGATCCCAAATTGTATGTCATATGATATGATCGCATTTCAAAGCCTAGTGTGAAACACTGTTCATAAAGCAGTTTTCCTACTGTCTTACCTAGTCTCAAAAGTTTTCTTTTCATAAAATACACAAGAAAATACCACTGCCATTCAAGTGAACGTTTTCTTTTCTTTAAATTGGATTTGTTCAAGTGCATGATCTGATATTACTGGACTTTTTCCCTTTCACAGTATTTACATGTTCTTTTGCTTTATATCAAGTTTATTCTTGCCCGGGTTCCATATTCCCAAAACAGTGTGCAAGTTATTTTTCTCATCATGTAGACCAACTGTATAGATATACTTTGAGGTGGAATACTACATTGGCATCCCTGTCACCTGCAGAGTAACTAATGCCCCTCAAAATCAATGTGTGTTTAGGTTGCTTATTCTTTAAGTTTGGCAAGACATTAATCTGGACTTGTAGGGGACATAGAAAGAGTCCAGTAACTGCCAATTCGGTTATAATTATGCAAGACTAAGATTGGTCTCTGATCATAACCACGTAATGCATCTCTGAAATTTAATGAAATGTGTTCATCTCCAGAACAGAAATCTTATGGGAAGCCTGCTCAGAATTCTTTGTGATAGATTGGTAGTACACTGGGGAGTTGAAACTCCTTATTTGTGGTAATGTGAAATAGTTTTTAAAGCTTCCGGTTGGCCTTTTGTCTGGCAGCAGGATTGACAGTGGGTCTCTCAAGCAGGTGCATGGTGAAGGCAGTGTGCGTTTGTCTGTATACAGAATGAACTTCACTTATAAGTGAGGTTCATGTGCAAGAGCCTCACCATAACAACCTTATTACAGCTATGTTCAAAGAATGAGCCTTGCTATAACAAGGCTAGTTTTCACTTGATTCTGGAGTGCTGTTAACATGCTACATGTACTACATTATTATTGATCACTACTGGGATACTATCACACTTCTGCACCCTGTATCAAGCTGTCTTCCATTTAGACCTTCTGCACCAATTTGGTCATCTGATTGAATGGATAGGTCCTTGAACATAGTCACCCCCCAGTTCATTTTTCCTTCACATCTGCTAACCATCAAACTTAGCTCCAGTTGAACATCCCATTTAGTCCCTTTCTCAGGAATAGTATCCACTCTCTGAGCAACAGTCCTTCAGAGGAGGTTGTCATTCAGTCATGAGAGTATTTTGCCACCACCAAAAGGAGCATCAGCCTTCATTAAAGCCTCACTGGCCACCAAGTGTCTCACCAATACCCTCCTACAAACTGTCCCAATTGACAGGATATGGGCCACATAAAAGGTCCAACATCACCATTGAACCCCTTTTGTCTCAAGTTCCAGCAAACGGCTCAGATTACACTGCCCCAACCAATCTCCCAGCTTGCAGATGGGTCTGAAGGGAAGCCTTTAATAAAACATACTTACATACTTATTTCTATGAAGCCTTAAGCCTGCCTCAGGTGCAAATAGTGACATTACAGCAGGATATCCAATACCTTACACTCCTAATGTGCATTCCTCTGAAAGTGCAGGGGTGTACACTTACCATAAATGTAGATGTTAGAGTGTATTCACTGTTGCAGTCCTCACATATTAATTATCCGGCTTCCAGTAGCTCTCAGTCGGCCCGAATACCAAAGTCCTTGGTATAAGACGTTGGCTGCCGCCAGTTGTAAAACTGATGTCAGAACGTCGGGTATAAAGGGAGGCAGCCAATGCAATTTCCTCAGTTTTTCTTGCCTTAACTGTCAGGAGCCCCAAAAAGAAGGCTAACCCAGGAAGGTAGCACCGTGGACACATGTCATACAAACAATATAGTATGTGCCTTAAGAAAAAAGGGGGAATGGATGGAGGGAAACCAGTACTGTAACAGTGAATACACTATCATTTACATTTATGGTAAGTGTACACAACTGTACTATGTTCATGTTTCACTGTTGCAGTCCTCACATATGGGTCGACTCCCAAAGCCCAAGAAAAAGACCAAGGGTGGACGAAGGATCACAGATTAAGGGTTGGTAAGTAGGCCCTGCAAAACAGCAGAGGCAAAACCAGCCCTAGACTTAGAAAACAAAGGTAGATTGTAATGCTTTGTGAAAGTATGGACAGAAGACCAAGTAGCTGCTTCTAAAATGTCCTTAGTAGGCACACCTCTCAGAAAGGTTGCAGAGGTAGAGGCTGCTCTGGGTCCTAATACCCTGAGGGGGACCTTCCCATGTTGCAGGTAACAAAAGTGAGCAATCCATCTGGAGATGGTTTGTTTTGAAATCGCTTTACCCTGAGCCCCAGGAGCAAAACCAACCAACAACTGTTCAGATTTTCGAAAAGATTTAGTCCTAAGTAAAAATCTCAGCTGTCTATGCACATCAGAGTGCAGAATCCTTTTCCCTTTACTTTGGGGATTGTTGAAAAATGTAGGCAGGTGAATAGACTGGTTAAAGGTTAAACTGGAAAATACCTTAGGCATGAAGGAGGGATTAGTTCTCAGAGAAACTCAATCTGAGTGAAAAATAATGAAAGGTTCTACTGCCGTTAAGGCTTGCAGCTCAGATACCCTTCTAGCTGAAGTAATAGCTACAAGGAAAGCAGTGTTCCAGGATAGAAACTTCAAATCTGCAGGGGCAGCTGGTTCAAAGGGAGGCAGAGTTAAGTTTTTCCAGGACAAAATTAAGATCCCAAGCAGAAGTAGGAGCTCTTCTGGGAGGTCTAAGATTACTAGCTCCCCCTCAGGAAATGTTTCATCAAGGGGTGAGAAAAAAATGGGTTGCTCAAAAGAACAAATGAGCCGAAATTGCTGAAGAGTGAATTTTGATTGAAGAAAAGGAAAGTCCACCATTAAGCAGTCCTGCTAGGTAGTCAAGAATAAGGGAAAGAGAAGGATGACAAGAGTCCTCTCCTTTAGCCAGCATCCAAGAGCAAAATCTCTTCCATTTATCTGCATATGATTTTCTGGTGCTAAGCCTCCTGACCTCAAGAAGAACTTCGACCACCTGTTGGGAAATATTTAAAGTTATTAGCCAGGCAGTTAAATGCATAGTTTGAAGATGAGGATGAAGGAACTTCCCCTCCCTGAACCAACAGATCTGGTACCAGGGGAAGATGCCAAGGCTGAGCCTGTGAAAGGCTGCGAAGGAGGGATACCAATGCTGCCTGGGCCAATCTGGTGCTATCAGAATAGCCTTTGGTTTTTTCATCTCTTATCTTTAGCAGCACTCTGGGAAGAAGAGGCAGAGAAGGGAATGCATAAACTGAGATGTGTCCATGGGAAGGACAATGCCTCCACCCTTCAAGCTTTGTTGTGGAATTCCCTGGTGCAGAAGGTTGGCAGGAGATGATTGGTGTGAGAGGAGAAAGATACACTTGTGGGGTTCCCCAAGGATGAGTGATGTGGTGGAAAATGTCCTTGTTCAGTTGCCACTCGTGAGGATCCAGAACTTCTGCTCAAATGATCCACCAAGGAGTTTAGCATCCCTGGGAGATACTGGTCTATAAGATGTAAGCCCATGGATGCTGCTATGGACCATAGTCTCATGCTTTGTCTGCACTAAGAGAGAGTCCCCCTTGCTTGTTGATGTACCACATGACTGTGGTATTGTCTGTCCTGATCAGCAGAGTCCCAGGGTAGAGTAGGTTCTTGAAAGCCAACAAGGCCTCTTGCACTGCCATCAATTCTTTTCAGTTTATGTGCAGATGAATCTGCTTGTTGCTCCAAGTCCCCTGTATGGCCCTGCCTTCCAGATGAGACCCCCATGCAACATCTGAGGCGTCTGTGGTGAGACTCTGGCTGGCAGGCAGAAAGGCAGACCCTTGTTCTGTGAACAGGCTGTCGCCCACCAGAGTAACTCCATTTGTAGACAGGGAATCAAGGGAAGAATCAAGTCTAAGTCCTGTGTGTGTTTGACACACAAGATTCATGAGGTACCACTGAAGTTCTCATATGCAGCCTTGCATATGGGATCATCAAAATACATGAAGCCATGAACCCCAGTGCTTGAAGGAATTGCCTTGCAGAGAGCTGAGTCATGCTTGCCAATTTCCTGAAGTAAGCCGAAAGATCTTCTTGCTTCTGTTGAGGGAGTAATACCATCTGGGTGGCTGTATTCAGACTCGCTCCCAGGAAAACAATCTCCCTTGTAGGAACCAACTTTGACTTCCTTTCATTGAGTGTAACCCAAAGAGGCGAGAGTGTTCCTTCACAAAATCCAAATCCTTTTCTAGTTGTCTGGGGAGTTTGCTTGAATGAGACAGTTGTCCAGGTAAGGATAAATCTGAATGTTTCTTTGCCTGCAAAAAGCAATGGCTGCAGCCAGGCACTTGGTAAAAACGCTGGGAGCAGTAGAAAAGCCAAAGGGCAACGCAGAGAATTGAAAGTGTTGCTCCCCAGCCCTGAAGTGAAGGAACTGCCTGCAACTCTCCCTTATTGGATGTGCAGATAAGCCTCCGAGATCCAAAGTTACTATCCATGAATCCTTGCCCAGCATTGGTAGTAACTGAAGGGTGAGCATCTTGAATTTGGGAATCACCAGAAAAGTGTTTAGAACAGACCGATCCAGAATAGGGCGCCAGCTTGCCCCCTTTCTTGGGTACCAGAAAAAGTCTTGAATAAAAACGTAGGCCTGCCTGATTTGCAGGAACTGGCTCTATAGCCCCCATAGTCAGTAAAGAAGAAATACGAGTTTCTACCTCTGCTCTGAGAGTTCTGGGTATGTCTGGGAACCCTTGTAAAACAGGGAAGGTGTGAAAGTAAAACTTGTAAACTTGGTTTACTATATCGAGCACCCATTTGTAGTCTGATGGTAGACCATACCTCTGCGAACCTGGCTAACCTTCCTCCCAAAGGAAACCCAGGGCCCACAGAGGTAGGCACAAGAAGGCCAGAGTCATTGAGAATGTTTGCTTTGGGAAACTGGCTTAGAACTCCCCGATTTAGCAGAAGAATATCATTGTTTAGCCCTTTGAGGGGCAGAAGCCTGCCCTCTGGAAGATCTGAAACCCCTAGGCCTAGAGCGACCCTGCTTGCCAGGATCAGAGAAAGACCAGTTCTTGGAAGGATAATGCCTACTAAACAGAGGAGGCTGAACCTGAAGGAAATCTTTTACAGCTTGCATAGATTTTGCCTTATCCTCCAACTTCTTCAGTACCTTCTCAGCCTTATTACCAAAAAGATTGTCCTTGTGCAGGAACATCCAGCAATTTAGACTCAACAGGTTCAGAAAGAGGCTCCTCCCTGAGCCAAGCATGCCTTCTAATCATAGAACTAGTGGCTGCTGCCCTGCAGGAAAGCCTCCAAGGTGTCAAAACCACAATGAAGTGAATGCTTATTAACTAAAGTGTCCGAATGCAGAAAGTCTTGTAAATCTTTGTTCTCTGTCATGGAGGGAATCTCTCCAAGTTCAGCCTTAATAGCCTCCAAAGTATGCTACTGATACTTAAGCATGTGAAAGACAATTAACTGATCTAATGGCAAGAGTTGCAGAGGTATAGACTTTTTACCCCACTTGTCCAACGCCCTAGACCATTATCAAAAGGCACAGGGTTTTTAGCAATAGTAGCCTTAACACCCTTGGGCCCTTGAAATAATTTCTGGATCAGCAGAAGGGTTTTTAAAAAGGAATGGATGAGATTCAGGAACCCTGTAATACCTATCCGGTTTTCTGGGGGCAGGAGGAAAGTACAGTTTTGTACCTACCATAAATGTAGATGTTCGAGTGCTAATACAGCTGCAGTCATAACAGATGGGTTCTCCTGCCATCAGGTGGGTCCTCGGTCAGCCGAATTCCAAAGTCTAGGCCCGGCGTCGGTTGTCGTCGCTTCTTCCCTGATGTCAGTGCGACAGGGGTATAAAGGGACCAGCCGACGCCATTTTCTTCAGTTTTTCTTGCCCCAGATGTCAGGTGCCCCCAGAAGGAAGGCAATACATAAATTTGTGTAATAATGCAGTGCAATATAATCAAAATACAGTAGTTGCAAGCAAATACATCGTAAATGAATACCCCAATCAGGTTGTATGAGGATGTGTTAGCCTAAAGGCCTGTCCCAAGAAGGGAAGGAGGGAGGGAAACCTGGACTGCAGCTGTATTAGCACTCGAACATCTACATTTATGGTAGGTACAAAACTGTACTATGTTCATCGTGCATACAGCTGCAGTCATAACAGATGGGTAGAATCCCAAAGCTAAGAAAGGGGTGGTAGGCACTAGGTGGAACTAGAAGCCAAAATGCCCTGCAAGACTGCAGTGGCAAAGCCTGCTCTAGATTTGGAGTATAATGTTAGGTTGTAGTGCTTGGAGAAGGTATGCACAGAACTCCAAGTGGCTGCTTCCAAAATATCCTTGGTAGGAACTCCTCTGAGTAAGGCTGCAGAGGTGGCTGTGGCCCTGGTGGAATGAGTTCTAATGCCTGTAGGTACAGTTTTGCCATGAAAGGAATAGCAAAAGCGTATGCAGTGGGCTATCCATTTTGAGATTGTCTGTTTGGAAATTGGCTTTCCTTGAGCTCCTACAGCATAGGACACAAAGAGCTGTTCTGATTTTCTGCAAGGATTTGTTCTGTCCAAATAACACAGCTGTCTGTGGATGTCCAAGGAATGTAGTAATCTCTCCCCTTTGTTTTGAGGATTAGGATAAAAAGTAGGTAAATGTATGGCCTGATTTAAAGCTACCCTGGATACCACTTTAGGCATAAAGGACAGGTTGGTTCGTAAGGAAACTCTGTCCTGATGGAAGATGATAAAAGGCTGGATAGCCATGACTGCCTGTAGTTCTGAAACTCTACGAGCTGAGGTGATAGCCAGAAGGAAAGCTGTTTTCCAGGACAAATATTGCAAATCTGATGAGGCAGCTGGCTCAAAGGGAGGCAAGGTCAGTTTTTCCAGAATAAAATTAAGATCCCAAGCAGGTATTGGTTGTTTCCTTGGAGATCTTAGATTCTTAGCTCCTCTGGGGAATTGTCTTAAGAGAGGGTGAGAGAATAAAGGTGGATCAGTGTTGTATTCTGCAGAAATGGCTGAGGCATGGATTTTGATGGAGGAGAATGAAAGTCCACTGCTTAGCAGCTCAGCCAAATATTGTAGTATTTGAGGTAAATTCAGTTTTCCAGGATCCTGGCCCTTTTTCTCATTCCAGACACAAAACTGTTTCCATTTTTCGGAGTAAGCTTTTCTAGTTGATGGCCTTCTGGCCTCCAAAATGACATCCTGCACCTCCTTGGAGAGTAGGGCCTGTTGTGATGCTAAGGAATCTTCCATGCAGCTAGATTGAGTGTTTTTAGCTGGCTGTGAAGTTTTGAAGTTGTGCTGAGTCAGAAGAGGCATTAGAGGCAGGGTCCATGGTGGGAAATGCGTCAGGCTCCTCAGGAGTGGGTACCAGTGTTGCCTTGGCCAGTCCGGAGCAATGAGAATCATCTTTGGTCTGTCTGCTCTGGTTTTCAATAGAACTTTGGGCAGCAGAGGAAGAGGTGGGAAGGCATAAACTGTCATTGATGTCCAACTGAAAGAGAGAGCGTCCACTCTCCTGGCCTTTTGGATGGAAAATCCTTGAGCAGAATTTTGTCAATTGGTGATTTTTGTGGGAGGCAAAGGGATCTATGTCTGGCCTTCCCCATTCTTGGATTATTTCTGTAAAAACTTTTGGATGCAATTTCCATTCATGTGGATCTGTCATATTCCTGCTCAGGTTGTCTGCCAGCGTGTTTTCCTTGCCTGGCAAGTACTGTGCTTGTAGTTCCATTTGCAAGTCCATGGCCATGTTCCAAAGTGACATGGCCAGTCTGCATAGGGGGTAAGAATGTGTTCCTCCCTGTTTATGTACCACATAACTGCGGTGTTGTCCGTTCTCATCAATAGTTGACCTGGTTGTAGAAGGTCCTTGAAAGCTATAATAGCATTTATTACTGCTAGCATTTCCTTTTGATTGATGTGAAGGTGCTTTTCTTTTTGGGACCATTTGCCCTGAATGCACCGATCTGTCATGTGCGCCCCCCCCAGGCGTAGTCAGAGGAGTCTGTTGTGATGACTTGATTTGCTTGAGGCTTGCTGAATGGAAGACCTGTGTTTGTTTGACATGCTTGAGCCCACCACAGAAATTCCTTTTGCAGACATGGAATTAGTGGTATTATTGTTTCCAAACTGTGGCTGTGTTGAGACCATATGTTTTTCAGGTACCATTGTAGTTTCCTCATATGCAGCTTTGCACATGGGATTAGTAAAATGCAAGATGCCATGAATCCCAGAACCTGCAGGATTTTCCTTGCAGTCAGCCTGGTGCAATTTGCTATTACTCTGAAGTATTGAATTAGTTGCCCCTGCTTCTCTGGCGTGAGGTAGGCCATCTGGGTGTTTGTGTCCAAATTGGCACCCAGGAAAATTATCTTCAGAGAGGGTATTAGCCTTGATTTCTTTTTGTTGACTGTGTATCCCAGAGAGTTCAACAACATTATTACATAAGCCAGATGTTTCAGAAGAATGTGCTTGCTGTCTGCTTGGATCAGGCAGTCGTCCAAATAGGGGTATATTTGTATCCCTCGAAGTCTGCAGTAGGCAATTACTGATGCCAGGCATTTTGTGAATACTCTGGGCGCAGCAGATAAGCCAAAGGGAAATGCAGAGAATTGATAATGGGTTGAACCTGCAAGAAATCTGAGGTACCTTCTGCAATTTTGTCTGATTGGGACATGCAGGTATGCCTCCTTGAGGTCCAATGTTACCCGCCAAGACTCCTTGCCCAGCATGGGAAGAAGTTGCTGTAGAGTGAGCATCCTGAATTTTGGTACGAGTAGAAATGTGTTTAGGATGGATAGGTCCAAAATAGGTCTCCAATCTTTTCCCTTCCTTGGTACCAGAAATAGCCTGGAATAAAAACCTTGACCTTGTTCGTGCATAGGTACCTCTTGAATAGCTTTCATGTTTATGAGATCTGCAATTTGCCTTTGTGCCTCTGCACTTTGATTGTGTGGCAGGTTTGGCATGCCTCATTTTTGGAAGGGTGTGAAAATGGAATTTGTAGCCTCTGTTTATAATGTCCAGGATCCATTTGTCCTTTGTGACAATATGCCAATTTTTTGAAAATAATGCCAGCTTTCCTCCTAAGGGGGCTGCCATTTGAGACTTGCTTGGCATGCAAAGGGGAAAGTCATTGGGTTTGCTTTCTGAAAGATTGCGAGTTATCCTCACCACCTCTTTGTGTAGGAACTTGCCATTGTCTGCCTCTAAACGATCCTTGGGATTGTCCTCTGCCCCTCGGGCACCTGTATCTGCCTCTTTGGGGTCTGTCCGTGGCAGGAAAGGACCAGTTTTTGGAAGGCCAATTTCTACTAAAACGTGGGGGTTGTACCTGTAGAAAATCTTTCACAGTTTGCATTCATTTGGCCTTTTCCTCCATTTTCCTTAATACCTCCTCGCATTAGCACCAAATAGTACATCCTTTTGAAGAGGGGCGCCTAGTAATTTAGCTTTGACATGATCAGGCAAGGCTTGTTCCTTGAGCCAGGCATGCCTACGTATGACTGATCCTGTAACAGCAGCTCTACATGAGGCCTCTAGAGCATCAAAACCACATTGTAAGGTATGCTTACCCACTTGTTCTGCACTATGCATCAAATCCTGCAACTCCTTCAAGTCTGGTTGTTCAGGTTGTGACATTTTACTTTTCAATTGTGATAACAAAAACTGGTATTTTAGCATATGGAACTGACAGTTTAAGGCCCTCATGGTTAAGGCAGCCGAGGTATATACCTTTTTTCCCCACCTTTCTAAGGATCTGGAATCTCTCTCGGAAGGTAATGGATTTTTAGCAGTGGAGGCCTCAACTCCCTTGGGGCCCTGTGAGATGGTTTCTGGGTCAGCAGCATGGCTTTTGTATAGAAATTGGTGTGAGTCAGGAACCCGGTAGTACCCGTAAGGCTTAACTGGAGCTGAAGGTAGAGAGTCCGGGTTAAGGCAGGCCTCAGAGTAAACATCATCTAGGATGTCCAAGACAGGAGGTATAGCCAGAGGCCTGTGCTGAGGTAGCAAGAGAAATTCCCTAAGCCTTTTCTTGGAATCTGAATAATCTTGGCCTTCCCAGTGGAAGTGTTCCCTTAAGGTATGCAAAGTTTCCCCAAATAAGTAATCCTCAGGGGGGGGGGGGATACAGAAGGGATGGACTCCTCCGCATCAGAGTCTTCAAAAGGGGAGTAAGAATGTTCCTGATCATCAGAGTGCTCTGAAATAATGGAGCCCTGATCAGAGGAGGGGGAATCTTCCTCCATTCTGGGCCTTTTGTCCGGTGGGGGCCGAGAACCTCTGATGAGAGTAATTAAATCCTCAGCCATTTTAAGCATCTGTTTCTTAGGCATGGGGCCTGGAGATGGGCCCTGTGTAGCTTGTCTCAGAGTGCATGGTTGCTTTAGACTTAGTGAAAGCCTTGATGGAGAAAGAAGAGGAAGGTCTGAAGACACCTTGAGTGGAGGTGGACCTGTCCACATTCTGAGTTTCAATGCCAAGAGTGGCTTCGGTATCTGTAGTCGGGGTGTGGGCAGAGAAGCCTGCGACCTCGGGCACAGGAGACACCGCCAAAGAAGTGTCATCAGTAGTCAGGGGCTGCGTAGGCGCCTCGCTGAGAACCGGACCACGTGGTGTCGGTAGAGGCCGCGGACCTCGTGTGTCGGTCCTTATCTTTGCGTTTTTTAGACAAAACTGGAGTCTGAGTATCCGACGACATAATATAGTTAAATGCTTTCCCAAAATAATGCTGGGCGAACTCCGCCCGACGCTTAATGGTGCGTTTGTTGAATGTAGCACAAAAGCGACAGACCGAGACGTCGTGGTCTGGGCCTAAACAAGGTATACAGAGGGAATGGAAATCCTTATGCAGTATTTGCTTCCCACAAGAAATACAATTAACTTTGTCTGACATCGGTCTGAGGCAAGAAAAGTTTCCTCAATGGGGTACTTAGCTTTCAAGAAGACTTCGGTTTCCAAATTTTCGTAATCTCAGGAGCTGGCCGACCGGCACTTGCGAACTGCTTCTGCTTCGGGCACCGCGCGGCAAGAAAGACTGAAGAAAATGGCGTTGGCTGGTTCCTTTATACCCCTGTCGCACTGATGTCAGGGAAGAAGCGATGACAACCGACGCCGGACCTAGACTTTGGAATTTGGCCGACCGAGGACCTGCCTGACGGCAGGAGAACCCATCTGTTATGACTGCAGCTGTATGCATGATGAACATCAGAATTAGGAGTTAAAAGAATTTTCCATGAAAACATCATCCAGAACTTCCAAAACTGGAGGTACAGCCAGAGGCTTATGCTGTGGCAAATCCAAAAATTCCCAGATTCTTTTCTTTGACTGTGGAAAATCCTGACATTCCCATTTAAAATGCTCCCTAAGGGTATTCGAAGTATCCCCAAAAGAAAAATCTTCTGGACGGGAGGCAGAAGGGAGCGTCCTCCGCATCAGAATCCTCAAAGCCAGAAAAAAGATGAGAATTTCCTCTTCACCAGCAGACATACTGGAAATCTCAGATTCTGAGACAGACAAAACATCAGAAGTTAAATTCCCAAGCCCTCTTTTGGGGGGGGGGGGGATGAGGGCCTCTAATCAGGGAAAGATCACCAGCCATCTTTACCAACTGGAACTGAGGCTCAGGAGGGGAGGCCGATGCCTGCTTGTGAGGTTTGCAGCTGGAAGGTTTACTAGCAATCTGGAGGGACTCAGGAGGCCTAGCAACTGCAGAATTTTGAACTAAGGTAGTCTTGTCTGGTTCTGGTCTCATGTCAAAGAGGCATCAGAAGCCGGTGCCTGCAAAGCGGCTCCGGACACATCTGAGGCGGCGACAGGCAGAGGGGTCTGAAGACTACATAGCAGCCCTGCGGCATGGAGGACTCCGTAAAGGTCTCAGCAGAGGCTTGTGGCTGAAAATCTGCAGACATCAGGGGGCTGCGAAAGCGCCTCACTGACTACCGCTGTGCTGACTACCAATTTCACCGGTGCATCATCAGCAGATTTAACCCTAGGCCTGTCGTGGTCCTTGTCTTTGCATTTCCTAGGTATATCCGAAGTCGGGAGATCAGAAGATGCCATACCGACTAACTTAGGCCAGACTCCGAAATGCAGATACAACATCTTAGCTCTATGGCGTATGGTACGCGGGTTAAAAGAAGCACAGAGATCGCAGTTTGGGACGTCGTGCTTATGGCCCAAATAAGTTGCACAATAGGAATGGAAATCACCATGTGGAATCTGTTTTCCACAAGCAAGACAGTTAACTTTATCTGACATTCGTTAAAGCCAGAAAAGAGGATCCCCAATGGGGTACTTATCTGAAGGGGTCTTCAACTTGGTAGTCTGAAAACAAAACAAAGGTAAATGCCCGACCGGCACTAGTGCGAATTGCATCTGCTTCGGGGTCCGCAGCAAGAAAGACTGAGGAAATGGTGTTGGCAGCCTCCCTTTATACCCATCAGTTTTACAACCGGCGGCAGACATCATATACCAAGGACTTTGGTATTCGGGCCAACTGAAGGCTACCGGAAGCCAGATAATCCATTATGTGAGGACTGCAACAGTGAAACATGAAGATCATCAGCTGCCATTGCCAGCTTGGGATATAAATTAAATGCTGCTTTGGTCAATGGCCAACAGCAAGCTTCTCCCACCCACCTCGAGCAGGTGAGCTGGCAGCACTCCATCTCTACATGCCCAGCTCTTCAAATAAGAGCTGCTACAGAAACAGAGGTTTAACTTGGCCTTAATTTTTTTTTTTTTGCATTCTTTGCAGCTGTATTTTCTTTCATGCCATTGCTTCTCGTTTCAGAATACTAGATGAGGAAGTCTGATAAATCATCTTTCATAATAACCATTTAGCCAGTTCAGGATCATGGTGTTGGTGTCTCTCTTGGCAAGCAAGAGGTGTAACGAAGAAACCAATGCTAGGCAGCACTGCCAGTGCACTGCAGGACACAGACACATGAACACTGCACAAACCTAGGTGTAGTTTAGGGCACTGTCAACTAACTACTGTATGACAAAACTGCTGAACCCAAAGAAACACAGGAAAACCATGAAAAAGTACAGTTTTGTACCTACCATAAATGTAGATGTTCGAGTGCTAATACAGCTGCAGTCATAACAGATGGGTTCTCCTGCCGTCAGGTGGGTCCTCGGTCGGCTGAATTCCAAAGTCTAGGTCCGGCGTCGGTTGTCGTCGCTTCTTCCCGGACGTCAGTGCGACAGGGGTATAAAGGAACCAGCCGACGCCATTTTCTTCAGTTTTTCTTGCCTCAGATGTCAGGTGCCCCCAGAAGGAAGGCAATACATAAATTTGCGTGATAATGCAGTGCAATATAATCAAAATACAGTAGTTGCAAGCAAATACATCATAAATGAAAACCCCAATCAGGTTGTATGAGGATGTGTTAGCCTACAGGCCTGTCCCAAGAGGGGAAGGAGGGAGGGAAACCTGGACTGCAGCTGTATTAGCACTACATTTATGGTAGGTACAAAACTGTACTATGTTCATCGTGCATAAAGCTGCAGTCATAACAGATGGGTAGAATCCCAAAGCTAAGAGGGAGGTAGGCACTAGGTGGAACTAGGAGCCAAAATGCCCTACAAGACTGCAGTGGCAAAGCCTGCTCTAGATTTGGAGTATAATGGTAGGTTGTAGTGCTTGGAGAAGGTATGCACAGAACTCCAAGTGGCTGCTTCCAAAATATCCTTGGTAGGAACTCCTCTGAGGAAGGCTGCAGAGGTGGCTGTGGCCCTGGTGGAATGAGTTCTAATGCCTGTAGGAACAGTTTTGCCATGAAAGGAGTAGTAAAAGCGTATGCAGTGGGCTATCCATTTTGAGATTGTCTGTTTGGAAATTGGCTTCCCTGGAGCTCCTACCGCATAGGCCACAAAGAGCTGTTCTGATTTTCTGAAAGGCTTTGTTCTGTCCAAATAATAACACAGTTGTCTGTGGATGTCCAAGGAATGTAGTAATCTCTCCCCTTTGTTTTGAGGATTAGGATAAAAAGTAGGTAAATGTATGGCCTGATTTAAAGCTACCCTGGATACCACTTTAGGCATAAAGGACGGGTTGGTTCATAAGGAAACTCTGTCCTGATGGAAGATGATAAAAGGCTGGACAGCCATGAGAGCCTGTAGTTCTGAAACTCTACGAGCAGAGGTAATAGCCAGAAGGAAAGCGGTTTTCCAGGACAAATATTGCAAGTCTGATGAGGCAGCTGGCTCAAAGGGAGGCAAGGTCAGTTTTTCCAGAATGAAATTAAGATCCCAAGCAGGTATTGGTTGTTTCCTTGGAGGCCTTAAATTCTTAGCCCCTCTGAGGAACTGTCTTAGAGGGTGAGAGAATAAAGGTGGATCAGTGTTGTATTCTGCAGAAATGGCTGAGGCATGTATTTTGATGGAGGAGAAAGAAAGTCCACTGCTTAGCAGTTCAGCCAAATATTGTAGTATTTGAGGTAAATTCAGTTTTCCAGGATCCTAGCCCTTTTTCTCATTCCAGACACAAAAACGTTTCCATTTTGCAGAGTAAGCTTTTCTAGATGATGGCCTTCTGGCCTCCAAAATGACATCCTGCACCTCCTTGGAGAGTAGGGCCTGTTGTGATGCTAAGGAATCTTCCATGCGGCTAGATTGAGTGTTTTTAGCTGGCTGAGAAGAGTTTTGAAACTGTGCTTTGTCAGAAGAGGCATTAGAGGCAGGGTCCATGGTGGGGAATGAGTCAGGCTCCTCAGGAGTGGGTACCAGTGTTGCCTTGGCCAGTCCGGAGCACTGAGAATCATCTTTGGTCTGTCTGCTTTGGTCTAATAGAACTTTGGGCAGCAGAGGAAGAGGAGGGAAGGCATAAACTGTCATTGATGTCCAACTGAAAGAAAGAGCGTCCAACTCTCCAGGCCTTTGGATGGAAGATCCTTGAGCAGAATTTTGTCAATTGATGATTCTTGTGGGAGGCAAAGATCTATGTCTGGCCTTCCCCATTCTTGGATTATTTCTGTAAAAACTTTTGGATGCAATTTCCATTCGTGTGGATCTGTCATATTCCTGCTTAGGTAGTCTGCCAGCGTGTTTTCCTTGCCTGGCAAGTACTGTGCTTGTAGTTCCATTTGTAAGTCCATGGCCATGTTCCAAAGTGACATGGCCAGTCTGCATAGGGGGTAAGAATGTTTTCCTCCCTGTTTATGTACCACATAACTGTGGTGTTGTCCGTTCTGATCAATAGTTGACCTGGTTGTAGAAGGTCCTTGAAAGCTATAATAGCATTTATTACTGCTAGCATTTCTTTTTGATTGATGTGAAGGTGCTTTTCTCTTTAGGACCATTTGCCCTGAATGCACCGATCTGTCATGTGCGCCCCCCAGGCGTAGTCCGAGGCGTCTGTTGTGATGACTATTTGCTTGAGGCTTGCTGAATGCTGTGTTTGTTTGACAAGCTTGAGCCCACCACAGAAATTCCTTTTGCAGACATGGAATTAGTGGTATTATTGTTTCCAAATTGTGGCTGTGTTGAGACCATATGTTTTTCAGGTACCATTGTAGTTTCCTCATATGCAGCTTTGCACATGGGATTAGTAAGATGCAAGATGCCATGAATCCCAGAGCCTGCAGGATTTTCCTTGCAGTCAGCCTGGTGCAATTTGCTAGTGTTCTGAAGTATTGTATTAGTTGCTCCTGCTTCTCTGGCATGAGGTAGGCCATCTGGGTGTTTGTGTCCAAATTGGCACCCAGGAAAATTATCTTCTGAGAGGGTAGTAGCCTTGATTTCTTTTTGTTGACTGTGTATCCCAGAGATTTCAATAACATTATTACATAAGCCAGATGTTTCAGAAGAATGTGCTTGCTGTCCGCTTGGATCAGGCAGTCGTCCAAATAGGGGTATATTTGTATCCCTTGAAGTCTGCAGTAGGCAATTACTGATGCCAGGCATTTCGTGAATACTCTGGGCGCAGTAGATAAGCCAAAGGGCAATGCAGAGAATTGATAATGGGTTGAACCTGCAAGAAATCTGAGGTACCTTCTGCAATTTTGTCTGATTGGGACATGCAGGTATGCCTCCTTGAGGTCCAATGTTACCAGCCAAGACTCCTTGCCCAGCATGGGAAGAAGTTGCTGTAGAGTGAGCATCTTGAATTTTGGTACAGTAGAAATGTGTTTAGGATGGATAGATCCAAAATAGGTCTCCAATCTTTTCCCTTCCTTGGCACCAGAAATAGCCTGGAATAAAAACCTTGACCTTGTTCATGCGTAGGTACCTCTTGAATAGCTTTCATGTTTATGAGATCTGTAATTTGCCTTTGTGCCTCTGCCCTTTGATTGTGTGGCAGGTTTGGCATGCCTCTCATTTTTGTAAGGGTGTGAAAATGGAATTTGTAGCCTCTGTTTATAATGTCCAGGATCCATTTGTCCTTTGTGACAACATGCCAATTTTTTGAAAATAATGCCAGCTTTCCTCCTAAGGGGGCTGCCATTTGAGACCTGGTTGGCATGCAAAGAGGAAAGTCATTGGGTTTGCTTTCTGAAAGATTGCGAGTTGTCCTCACCACCTCTTTGTGTAGGAGCTTGCCATTGTCTGCCTCTATACAATCCTTGGGATTGTCCTCTGCCCCTCGGGCACCTGTATCTGCCTCTTTGGGGTCTGTCTGTGGCAGGAAAGGACCAGTTTTTGGAAGGCCAATTTCTGCTAAAACGTGGGGGTTGAACCTGTAGAAATTCTTTCACAGTTTGCACTGATTTAGCCTTTTCCTCCATTTTCCTTAATACCTCCTCAGCATTAGCACCAAATAGTACATCCTATTGAAGAGGGGCGTCTAGTAATTTAGCTTTGACATGATCAGGCAAGGCTTGTTCCTTGAGCCAGGCTTGCCTACGTATGACTGATCCTGTAACATCAGCTCTACATGAGGCCTCTAGAGCATCAAAACCACATTGTAATGTATGCTTACCCACTTGTTCTGCACTATGCATCAAATCCTGCAACTCCTTCAAGTCTGGTTGTTCAGGTTGTGACATTTTACTCTTCAATTGTGATAACAAAAACTGTTGGTATTTTAGCATATGAAACTGACAGTTTAAGGCCCTCATGGATAAGGTAGCCGAGGTATATACCTTTTCCCCACCTTTTTAAGGATCTGGAATCTCTCTCGGAAGGCAATGGATTTTTGGCAATGGAGGCCTTAACTCACTTGGGGCCCTGTGAGATGGTTTCTGGGTCAGCAGCATGGCTTTTGTAAAGAAATTTGTGCGAGTCAGGAACCCTGTAGTACCTGTCAGGCTTAACTGGAGCTGGAGGTAGAGAGTCCGGGTTAAGGCAGGCCTCCGAGTAATCATCATCTAGGATGTCCAAGACAGGAAGTATAGCCAGAGGCCTATGCTGAGGTAACAAGAGAAATTCCCTGAGCCTTTTCTTGGAATCTGAATAATCCTGGCCTTCCCAGTGGAAGTGTTCCCTTAAGGTATGCAAAGTTTCCCCAAATGAGTAATCCTCGGGGGGGGGGGGGGGGATACAGAAGGGATGGACTCCTCCGCATCAGATTCTTCAAAAAGGGAGTAAGAATGTTCCTCATCATCAGAGTGCTCTGAAATAATGGAGCCCTGATCAGAGGAGGGGGAATCTTCCTCCACTCTGGGCCTTTTGTCCGGTGGGGGCTGAGAACCTCTGATTAGAGTAATTAAATCCTCAGCCATTTTAAGCATCTGTTTCTTAGGCATGGAGCCTGGAGATGGGCCCTGTGTAGCTGGTCTCTTAGAGTGCATGGTTGCTTTAGACTTAGTGAAAGCCTTGATGGAGAAAGAAGAGGAAGGTCTGAAGACACCTTGAGTGGAGGTGGACCTGTCCACATTCTGAGTTTCAATGCCAAGAGTGGCTTCGGTATCTGTAGTCGGGGTGTGGGCCGAGGAGCCTGCGACCTCGGGCACAGGAGACAGTCAAAGAAGTGTCGTCGGTAATCAGGGGCTGCGTAGGTGCCTCACTGAGAACCGGACCACGTGTAGTCGGCTTTGGCGTGGTGTCGGTAGAGGCCGCGGACCTCGTGTGTCGGTCCTTGTCTTTGCGTTTTTTAGACAAAACCGGAGTCGGAGTATCCAACAACATAGTATAGTTAAATGCTTTCCCAAAATAATGCTAGCACAAAAGCGACAGACCGAGACGTCGTGGTCTGGGCCTAAACAAGGTATATAGAGGGAATGGAAATCCTTATGCGGTATTTGCTTCCCACAAGAAATACAATTATTAACTTTGTCTGACATCGGTCTGAAGCAAGAAAAGTTTCCCCAACGGGGTACTTAGCTTTTAAGAAGACTTCGGTTTCCAAATTTCGTAATCTCCGGAGCTGGCCGACCGGCACTTGCGAACTGCTTCTGCTTCGGGCACCGCGCGGCAAGAAAGACTGAAGAAAATGGTGTCGGCTGGTTCCTTTATACCCCTGTCGCACTGATGTCAGGGAAGAAGCGACGACAACCGACGCCGGACCTAGACTTTGGAATTCGGCCGACTGAGGACCGCCTGACGGCAGGAGAACCCATCTGTTATGACTGCAGCTGTATGCACGATGAACATCTGCACAGACGCACCTTGGCCAAGAAATAAAGTTTTAGAGCTGCTATGCAGCATACCATCAGTTAACTTTTTCAAATAAATTTTGATGCATTCTTGTATTTTTCACTGGATTGCTTTATTGCAAGACTGCAGCCATTATTTGTTTTATAATCTTAACCTTTTCAAAGGACTAGCCATCTCTAGGTGCCTATTTTTATAGTGAATGATTGCTTGTCCAAACCCCAGTCATTTCCTTTCTACAATGAAGGGTTAACTAACCTTGCATTCACCATTTTCTGTGAAAAAACATTACAGACGAAAGGTAGGTTGCCTGGTGTCTTAAATAAAACACTGACAGTTCTCCAAGTTACACCATGGAATGTCTTAACTTAGTTTTAAAGTTTAAAATATTGATCAGTAATCTATAAAGAACATTGTGCTCTGACACTACAGCAGGATTTAACAGTTGGAACATTCCGTTACGCGAGGTGAAGTACATAACCCTTTATATAAACTACTAAAACAAATGGCTCTCATTTTCCTTTCTAATACAAAAAGGGCAAGTTTCCATACATTGTAATAAATGGCTACATTGCTAATTCCTCTGCCAGTTCTGCACAGGAAAGCATACACTTTAGTTTCTGTCGTCTCCCTCTGCTAATTTGTTCAAAGCATCCAGTTCAAAGCGGAATAAGCTCCAGCCCTCCTTTGTTGTCAGATCTGTGCAACCTCGTCTTATGTAGAATTCTGTGGCAAGCTTGTTCCAGTCCAGTACCACTAACTGAAGGTATTTGCATTTCTGCTCAACGGCAATCTAAATGGGGTTAGACAGTAGATAAAAACAGATGTTTTAATGTGCTTCAGCATTCTTTTCAGGAATACAGTTACACAGTGACAAAAGCATTCACAATAAAGGGGACAACTACTTACGTAAACTGCAGTCATTTTACCATTTGGACAGCCATTATTCAAAACAAAATGAATTTACACAGTGCTAAAAAAGAAGCCATGTTCATACTATGACGTTCCATTTGTATTGTCCATCTTCATTCTTCCTCAACCTGTGGATTTCGGATCAGACTCTGCTGCTTTCCAAGCTCAACATTTGATGCTCAAGCTCCTCCTCCCCATCCCATAATGCCTCCTTCCCCCAGGATACCGCAGAGTTTGCTAACAAATTATACAGCTAAGATATCTATATAGATACAGACAAAGAAAGGTGCAGGGGCTCGACCCAGGGACTACAGTTCCTGAGAGAGACCAACTCAGACAGGTCTACATGGAAGACAGGCCACGGTGAAGGAGGGTAGGGAGGTAAAGGAAGAATGAAAATGGACAACACAGATGGAACGTTATGGTAAAAAACATAACTTCTTTATCTGATGTTGTCATTTTTATTCATTCCTCGACCTGTGGGACAGAGTCTCCGCTACACAGAACCTAGGGTGGCCCTTATGAAAAGATATTCCGAAGCCAAAAGCAGGTCTATTCCTGGAAATGTCTAGTTTGTAATGAGAAATAAAGATACGATACTTTGATCAATTGACATTCAAGGAAAAGGCTTGAGAAGTTGCTATAGATCTCATTGAATGTGCTTTGACACGCCCCGGCAAGGGCATACCTTTTGACAAATAAACAAAGGAGATGCAATCTTGCAACCATCTGGCCAGGGTAGGTTTAGTAACTGCTGTGCCTTTCCTCATGTCTGAAAAATATATAAACAGCTGGTTAGATTTTCTGAAGGATTTTATCTTGTCCAGATAAAAATGTAACTGCCTATGAACATCCAGAAGATGCAGTGCATATTCTCCCTTATTCTAGAAATTGGGGAAGAAAACCAGGAGATTAACTGATTGATATTGTCTTCTGTCGCCACTTTAGGTAAAGAGGATGTATTTGTCCATAAGGAAACTATTATGGAAGATCAAATAAGAAGGTTTAGCATCAAGGGCATGGAGCTCAAACTCTTATTCACTGATGTAATTGCGACCAGAAAAGTGGCGTTTTCCAGGAGAGAAACTTCAGCTCCACTTTAGCCGCTGGTTCAAAGGGAGGAAGAACTAAGGCTTGTAAAATCAACGAAAGATCCCAAGGAAGGGTTGTATTGACTGGAGGATGGAGTAAAAAAGGTACCCCTGAGAAAAACCTTACATAGTATGGAAGACGCCAAGGTAGCATAGTTTTCCCAAATATTTGTGTGTGAAACAGATGCCCGAACCTTCACCATGGAATAGCTGGCTTCATTCTGGAAGGAAATCTAAAATCACAGGAGCAGGAGCTGTAAAAAAGGATCTACGAACTTCTGCTGAGCTCAAATAGAGAACCTTTTCCATTTGCTCCTATATATCTTCCTAGTAAAAAGCTTTGAGATTTTATCAGGATCTGTTGGACTGGGAATGAAAGCCTGGAATGTCTAGCCATCACTGAAGTGAAGAAACCATGTGGTCAATTTTAAACCTTGAAGGTTCAGATGAGGCTGTCCTGAGGGGTGGGACAACAGGTCTGGAAGAGCTTCCACAGTCCATAGCAGACAAAGTAGATGTGACCAAAGGAAGGTGAACCAGACCTGGTGAGATGAGAAAGGGGCAATGAGGACGACTGTTCTTCAACCAATGAGCTTTATGAAGGAATTTGGGAATTGGGGTAAAGGTGGAAACAGTAGACCAGGGGGCCAAGCATGGACTACAGCATCTCTCGCGGGATGTCCCTAAGGAGGAATCATGGCAAAGAACCTGGTGCACTTAAGGGGAGAGGCAAAAAGGTTGCAGTAAGGTTGACCCAACTTGTGGAAGATCATGTTTGCCATTGACTGGTTCAAAGACCACTTGTGAGGCATCAGCACCATTTTGCTGAGCATGTCTGCTAGAATGTTGGACTCCCCCGGAATGTGTGTTGCAGCTAGAAAGTTACTGGTAGAAATCACCCATTGCTACACTCTCATTGCTTCTCAACACAGTGGGAAAGCTATGGCTCCTCCTTGCATGTTGATGTACCATACCATGGACATACTGTCCCTTTGAAGTGCAATGGGACTAAGAGGAAGAAAGCTGTGTAGTGCTTGCAACAGTAGGACCACTCATCTCCAGGATGTTGATATGCAGTTTGGTCTCTTAAGCTGACCAGTTTTCTTGGACAGTTCATCCCAGAAAATGCCCCCCCAACCCAACTGGGAGGTGTCCGTGGTCAATGTGGTGTATGGCAGAGAAAGAATGGACAACCCTGGTAGACTTCTGGGAAGCAGAGCCACCAGAGAAGAAAGTCTTTTCAAAACCTAGAATGTTTATGGGGCGAGCATGCTGATTTAAAAGGACCATTTAACTGATTGCCCACAGCACGCTTACATGCGTGAATCCTACAGTGGACGGGAACGTTATCCTGGGAGCCATAGAACCTAATGCTCTTACTAGTTTCACTGGAAGAAATGGAATTGCTAGGATTTGAGATACATGAACCCTTAGAGTGGATACCCTATCTGGAGGTAGAAAGCCACACATTCTGGTTGTGTCCAAATGAGCTCCAATAAATTAAATTACCCGGACAGGACTGAGCTGCAATTTTTGTGCATTTGAGTTATGCCAGAGTGGGAGCCAACTGTAACAGGTAATCCCTGGCTTGAATGAGTAGATGCCTGATTGAAGTGGTTAGGAGCCAGTAGTCGAGGTAAGGAAACATGGAATTCCTGCAGTCCGAGATGAGCTGCAACTACTACCATGCATTTGAACACCCTGGGGGCTGTGGTAATACCAAAATGGAAGCACTTGAAACTGGTAATGGCCGTTTCCCAGCCTGAAATGAAGATAGCTTCTGGAGCTCCTCTATTTTGATGGTAGTATGCATCTTCATGTCTACTAAGCACATCCAGTCATCCTTCAGAAGGGAATACAATGGATTGGATCATGACCATCCTGAATTTCGAGTTTTTTTTACTGATTTGTTCAGGGATGTCAAAAACAAAATTGGCCGCAAGTCCCCCATTTTCTTTGGTACTAAAAAGAACCTTGAGTAAATGCCCAATCTGGCTTTGTCAGGTGGGAACTCTTGGAACACTTTGTAGCTGCTTTGTAATTACTAGCACTGCTGCCTCCTCTGATTGGATGGTACATCTTGGCTTGGGCAGGTTTAGAAGGGAACAGAGTATCCTCTGGATGCTATCCTTTGCACCCATTAATAGTTTGTGATGGCTAACCAGGCTTCTTGGGTGCAAGGATTAGCACCCCCCCCGGCCTGCCTCCAGAAACAGTCTGGCAACCCTTCAGGAGTTCAGAAAGTCTGTTCAAGGAAGACTCCAGAGATCTTGGATTTTGTGGACCCTTTCTGCCACTGGAGGCAGCGTCTACCACTGTAACCATTTCCCTCCTGCTTCTGGGGGAAATGTCTCTGAGAATCCTGGAAAGGACCTTGATATTTTCTGAACCTGGTATTTTTCCTTCACACTCACTCCTGAAAAAGGCTCTTTGTGGAGTAGAAAAAATGATTCCAATGGCATACAAGGCCTTCCCATCCTTCTCAATGGGGGGAGTGTGTGTGTGTCATGAACTGTAGGGCCAAACAGAGATGAATCAAAGGGTGCATTGGCAAATGACACCTTGAAAGGTTCCGCAAAGTCACACAGCGAAATCCAAGCATGAAGTTTAATGGCAATGTCAGAACTGGTGGGCCCTAGAGGTGCCTTCAGCCGCATTGGCAACCTCAGCTGGTCGAATTAACGAATTAGAAATAGATTGGAGAATGGCCATTCTGGAAGAAAATATCATGTGTTCCTCCTCAGATATTTACTTTAGGACTAAGCCAGGGTATTCCTTGATTATCTCATCTTGCCACTCTACAGGGGGACCTAAATAGTTCAATGCTCGTAAGGAAAAAGTGGATGAGGCATAAACAGTCTTGCCAAACCTGTCCAAAGGCCTAGGCCCCCTGTTCTGTGGATGGATAGATGAGCTCTCCTGAGCTAGCTCCTTTTTGGTGACTGCCACAACCATGGCATCTACTGGGATCCCTCTAGTTCAGTGGGGTTTGTCCGAGGGAGCACTTAAGATCCTATGAGCCTGCTTGGGTATGGCCTCTACAGTGTACAGATCCTTCCATGCCCTGGTGGAAACTAGCTCAATAAGAGGGTCTGCCAGGGGGGCACCCAGGATGTAGACAGGCCAGGGCCAAAAGCCTCTAAGGACACAGACTCCTCTGGGTTAGGGCTTTGGGAGGACCATCCACCCTTCTGGCAGAGGATCTTTAGAATGTTCACAAAGGAGACATTGTTGGGTGGACATTTGGGGACCCTTTCCCTGCCTTGAAATCAGTGGCTGTAGTGAGATTCCTGTGGGGAATCCAGACTTTCACACCTCTTTTTCTGAGGCACTGCCTTGGTGGGACACTCTGGGGAGGTGTTGGAAGAAAAATGGGGTTCCATAGGGGGAAGAGATTTGGGGCTTTGCAGCACCGGCTGTCCTGGTGGAAGATGAGACCTCAAGGACAGACTCCATAGGGGCAGGAGTGGAAATTGGATGGTGGGAGAACCAGGAATCCCCTAGGATGGGCAAGGACCCTCTCCACTACCTCAAAGGCAGATGCACTTTGATGACCAGAGTCTCATTCCTCCACAGCTGAAGCAGTGTGAGCAGGCTTCTCCTGAACCTAGACATACTCTGCTCTGAGGGCGGAGTCTGAGTTGAGCTAACATCAAGGCTTTGCGGGGAAGTGATGGCTCAGAAAACCTTGGAGTCAAAGTCAACCCCCCCGGTAGACATCCAAGCTACAGCTTTGACAAGCCCTCCATCCATGAAGCAGTCAGGGAAACTAGACGTGAAACCACTCTCTGACCAAATGTCTTGGTTTTCAGGACCATTGGACCCAACAACTCCAAAGGAGGAGGTTGGATTGATGAAACAGCCATGGGATGAAAAGGGGAATGCCTGCTCACAGATCCAGAAGGTGACTGAGCTGAAGTATCCCCATCTAAATCTGCACCTTAAGAAATTGTCTCAGTCTGTCCAGCTCGCATTCAGACAAGCTCAAGGCAGACCTGACTGAGGATGATGTGGAAGGTGCACTGCTACACTGGCTTGGGTGAGGCCTCCTTGGGAGGAGGGCTCAGAGTTGAAACACCCGGCTCAGAGGATAAAAGTTGGAACACTGTGAGCTGAGGGAGCAGAGACCACAGTCACCAGATCAGAGGGCTAGTTTGGTCACCTTCCTTGGAGGTTCTGAGAAGGAACGCTCAGGGGAATGCTTTGTGTTCCCTGGTTTCCTTGGGCCAACAGGGGTTTGAGCCCCTGAAGTGGAGGGTGCAGAGGGAATGGAAGGGGGAAATAATCCCTTCAAAACCTACTTCTTGCTGCATTCTGCGAGAGCAAGTGGATTAAAACTTGCCACACCTCTCACATGAACTCAAGGAGGCTTTTTTATATCTATATATTTAGACAGAATTAGTAGTGGGAGGAGAGGAAGGAGGAGCGATAATGTAAAACGACAAGTTGATTTACAGAAAGTTAACACTGGAGCAGCACAAACCCGATGCTTCTTTGCTTATCGGCAAACGAGATCAGAGGTATTCTGGGGGAAGAAAGCATTATGGGTTGGAAATTAGTAGCTTGAAATCTAATCTTGAGCTTGGAAAGTGGTTGAGTAGGATCAGAGGTCAGATCCAAAACCCACAGGTCAAGGAATGAATGAAAATGACATCCCATATTTCTTGTGCAATATACATTTTAATGTGCACAAAACATACTAGGATAATTTTATTAGCATGAACAAAATCTAAACTCCCCAACTGGAATGTACAAGTGATGTTGGAAAGCCTAAATTTTATCAAGACATATTATTGCTTCATTAAAACTTACCATATGTTTATTCACATCACAGAGATGGGTGCACAAGATCCAGGATAAAAAAGTGCCTAATCCTGGTAGGCGCACTGGTGCCAGGACTGAAAAAAATGAGTGTAGAATCCTCAAGATAAGGAAACATTGCTGCAATGGGGCTGGGGCCAGGCCCAGGGGGAGGATGCCCCCCCCACCCCCGTTGTAGAAGGAAAAATAGCAGTTCACAAAAATTGACTGGTCAAAGAAGAGCAATAAAGATGATAGAGTGGACTATTGAGGATAAGAAATATGCTACGTATTGTTACTATTATGTAAAAAGCCCAGAATTTCCAGACACAAGATATACAAAACGATTAAGAGAAAAATTAGAGGAAAGAAAAACACTTCCACAGGAAAAACTGTCAGAAGCTTCAAATAAAAATTTGCGTTCATTAATAAAACACATTTTTGAAAAACAGTATATAGATCAAAAAACTTTGATCTGTTTGGAAAAAGAAGCATCCGAGGAAGTGCGAAAATATAAACAAAACCTAGAGATATTTGAAAAATATAAAAAAGAAATATGGACATTGGAAAGGAGGATTTGATATGGTGCAATATTTATGCAAAGGAGAAAGCAAAGTTAACTAATATAGAGAAGGCAGTCTCAAAGATATTCAAAGAGAAATACAGGTAAAGGCATCCGGATATGGAAAATTTCACAATAAAAAATTATATCAAAGATATAATGTGGAAAAGATTAGTAAAGCAGAAGTTAAAGAAGTGAAGGATTTAATGTAGAAGATTTAACAGACTATATCACAGCATGATGGAGCGAGTCCCCAGAATAAGGAAAAGCAAGAGGATCAGGAGACATTTGAAGAAATATGGACATGGGAAAAGAGATTTAGTATGGTATAATATTTATGCAAAGGACAAAGCAAATCAAACCAATACAAAGAGTGGAGCACCAAAGATATTTAGAGAGAAATACAGGCAAAGGAATCCGGAGATGGAAAACTTTACAATACGAAAAATAAGACCAAGAGGAAAAGTAGAAGTAGATATTAGTAATGTAGAAGTCAAAGAAACTGAAATTGAGGTTATGGAGTAGCTGGAAAGAGGATTCAGTGTAGAAAATCGAATGCAGAAAGCACAAGAGGATAGAGCAATGATATCCAAATTAAGGGGAAACCAGTGGAACAGGAAGCAATTGGTCAGGTGGCATATCAAGATATTTTGGAGCCATCCACAGGAAACCAGTATAAACATTCACTTGAAACTAGACAGCAAAGAAAGGAACAGGGAACTGGAAACTCTGATGCAGCCAATGTCGAGGAGTGATCGGCCAGTGAGTTCCCGTATGATAGAGCAACAGATGACAGGATGAAATTGAAGAATGTGCCATAGGATGATGCTATAGAAGTTTCTATAGAATGTCTGCAGGAAATGGAAAACAAAGGATGTGACCTCAGTTTGGAAGAAAATGATCCAAGAGAAGAGTTGCTTGATTTAATGGACATGGATAGATATATTAAGATCAATGAGAGAAATGGACTGCAGAAGGTCAATAAAACCCCCAAAAATAAGATGTCTGATAAAAGAAATGAATGCAGTAATTAGGACTGTCCATAGAGATTCATCTGATATAACAGAAGTAAACAGGATATACTACTGTGTTGCTAAATTAATAACAGATAAAGTTCTACCACAAGATCTCAGGGTAGTGAGGGAAAGGAAGGGGAGAAATCTAACACCATCATGGAAATATTGAATAGAGAAAACTATAAAGCAATTAAGACAAGTGTCACTGTTGGATGAGGGAATATATCAACAAAAATACTAAGAAAGATAGATGTGATTAAAGCAATGCACAATATTAGAACAGACCAGGATTGATCATGCACTATTGCAAATAAACTAAAAATTTCAGCACAGGTGGAAAAACTTAGAAGATACACAGATAAATATAAAGGAAAAGTACAAAAATAAGCAAAAGTTTGAGAACTGGGAAATGTAAAAGGAATTGAAAGACTGCCAAAAAAGAGGAAGCAGATACATTTTGAAGATCTATGAAGATCCTGTGGAACATAAAGATGCTAAATGGATAGAAGTAAAAGAAAGTTTAAAGGTACAGGATATGAAATGGGATGAAACAGCCAGAGAAATTGAATCAAAGTTAAGAAAAGCCTGTAACTGGAAAACCCCAGGCCCAGATGCAGTACCTAACTTTTGGTTAAAAGTATTAACCATCTTTGCACAAGGATTTAGCTATGAGCAGGAACTATTTATATGCGCACCCCCAAACAGATACCACACTGGCTAACACAAAATAATGCTCTTAAGAGTGAACCTGTAAGCTACTCTAAAAATTATAGACCAATAACTTGCCTTCCAACAATGTATGAACTATACATGGGAATTGATGCTGACAGTTTCTAATCATTTAGAAGAAAACTCAGTTATGGCAATAGAACAAAAGGGAAATAAAAAAGTCATATGGAACAAAGGATCATTTGTTAAAGTTATAGTGGAGAAATGTAAAAAGGGGAAGACTTAAGTATTGCATGGATTGACTACAAAAACCATTTGATAGTATTCCACATTCATGGATAAGAGTGCTTAAAAATGTACAAGATACACCCTACACTGATTGCCTACATTACAGTAACAGTTTAACAATGGCAGACCACTTTGCAATTAAGCCATGATAAAGGACAGATTATCCCAGGGATAAAAATTCAAAGGGGGATATTCCAAAGTGACTATCACCATTGCTATTCTGCCTTGCAATTAATCCATTAAGCAGTTTACTTAACAGCTTAGGCCGTGGCTACAATTTGGCTCCTAGAAAACAACAAAGTCTAATGACTTATCTTCTCTTTGTCGAGGATTTAAAAACTGTATAGCTCATCAGATGAACTGAAAGCACAGCTGCAGGTTGCAAAAACTTTTTCAGAGAATATTAGAATGTCATTTGGTCTTGATAAATGTGCAAAAGCAACCTTTAAAGCAGGAAAACTGCAGCACCAGAAAAACATCAGTTTGGGACAAGAATGTGATAAAATAATTTAAGCAAGAAGGCGTGTATAAATACTTGGGAATTGAAGGATCAGCAATAAAATATGAACAAATGCAATTAAAACTCAGTAAGGAACACTTTAGAAGACTTCAATTAATCCTGAGAACAGCACTGACATCTAGGAATAAGATCCCAGCTATAAATCAATTTGCTCTTCCTGTCCTAGCGTACAGTTCTGGAG
Source organism: Protopterus annectens (assembly GCF_019279795.1). Taxonomy (NCBI): domain Eukaryota; kingdom Metazoa; phylum Chordata; order Ceratodontiformes; family Protopteridae; genus Protopterus; species Protopterus annectens. The sequence continues at coordinate 434,088,190 of NC_056739.1, forward strand.
TGACTGACTGGTCGTAAAAAAGTGTTAGATAGATTAGATATTAAAACAAGGATGCTTCATGATCACCAAATGATTTAAAATTCAGTGTATACCAAGATTATATATTCCCCGTTCGGAAAGAGGGATGGGTCTCTTTGAAACAGATTACATGTATGGGACTCCACACACATCTACTGACCTCACAAGATATCCAAATGTAGTGAAAGTTTTAAAACATCTAGTAGAAAAACAGAATCCACAGACCACCAGGCTGCTAAAAGTCAATAAAACTTTAATGGAGTAAGCGCTTTCGGGATAAAACCCTCCAGACTAAAATCAAACAGTAGCTTCAATATTTAACTAAGCACTACCCAATCACATAGCACCTCATTTAAAATCAGGTCTCCGCCTCAGAAGTACTGGTTTTAAAGGCAGAACTCCATTTAACCCTGGAGTCCTGCCTGCCCCTAATTCAATTATCCATTGCATTTCATTGTACTCTGTAAAACCTACTAAATCTCCTCACCTGGGATTAGGTAGAATCTTTTGTAAAACCATAAAAGTAAAATCATGTCCCTGCTGTTGGCCAATATATTGGAAAATGGCATTCCTTGTATCCCCCAGCCCATTGCCCAAGTAATGCCTCAAAATCCTGTCCTTCAACCTACAATTTCTTTTACCTACATGTACCTAGCTAAGTAGACCACATTGCTTGAGTAAGTCTGCCTTCATCTGTGGTTTGTATATTTTTCCATTCAATGGGTGCATAAACTTGTCTTCCCTAGAGATACATTTACAAGACTTACAATTCCCACAGGCAAAGGTGCCTTGTTTACCAATCTTATTATTCATCCTCCTACCCCTATCACTTAAAAGCGGTTTCAGATTATTATTCCTCTTAAAAACAAACAGTTAGGTTGTGCACCTAATATACTATTAAGTTGGTAATCTGTCTGCAACTCTCCAATTATTACGCATCATATTACATATATTACTTGTATCATTACTAAATTTTAAATAAAACTCACTTTTCCATCCCTCATTCTAGGTGGGTCCCTTGCTTTCCTTTTCTAATTTACTTCTATTAATGACACCTTGCCTGGAAAACCAGGGTGCCAATCTCCCCTCTCTCCAAGTCTGTCCTCTATGTTCTCCCTAACCTCTTCAGCCTTATAACCCTTGCTAGTAAAATGATGTGTCAGTTTCACTATTTTTTCACCAAGTCTCATTTGATCACTATATAACCTAGATGTTCAACAAATTTGCCCTCTTAGATTATTAAAATGTACACTAGGGTGCATGCTGTCCTTTGACAGTTACACCAACATGTTTTTCTATAAAGTTGCGTATCAAACTTACTGAATCCAGTACTAAACACCAGCATCTAAGAAATCTATTTCTTCATATGAAAATTACTAGTGAACCTTAAAAATGTAGTAGTGGATGCTAAATAGTCAGCAAATCTCCCCAATTCGTATTCCGTTCCTGCCGACAATATTAAAACATCATCCACGAAACAGACAATGTCATCCTTCCATGGGAAATCTTCCTTCTGCAAATATTCTCCCAGTCAACTAGGACCAAGTTAGCATAAGAGTTGGTGCAGGGAGTGCTGATCGCCTCTCCCCACCTTTGCCAAAAGTACCGTCCTTCAAACAGATGATCAAGTACTATATCTAACAAGGTAATCGCCTGAGAGATGGTTCTATCATTCATAACACCCCTTGCTCTAATATAATGTTCGACAGCTCACAGCCCTAAATCATTGGGTATAACTGTAAACAAATTCTGAACATCCAATGTAACCAATAATAAATGTGATGTAAATGATTTACCTTTTAGGAATTCATAGAACGAAGTTAGGAAATATGCAGTGTCTATTACCCTAGGTGCCCCTACCACAACTGTCCTTAGCTTAGATTCCACCCAAAAAGAACTTAATTCAGTGACCCAACCCCTACCAGAGACCATCAGTCATAGAAGTAAGTCTTCAATGTTCTTGTGCATCTTGGGTAATCGGAACCACAGGGTGTTGAACATTTATAAATTCAAAAATGTCTTTAGAAATAATTCCATTAATTTTCAAGGCATTAAATGAATCACCCACATCTTATAATATCTTTCACAGTTTGTAATGTTATATTAACATAAGTTTCCCCGTGCTGTAACATTACATTAATTTTATTAACATAATCCAAGTAATCTATCAAAATAATCCCACCGCCCTTGTTTGCAGGTCTTACAACGATATCAGTGTTGTCCATTAATTCAGATAAGGCAGCCCTTTCCCCATGTTTTAAATTAAAAAAGCTTTGTTTGTCAGAGGATCATCCTTCCTGATCATTAGGCTTCATATCTCATCTTCACAAAGCCTCACGAACGTATCTATAGCAGAATTAATCGGTGGGATGTACGTACATGGTTTCCTCAAACCATTGGTTACAAAATTATTACCATGATCACTAAACATTAACCAACTTCAAGTTGCGTGCGAACATTTTCAAGTCAATGATAGTCTGTGTGCTTAGAGTGTTCTGAAGGTATGAAATATAAACCTCTGTTCAATACTCTCAGTTGGTTAAAAGTGAATACATGACTAGACAAGTTATAAACCAGAGTTATCAGTACCTGTAGTCACACTGACTTTTGTCTTTTAGCAGCCAGGTGGGTCTGTGGATTCTGTTTTTCTACTAGTTATTTCAAGTCTCGCACAAGACAGATGCCCACAATTTTCTAGCTTTTTTTTTTTTGTAAATATAAAGTTTTCAAACATGGGAAGAATAAATCTAAGGATGACTTCTCTGCTTAATTTAGCAGAAGCATATTGACGTCAAGCAGGAATGAAAAATCAAACCAGAAGTAGATAAACAGGTAGCAACTCACTGTGCCAAAAAAATATAAGGTGAAGGACCAGATCAGAAGGCAAGAAATGTGGAAAAAACAGTTGCAAGTATAGAAAACTTCTGGAAGAGCCTCATGTTGATCAAGAGCGAAAGCAGGAATTCGTAAGGAGAGGCGAATTCAAACCAAGAAATGAAAGGTTAATATTGGCAGCCCAAGATAGTGGGCTACATACACACTGGTTTACAAACTCCATTGAACATGTGGGAGAAAGACAAATATAGGCTTTGTAAAACTGAAATGGAAACAGTCGCACCTTGTTGCTGGTTGTGAGACACTAATAGCAGGAGGACTGTATACTGAAAGGCATAATAATGTGGCGAAACTGTTGCATTGGGGATTGTGCAAACTTTAGGTTATCGAAATGGCTGAAAAACACTGGAAACATGAGCCACAAAGCATCATAGAAACTGATGAAGTTTATATCACATGGGATCACCCATTACCAACAGTTCAAAAGATAGCTGCTAGAAAACCAGACAAAAGTAGCATTGATCACTGAAATTGCCACACCCAGTGACTAATGTCTTGAGTAGAGAGAGACTGTCCTAAAATACCAAGATCTGCAGGCAGAAACGAGAGCAATGTGGAAGAAAGATACACAGACAGTTCCAATAGTAGTAGGAGCAATGGGTCTTATAAAAAATAATTTACAATCATATTTAGATAAGTTACCAATTCATGTAACCCTGTACGAATTGCTGAAGGAGTCCTTACTGGGCACATTGCAGGTGCTGCAAAGAGCACTTTTGGCTGACAGATTGAAACAATACTAATTTCATGAACTTTAATCATACTTTGACTTAGGAATGGGGTCCATTCCCGTCATGGTATTAGAAACTCAAAAGATTTGCAGAAATCAGAACAGAGATGGTCTCTTGGAACTGCCCAGTGACTGTCATATCAGCTTCCAATTCATGCAGAGTAGAAATAGGCTTCATCTTGTATGCAGTTTGGGTACAGTCACCACAAGTACTGATGAGGCATATTTATCAGACACAGCACATCTACCTCAGCATGGCTCAGGCATGTCTGTCTCATGTAACACTACTCATGCACTGTCTGGGTCCTCTTTATGCAACTCTTCCACCTCATGCATAGGTAGCTCAAGTTTCTCACATATCACATCTTTAAAACACAATCAAGACATGTCTGTCCCAAATAGTATTCTTCCATCTACAGTCACAGTGTGCCTGTAGCATACAACACATTTGTACCATGCATAACCAAGTCATGCCTATGTAGCACACTCTAGATACAGCCAACATCTATTCCATTCATGGATAAGGCACATTTATCCCTGGCAATATCTCATGGAATGAGGGGAGTTTACTGCACTAAATACATCTATCCATGTATTATGGAAGCATCTGTTTTCTATGCATGATTGAATTAAATCTGCTGCATGCATTACTTTAACATGCATGTTCAATGCACTGAAAGACATTAATTGTAATACTGACATGTACAAAAGACTGTATTCTCACTTCCTATCTGTAATAGGACTAGATTAGCAGGTATTGTAATACTGACATGTACAAAAGACTGTAATCTCACTTCCTATCTGTAATAGGACTAGATTAGCAGGTTCTCCTCAGTAATCCGCTTCAGAAGTTTACTAAACTGCTTCATTTCTTAAAGTTCTCTCTTCCGATATAGGGATGAGAAACTCATCATTCCACACTTCTATACTGTACTGCCTTAACAGATGAAAAACATGCATCCCTTGGAAACTGCTTATAAAACGTGGCAATTGGCTCTAAAATTAGGTATTAATATGAGCTTACTAGACATGTGTTTTATCTACATTTTGCATCCAGAGGAAAGTACATTTATTCTACTGCATTTAAAGTCACCTAGCTAGTTAAATGAATTTTGAGTGGCGTGTGTGTGTGTGTGTGTGTGTGTGTGTGTTTTTGCATTTTTAGTGCATTTTCTCTGAATTTGAAGTTACAGCTATTATGTGAAGTCAACAGTTTACAGTGTATTTCAAGTGGTTTCTGTGCTGTTATGTAAATTTACTTGGTACGTTTTTAGTCATATTTAGGTTACAATCGCCAGTTTTGGCCAGGTGTGCAAGTCACCAAGATTGTGTAGTGGTTATTCTTTTGTCAGAAGTGTAATTGCTGTAGTTCTGGGGAAGATGAACACTGTGGTTTAGACCTTTAAATGTTTTTCATTGGTTCTCTTTCATTTTCCCCAGTTTATTTTGAGCAGAACTGCACTTAGTGCAGTGGTGTTGAAATGTGCACTCCAAAAGATGCAGACACCTTCAGTTGTAACTTTCTCCTCATATAACCACCTCACCCAAATCCTATCAGTAGTGTTTTGCCTATGTACAGCAAAGTGTCAATAGCACCTAGTGCCCTAAAAGTAGCTTGCAGCAGCCATAGAGGTGCAACAGCATGCAACTTGGACTACAGCTGCTACAAATAAACTCACCACTACTGTTATTCAAAGTTCTGAAGTTGCTTAACACAATTGCTTTTAAAACCAAAGTTCTGCATTCACCCAAATGGAATTTCATATGCAACTATACTACTCAACCCCTCAACTGACAACTACCTTAACAGACTGAAAATCTCTATTTGAGCATTGCAACTCTCTGTAAATCAAATCAAATTTTACTTCACACTAGACAAAACTGAAGATAAACCTACTAGTCTGCCCTTGGTTGTCAACCTCATATTACAAGATATTATAATGCATTTTAGTAACTGCCTCAAGTTCACAGAAAATGAATTCTTACTATTGCTAAACTCAAGCAACTGTGAAAGGTTCAATATTTAATAGACAATGAAGGCCTCACTCATCATAAAAAAGGGCAGATTTGCACTAACACACCATATGCATCCAAGCCCTTAGTTTTAACAATGTCATATGCTAATACTGTAGAAAAGGCCCATAAGGATAGAGTTCTAGGAAAAATAAAACTCCGGTACCGCATCACATATCTAATCTTTAACAAGGGTCATTGCGAGGCAAAGGGCATCATTTCCAGCACACAAGACCACTCCACAAATGTTTTGATTGGTGACACCATAGTGAGATACAGATTTCCCCTCACTAGGCTGGACAAAAACAGGGCAACAGCAAGATACCTTTCAGATGCCAGCATCACGGATGTCCCTTAGGACTCCTCCACCAGCCAAATATAATTGACATTTTAGTTGGTACATGTGAGGTTGAATGGCTTGGGGCAAAGAATGCCATGGTAGATGGAGAGACCTGTACAAGTACTCTATCCATGTCACAGATAGAAGACCCCAAATCCATCTTTCTCCACAAATGAATGCCTAGATACAAAGAAAAGATGATTGACTTTGTGTCTTCCTATGGGGATCAAGTATGTGTTAGCTTGGAACAATTGCTTGATAATCCTATTTGCTTTGGAGAGGATGGTCTGCACATTTCTCGTTTTTAATTTTTTTTTTGTTTCTCTTGGGACATCATTCAACTGGCCTGAATTAGTGCCCCAAAAGTCCATGCTGATTAAACATACAGGATCAAATTAAGGTGGTTCTACCCAGTGCCAGAAGTTTATACAACAACATGCACAATCATGAGGCATGCCTTATTTGGAAGGCATGGTTTAAATGCCCAAAGAGCACTAGCACCTATAAAGTTTTCAAACCCAATGAAAACTGTGGTGGTATGTTTAGATTGCTCAGAAATCATCTTTTTAAATAGATTCAGAGACCCCAAATAGAACTCAACACCAAATCACATTAAACAATCAAATTTCAGTTTATTGCCCCTTACAGAACACTTTTCCTGACTCTGAAGTGTTAATCAGGTTCCTAAATGTCATGTATGAGCTCCCCATAAATAAGAATTCCATCATTCTGCAAGAGTTTAATCATCCCTCTACTGACTGCTTACACCACTGACATTGGATATGTATAGAAGTTTTTAGATCCAATAAATACAAGTTAATTTTATTTGGTACAACTTGAAAACAGCTAGGAAAGAAAAATATTTAGAAGTTTAAAAGTAGCTCAAGTTGGAGGCAAGAGCATGCCAAGACACAAAATAGCAGCATGGGAATGAATTACAGACATAAGCGCATTAAAATAAAATTGAGAAGCAAGAGTTTATTTTAATAGCAGTAAGGAAAAGGAGTAAGGAGTGTTTAATAGTAGCAGTAAAGTAGGATGTCTTTGGACAACTGTTCAGTTACCAATTTTAAAAATAAACTAGAGAGGTGCAAGAGCAGCAAAATTATGCAGCTGTATTACTACATATTTTCAGGGAGGACATATGTTAATTTTGGCATTATCTGAAGGATGTGTACTCAACAGCATTTATCTCATAGTACAGTTACCCAACAGGCTGAAATGTGCCTTGTGTCATCTCCAACATTTGTCTTTTTGAATATTTTTTATAAAAAGGAGTTTGTTTATAGGTCTGAGAAGTCTAACCAGGGTGTACCACAACAGAATTGTCAGGGCTGATAAAGATGTTTGTGTGCAAACCTTAGATGACCGGAGTTAATTTGTTAGTTTCAAAGTCTTAAGCTCATACAGGTAAGACATGGACAGATACTTTGAGCGTGAACATTGAGCTTAAATTCAGATAAAAAAATGACTAACAGCTTTGTCTGTATGGTCTAGGACAATGCAACAGGCAAAGAGGAGGTAGCTAATGTGCGTTATACAACAGAATAAGGATTTTTTTTTTTTTTAATGTGTCCCCAACTTAATGCTTTTGTTCCTTACTACATTGTGTGAGCACTGAAAAGTTTCTTTTTTGTCAGTGGGAAGTATGATGTATTTGTACTGATCAACACATTTCAATAGCTGAGATTATTTTTATGTTTGTACTTTATTATGCTCATCACAAATAGTGTTCAGTAACTGCTGGGATTTATGCAACCATTTGATTCTTTCGGCTTTTCCCGGTTAGGGGTCACCACAGCAGATAACCTATCCGCTTATGCTTGGCAGTAGAGTTTTACGGTGTCGAGTTACCAGCCCAGCGCCCAACCTTCCATAGAAGACACACACACACACACACACACACACACACGCAATCCACCTACAGCATGTCTTTGGGATGTGGGATGAAACCTGAGCACCCGGAGGAAACCCACACGACCACAGGGAGGACATGCACACTCCACACAGAAGGCACCCCAGCCAAGGATTGAACTGCAGAACCTCTTGCTGTGAGGCAGCAACGCTAACTGCTGCACCACCGTGGCCACCCTATGCAACCATTGGATTCTAGTGTTTATAAAGTTTATAAAATGGCTAAGATTGGGTTTGGGGTGACTGCAGATTACAGAGTCATTAGCTTATTATAGGACCTTAAAGCTACTGGTATGGTGTTGCATATCATTAATTAAAATAGTGAAGAGATGTGAGCAAACTGTGGCTCTTTGGGGTATTGCTATGTTAGACGTGTATTTGTGTGACCATGCCACTGGGATATCTATTCAGGAAGTTTTTGAACTACTGTAGAGGTACTTTACAGCTGCCAACCATATAGGAGCCCACTGGAGATTGCGACTAAAAAAGTGCTTTTGAAAAATTCTAAGAAAAGGGTTAGCATGGTAAAACCCCTGTCACCAGAGGCAATAGGATTTCTTCTACAGTTGTCTAGTTACTATGGCCAGGGCAAAAACTGTTGTGTAGGGGCAAGTTGGATCTATTTATTTACACAGCTGTAGATACACAACTTTTTCTAGAATTTGAATGTAAGCTAAGGGAGCTTGCAATGAGTTTTATAAAGGAAAATTGAACACTGTCTATAGAAGAGGACATGCATTTTTTTTATTTTATGTAGTACTTAGTTTTTCAAGCCTTTGGTAGTTATTAGTACAAAAGTGAATTGTAGAGTTTTATCGATGTGGGCGAGTTTCAAAGGGTTTGTAATATAGCCCAGTCTGAATACTTAATGGATTTGAAATGGTTTATGAAGGTATTAGTAGTATCTTGATGTGATGGAAAGTTTAGTGGGTTACTTTTGGTCAAGTTATATTTACCCAGAATTTTATTTACACTGTTCCAGAATGCACGCATACATATATGTGCATATAAAAAAGAAAACATTTTTATTAAATTATCACATGACGTAGGCAATCTTACATTTATATAAATGAAAGCAAAGCATACTGACAATTCCAGTTGCAAACATTATACATTACAAACCATGTCGACAATTGTAGTTGTAAACATTATACATCACTTATAAATTTATCTAGTCAAACATTAAATAGCTCATTCAAATCATGCCTTCTTTTAAACCCCGCTCCTCCTCTGCATGTATTGTTCCCACAATTCCCTTTATGTAATTTGCTTCTACCCTTTTCTAAAGATCCCAATTCCAGTTGTTTCATCTCCATTACTATATCTGCTACTTCCAGTAAAGTTGATTTAGACTTATTTCCATTTTCTAGCAATTGCTTTTTTGGCAGCCATCATAATTAGACTCAGCAAGGCTTTACTATATCTAGGCAATTCTGATTCTGTACCACAGCTCAAACAAATAATTTCCTTAGTTGCACCAATTTTCTCACCCAGTATCTCTGGCAAAGCAGTCTGTAGGGAATCTTTAAAGTCTGCCAGCTCATTATACTCCCAGATGATATGCTCACAGTTAAACTCTTTCTTCCCCATTACACCTCCAACATTTGCTGTCCACTTGAGGAAAAATTCTCTGGAGTCTATTTGGAGTATAAAAATACACTTCAAGCAAAGATCCTAAATCTTCTAGACTTTGTTGCATATTTGGGAGACATGTATATATCGACCCATTGTTTGTGTACTGTTTACCCAGTCTCTCTTCCTAATCCTTTCTAAACCTCCTCTGATCAATTCTTAGTTATCATGCAATGTTTTATACGTCCATTAATTGTTCCTTTTTCTAATGACAGCTTCTGTTCTAGATTCTACTAAAAGGTCTACCAGCACTGGTCTTTTGTTTGGGACACCCCTATTTCTTTTTCTTTACCTACAATCTGATATTAATCCTTGATAGTGAAGGCAAGCTGTAACCTGCAGTTCAAATAAATTCTTGGCGTCTTCCCATTCTATTACCTTTCCCCACACCCTTATTTGCTCCCAGTACCTTGGTTCCTTTGGCAGTCTTCTACAATAAATTTCAGTCCCCTCTTACCTACTGTCTGTATCCTTAACTGGTAGTCATCCATATCGGCAGAATGTTCTTTCTCCATTCCCGTGTTGGCTTAGTTCATAGATTACTTTCTGCTACTTTATGAATGTAATATTCTGTATGATTATTCTTATAGATCTGCATCCAGAATCCCAGTCTCTCTTTGTTTCTTGAGCTTCCTGTTTCATCATCATTCCACTTTGAATTCTGGTTTTCTGCAAATACCCCTTCAAATTGTGTAATCCCAATTCACCTTGTTCTAGTAGAAGAATCATCTTATCTCACTTGACTCTTGCCATCTTCCCCTCCCAGATAAAATCCTTCAGCTCTACATTAACTGTTATCTACAACTTCTCCTCTGGTTGATGCCTGACCAGTGTACAAAACTAAAGGGACTAAACATTTTAACTGCTTGTATCTTGGTACTGGTATCTGTATAAAAGAGCTTCCATTTTCTCAGTTTTTATATTATTCTTTGTTTAGTCTCTTCCCACATATCCTCTGCCACACCAGAATCACTTAATTCATACTCTTAAACACTTCATTTTAACATGCCCCCATAAAAATGGATATTGCTGAACCAATTTGTGTGTGGGTACATAATTTACTGCTATTGCCTTTGTTGTAGCTTCATTAATAGTGTATCCCAAAAACATCTGAAACTGTCTAAAATGTTCCACAAACATTATGTTCCTTTCTGGTTTTGTCAGATATAAAATAAGATCTGCAAATAGAGCCAGCTTTTGAATACCATACCAATTATATCCTTGAATTTCTGAGTCCCTTATTTTCTCTGCCAATGGCTCTAAATACAATGCAGACAAAGGGGAGAGAGGACACCCCTGCCTGGATCCTTTGCTCAATTAGAAATTATCAGAGGGGACCCCACCCACTTTAATTTTAGCCTCCAATCCCTCATATAATCTTCCTAATCAACCTTATAATTTTATCTGGGAATCTAAATGCTTCCATTGTCCTGTTCATAAAGTCCCAGCTTACTCTGTCAAATGCTTTCTGTGCATCAAGACCCACCAACAGTGGCATTTTCTTACATTCTACTTCACTCTGGATCATCAGTGTTCTGTTAATGTTGTTAAATGTATGCCTCCTTTCCACAAAACCACACTGATCCATATCTATCAATTTTGGCATCCACTTTTGCCATTCTTTTAGCCATTATAGACATACACTTTATAATCATGGTTTAGTATTGAAATCGACATGTTTGAAGCTAGATCTGATGGATCTTTACCCTCTTTAGGTGTTACAGCTACCATAGCTTTCTTCCAGGATGTCAGTACTTTTGTTTTAGTACTTAGACTTCCCAGTTAGGGGTCATCACAGCAGAACGCTGGCCTGCTAATGATTGGCAGTGGATTTTTACAGTGCCGTGTTGCCAGCCAGACGTCCAACCTTCTAAGAAGGCACACCCAGTCACACACGCACCTACCTGCATGTCTTTCAAATGTCACTCGACTGCGGGGAGGACATGCAGACTCCACACAGAAGGCACTCCAGCAGAGAATCGAACAGGAGAACCTCTTGCTATGAGGCAACAATGCTAACTGCTGCACCACTGCAACTTTCTAAGATGTCAGTACTTAAAATAGTGTTAAGCAAAACCTTCCAGATCTTTAAATCACTTCCTTCCTCCTAGCTTCCAAACACCCACAGAAATACCATCTATTCCTGGGACTTTCTTGTGGATTAGTTATAGACCATCATTTGTATCTCATCTCCTCCTAACCTGTTAGCAATCGAGTTTCATCTACCTCTAACCTTGACATTTAATTCTTCCATAAACATTTCCATTTGTAACTTTTCTGGATTTTTCTAATTCTCTACTTTGTATTTCTTAGAATTTCTAAAATATTTCTAATACTTCTACAGGATCTCTTATCGGCTCCCTAAGCTTGGCAATAGCCCTTTCTACTTTGTCACAAGAGTCATTGTGCTAAAAGTTTTTGTGCTCTAGTTATCAAAAAAACAGTTGCTTAACAGCAATCTTTACAAACGAATACATATTGTAAAAATAATTCCTTTTCTGTTTAGCATTCTGCAGTTGCTCCTCCTCTTGTTCTATGGGATTCCCCCTATTTTGCAATACTAACATTTGTCAGTCCATCTAAATTCTAGTTACTACTTAACTGCATCTCCCTTTGTTTTACTTCTACCATATTTTTAAACTCCGCTAATTTTATTCAACTCCCTAGGTATATGCTAAGAAATTTCTATCTTCTCTAATACTGCCTGAATAGTTTCCACTACCCATTCCTTAAATTCCTCTGGATTTCAGACAGGTGGGAAACCATCAGCGTCTCATTTTTATTTCATTATCCTGTTTTTAGTTAACATTGGCGCATGATCTGAAATACTTACTGGGTGCATATCAATAACTTCAATTAAATGCACATGTTCCTGTAAAATGTAAATTCTGTCTAGCCCAGTTTTTGTATATTGGTGAATATGCAAATTCACTCTCACCTAGTACTGAATTCCCATCTTCCATGCCAAATATTTTCATAAATTTTTTGAAAAATCTGTCCTCCTTTGTTATATTTTCCCTTCTGGGTCGTCCAGATGCATCTTTACTGTTGCAGATCAAATTCCAGTTCAAACTTACAAGGTAATATGCGTTGCTGAAAGCTCATATCCCCCAGAATTTTATTAAAGCTCCATTATACCAGTTTTATGAGGAATATAAACGCATGCCAATGTAATCCTCCACTGCCAGTAGCCCCTTAGTACTACAAATCTACCATTATCTTTTTAACTTCTACCACTATTGGAGCTCCTCTTGTAATTAATACAAGTACTGCTCTTTTCCTTTGCCCCAGGTATTTTGCTGAATAACCATCCTAAAAACCTATCAAATTCACATGTTCAGTTCTTTCCAAGTATGCATCTTGTAGTGTAGCTTAGCACTCTTTTTGTATTTATCTGCAAGACCACTGTAAAAAGACATTACAGAAAGCGTCATATTCTTAAAAAAATATTCTCACCTTTTATGTAGAACAGTCTTTTTGTTAAATGTTCAGTTTCAGGTTTTGCTGCAGGTTAATCTTTTATGCAGTTGTTTCTTGTCACCTCCATTAGATCCTCCATCACATATTACAAAACTTTGTTTTATTGAAAGCCCTAAATAAAAACACATCACAATACTTCCTAAAACAATGTAAATCTTCAAATACTGAAGTTCCTAACTGCTGGTCCTATTGTTTGCATTTTTCCAAACCTGACAACCACATACACAGACTTGAGATGGGTTATCCATGCAAAGATGCATGGTACAGCCTGTGCTTTTGACAAGTGCTGTCTTGGTCTTGTATTTAGGTGTCTCAGTTGGGAAAACACTTGAATGCTTTCAGAAAACATTTTCTCCAAGCCATTTCTCTTTATCAGATTGATTCTCATGTCTGTTGAAGACAGACAAAACTGTCAAGCATATATTTACAAGAAAAAGAGCCTTATAATATTCAATATTCTGTTTCATTTACTTGTTTTATCTTAAAATTTGTTACTAGATTAAGTTAAGGGCCTTAACCCACTCATTCCCCTATGCAAGAATGAAAATAGTATACACTTTTCTTTTATCATGCTCTTTTAACCAGATGTTTTACACTGCAGTGCCTACAATTCTTAAAACTGAACAAGGAGAAATACAAGGGGAAAAACAGGAGCACCTATGTACATTAGTATTCCCATTACAGTTAATGTAACAGAAAACTTTACTTTATAGCATGCAAAAAAAAAGCACACACTATTGTCATTAAGAAAAAGTTATCTTACTTCCAGTTAACTTTCTCCCTACTCTTCCCCTCTCCAGAGTATTTTACCAAACAATGATATGAAGTAGGGCATATGCTTTCGAGTCCCCTACAAGTTTAACAAAGTCCAAAAATGACCAATATTTCCAGATTTTGTCATGTTTCATAAATATAATTATTGCTCTGTAATCCCACATTTGTCAATTTCCAAGTTACTGGTTTTACTCCTGTTCATCTCCATCTCCCATTACTTGTTTTATTCCTTTTCATCTCTATCTTTCCAATCCTGTCTCTATTAGATTTCCAACATACTCTCAATTCTAGTAGAGTCTTGTGTTTTCACTTTTCTCAAGCAATTTCCATTGAAACACTGGCAAATGTTTCACCAACAGTCTCTCTGCGGTCTTTATTACTAAAGCAAGAAACAAAATCTCCATTACACAGTTCACTTTTTGTTGGACAAACTTCTGTCTTTATTCCTTAGCATGTACTTTAACAAAAAATTATTTTGTACCTCTGTGGAAAAATATTTTGAAGATAGCTGGGTAAAGCAGTTTGAATCTCATACATGTGTCTCGACATTCCCTGAATGGGATAAATTTACTCTTCTACCTAGTGTACAATGAGTAGTCATTATCCAAATATACTCTGCCATCTCCCACTTTTAGTACTCTGTTCTTCTGCCACATTTGTCAGAATCAAATCGTTCTGCTGGTAAGATTGCATTGGTACCATTAAAGGTCTAGGTTGCTTTTTCATAGCCAGGTTTGGAGTATACACACAATATGCCCTTTTAATTAACAATTCATGTTGTGGAATACCAGCCCAGGTGCTTATTTGTGCTTTCATAAAATTAATACAGGTCTGTTCTTTCCCCCCTTCTCTGGTACAGCAGAAAATCTCAGGGTTTCCCTTCATACGGTTTTCTAATTCTTTTTTTGAAACATCTGTTCTTGTGCAGTGTCATTCAGCCAGCCTTTTCTTCATTTCGACCTCTTGAGTTTTGCAGTTTTATCACATTACCTGAATATTAAAGCTTCTTCCATTTACCCAGACTTTTATTGTTAGAGTTGATATATTCCATCAGTGTTTTGTTTATTTTAAATCAGCTGTGTGCGCAGTTGCCTTATATTTTTCTCTAGGTTAATGGAAGTATTATAGCTTGCACTGCTTTTTACTGAAAAGCTACAGCACTTTTCCCAGTCGGTGCTTCTTCATCACCTTTTGTATCTGATTTTCCTTCAGGTCTTCTATCTTTTTTCCTGGCATCCAGCCAGTTACTGAAATTCACCCAGAAATTTAGTTTCACTGGCTTTCTCTGCCAAGTTTCTTTTTTCACAACAGGAAAATAAAATTAAGCTGTTACTAAATGTGGTGCCTTCTTGGAAGTCCTCCGTTCTAGAATGTTGCGGGGTTATGTAGACGCTCCTTTTGCAGATATAATTTTCCTTGGCTGCTCTAATTTTTTTACAGTTGTTCTTCCAATGCCTGTAGTTTATTGCTGTGTATTATCCAAGGATTTATACCATTCCCAGGCTTTAGCTCTACTTTTCGTAAGTGACCTAGTTGACTGGGTGATCCGGGATACAGATGCATTTCTGCTTATCCTGAAGGAGGCATATTTACAGAGATTAACAAAGTCCTGTTTGGTGTCAGTGTTATCTATGGTATCTGTATTTTTGAAGAAGGATCAGTTAATAATCATTTCCTCTAGGGGTATGCTCAGGATGATGTTCAGATCAGAAGTGCTAGTAATCTGTGGTTTTGTAGATTTCTCTCCCCAAATGTGAAAAAGGGGATCAGTCACTAATTTAATAATATTCCATAAATTATTCAGTCCCCCCCCCCCCCACAAGAGCCAATCAAGGTTACTAGTGGTGTCTTTTGCTTTCTGACAATGGTTTGGGAGATATCTAGCATCTTAAATTTGCCTGCCCAGTTAGCTTGAAATTAGTGTGGAAAAGTTTTATACCATGGCTTGGTTAAGAAAATGCCACCTACACAGATTAACTTATTTTTCTCAATATTAGTTATTAGGAGGGAATCTATGTAATTTGTTTGACAGAATTGAGACTTGAGGAAATTTAGGATTTGACAAGTAATGTTACTTCCCCACTCCTTTTAGTTTTGCGGCCTTTTCTGGAAATGTAATAGCCATATAACCTGAAAGGGGGTGATTTAGAATCAGAAATATTTGGTTTTAATCATGTCTCAGAAATGGCTATATATGCTCCTGGAATGCATGTCTGAGGCAGCTTATGAATGAGTATTTTGTTGTGTTAAGTTAATGAAACTATGCAATAAGAGGTGAAGCTTTCAGTGGGAGGGTGTGTGTGCTAGGGGACAGTCTGACAACTTTAAATATAGTGAGTAAGTTGGCTTGGGAACGGAATGAGCAAATTGGGCAACATCTCCCATGCCAGCAAAAGTCAGCCTGCACAAGAGTAGCACTGAATCCATTTGCACAGAAGTGCTACAAGTAGACGAAATGATGAAACCATTTAAAAAGTTAAAGTGTGACTGTGTAGTTTTTACTTTTAGTAACTAGGGCACTTCAAATTAAATACAAGCACACTGAACTTGGCTATACACGTACAGCACATGGAATATGTACGTATACACACATGTATATAGGTTTACTGTGAAAATTTCAAATCAACTTGGGTCGAACGTGTAAAACGTCGACCCTAAATATCAAATTAGAAATCCCAAATAGTAAACTAAAACGAAAATTAATACATAGTTCGATGGATTCAACATAGCAGAAGGTGATGTCAGTCGCCTCCTGCTATGCATAGTAACATACCGTTGAACTCTGCACTCAATGGGTACATTAATTCTAACTTTTCAGGGGGGCTTCTCCCCCCCCCTGCACCCCCACCACCTGCATATTAAATATACCAACTCCAAGATCACACTACAGTGAGGAAATGGGCTAATTGTGTTCCTCACTGCAGCCCGACCTCCGTTCGCAGTGTGGGTACATCAATTATTAAATGGTAGAGTGCACCATGCGATTCGACCAAACATAGTAGACGTACTGGGGATCGATGTGCCTCTTGCAAACTGCGATTTCGACCACTCGAAATACTGCCATTCAGGCAAGTCATGATAAACCACATATATAGTGTGTATATACAAACATACACACAGATAATTTGCATCAAAGTATTGTAACTGGAAACCTTTAATCATTTCCAAATGCAGTCCTTTATAACAAACATCCATATTTGCCAGATTAAAAACAAAGGTTTTAAATGTTTAAATATTTACTGTGGTTTGCTTACTCAATATTTTCCAAGTGTGTGGCAGTACCTGTGTTTGCACCTTGTTATGCAATGCTGTTACTATTTCCCTGCAGCATAAGCTAGACTGTTAAGAAATAGGTTAGTCTACTTTTCCTTACAGGATATATTTACCTGTTCAGATTCATTAAGATGCTACTAGTACCTGCTTAAGTGACGTGTTGAATTTTGAGTAGACATTAAAGGAGTATGTAACTGAATGTTGCAGTGAAGCAGTTAACACTTGTGATTTCACATAACCCCTGCTATAATGGCAAAGACTCTCCAGTTTACTAGTGTGCTACAGCAAACCCGTGGCTGAATGAGGGGGTTGAATAGTTACACAACATAGAAATTAAATTTGCTTGAGAAGTAACAGCAGAGTTCCTGCGTATTCCTGGGTATCTTGCAAACAGTCATCTTTGCAGCAGAACACCCTATAATCCTTTAAAGAGTATACTTGTCAGTGTTTTCACAGTATAATTTCTGAAGTCCTGGTACAGATACACAACTAAAATAAGTCAGCGACCTGGCATCTACAAGCTGATATTAATTGCCAAGCATGCAAAGTGAAACTGTCAGCATGAGAGATAGAGCTGGAGTTGAGCAATGTTTGCAGAAAAGTTATGAAAAATATTTCCCTGTGGAGTTCTTAAATCTGTAAATCTAGTTCAGGGCTGTATGTGTGAAGGTTTTGGATCGTGCTTTGTGCCAGACCCAAAATTATCTTACCATTACATGGTTTGAGTCTTGTAGGATAAGAGGTTTCCCTCTAAAGTGTCGTTAAATTTGCAGTACAATTAAACATACACTAATCTGGATTGATAGTCCAGATGTTTGCAGTGGGATATTAGCTTTAGAATCTTCACTGTACCTTTTCCAACAGTTGCAGAGTAACCAGAACCAATACTGTACTCTCCTGTTGGACAAGCTAGATAAATAAGCTCTGTGAGAATGTTGCAGTCTCCAAAATTAAACTGTCCTTATTAGTAGCTCCACTTGTTTAAGTTCCTGATGTCTACCTGCAGGAGAATTTTTGCTGTACTTGAAGATGCAAAAAACCTGCTACAATGTCAACTGAATTACCAAGTGGTTCCTTTCCTGTGTCTGAGGCAAGTCCAACATCACTAGACAGAGGTCCGTGTCAGATTCACAAATTCAGGTTTGAAAAGCAAAAAAACATGATTTTTTTTTTACATAATTTCACTTGATGGTAGATAATGTTTCTCAAAAAGAATTGTAGGTCTGCAAGTACTTCAGCTAGAAAATGTGTATGCAAATCACTGTTTATGTTATGAGAATGGTATGAAAGTCTTACTGGTTTGGAAAAAACTAGTGATATGCAATACTAACTATGACCATAAGGGAACAGTCAAAAAATACTGCTACCCCTCCTTCATATTTGGATGGTATAAAACATTCCAACTTACTATATCACAACAAATTGACTTCTGAAGAATACTTGGCTTCAGATGTTACTAGCATATTCTAGAACTTTTAAGTTTGCCACTGTTTTTATTCAAGCTTGAGTTTTATGAATGTTCATAGAAATAATCTCCAAGTAAAGTCCATACAAGATTTTGAGTCCATAATGCCTTTGCTACACTTTACCGCCCCCTCCCCCCAAAAAAAAGTAAATCCACAAATTTTGTTCAACAAAATGTTGCAACTCTGGCACAATCTATCTGGTATAAAATTCATGTGATCACACTTTCTCTTCCCAGTACACTGATATCTCTTAATCCTCTTGAAACAAATACTGAAGCCAGTTAATATATTTGGCAAACTGGTATCCACTTTTTTTCCACATGGGATAGGGGTGTCACTTCAACAGTGACAATCTAGAGCCAAGGTTTACACCACTGGGTAGCTAGCCCTGCCACAGCAGCTCATCCGCACAACACTCACATGCACACTCAAACCTAGGGCCAATTTAGAATGTTCAAGCCACCTATTGCAAGTCTTTAGAATGTGGGAAGAAACCCACGCAAACACAGGGAGGACAAGCAGACACTGCACAGAAGGCACCCCAGCTGAGAATCAAACCACAGAACCTCTTGCAGTGAGGTGACAACAGTACCTGCCACATCACTGTGCTACCCTATAAATATAGATATAGATACATGTCCAGTTTTGATGCAATAGTAACCAGTATGTCAAACAGCAACTTAGAAAACTCGTTAGGGAGCTTAACCTTTTGATGTTATTTCTTAGCAGTCCCAATATGTGGTAAGAGTTCACTGCTAAAGGTGTTCCTTTTCATTTCTTTCCAATAAACCTCAAGTGCTTTAGGCTGCTTCCTTTCTGGTTCCACTGTAGAGTATCTTAGGCAACATGAACACTTAGATGCAACTTTTTTACCTCTATTGAATATTGTATTACTTATTATGCTTCATTCAATTCTGCTATTTTACAAATCAGTCCCATAGTGTATACAGTTTCAAGAGGTGGAACATTTCTAATATTTCTTACCAACCTGAAATTTAGCATTGTCTACGTACAAACTTCAGTAAATCAAATGCAGAAGTATTGATGCTGCTATGAAACGGATGCACCATCTGCACTGATAAGTTCTATTTTTTGCTTGAAACAGTAAACCCAATTTAAGTTTTTGGCTGTTATATTTACTCAAAATTCTTCCATCTACGTATGAACAGAGATTTACTTGTTGGAAAACTGTTTGGATGATAGCTTTGATGGGATGACAAATATACTGAGCAAGTCTTTTTTTGTTATCACAAAAAGCCTTCATTTTATTAGGCTACAGCTCAAATGAATTAACAGACCTTCTATAATCAAGGTCTTCGCTGTACTTTGCTGATATGCCAAGTTATTCCATATTCCAACTCTAGCAGTATTAGGCATGTAAAAACATTAGTTGCAACTTCTTCCAATTGCTTCTATCTGGGCACTGGAACTGCAGTTTTCTGGCTAAATCAGTCATCTTAAATATGGTACCTAGTAATTCTAGAAAATTCAAGTTCTCAATTTGCTGTTGAAAATTTGGCTGAAGTTTGATACAACTCAATAGGGATTATTGAAAAAACTATGGAAAACAATTCATTTTTTTATGATCAAGCCCAGTGAAATCAGAGGAAAAATTAAAAATACAGAAAAAGAGGGTGTACCACAGCACACAGTGTCAAAAAATAAATGACACCTCTATATTCTTTTAGGTTCATAGAGAAGTACTAGGCTAGCTTACCTTGGAGGCCATTTTCAGCCTAGCCAACTTCCCTTATTGTGCTCTTAACCTATCCTAGTTGGTTATGGATTGGTCTTACCCATCCCATGGTTAATTATACATTACTCCTAATGAGAATAACTGGGATCATACCACAGGTAAATTGAGGGGATCCATGCACGGATAAAAAAATTAGGAGTGGCTTCTGTCCATTAGTACAGGGAGCAGTCCTAGGGAAAATGTTCTGTTCCCCGCCCATAGATCTAAGTTGTGATTGCATATGGACAAAGGCATTTTGTTTTGTGAGTGGGAACCTGTTCCACAACAGCAATATCCCTCGGAGATATACCTGTTCCTTCAAACTGTTCTGTTGATGTTGCAGAAGAGATTTAGATTCATACACAGTATTTCTGATGACATTTGACTCACTGATGGGTTTACTGCACAAAAGTGAGTCAAATGTCATCAGTAATAGGTCAGAGAATACCTTGTATGCCAGACATAGATCACATCTTACCAGTCTGTAGGATACAGAGTATAGTGACAGAGCTTTGAGTATGTAGGACCTGTTGTTTAGGCCTTGTATTCTTCTAGTTAGGTTATCTCCGTGGATGTTCCACACGTTATATATGTCTGGACAGATACATGCCAAAGGGAAAATTAGATTCAATGACCAACAGGTACTGAGTAAAGGACAATGACATTCCTACATCTAGATAAAATATCTTCGTTTATAACCTGTGCAATATAAAAGGACTTTTACAGTTTTAAAACAGGCCATAAAAAAAGTGGTGATACACCAATGTCTGCTTTTATATATGAATCACATTACTTAGATACTCCAAAGGATATTTACAATGCCTTAAGTTGGCTGATAACTTCAAAAGGTACTTCTTCCTTTAGGACAAAATTTTTACATGTATGAAGTACTTGAAACAAGGAAAATCTGTTGGTACTAAAGGCATTACAAGCCCCCCCCCAAAAAAAAGAACCTTGGCTGCAGACTATTGCTGCTGTTGAGATATCCTAATCCCATGGGGAAAAAGGGATTACGGATTGACAGACTTGATCTAGCCAATTATATTTTCTCCATCTGCATATGTGCGTGTGTATCTCAGGTATGTAGGTGATGGAAAGGTATCCGACTCAAAATAGTTGCCCCAGGTCTATTAGGAAAAAAAAAGCAGGCTGGATGACAAATTATCACTCAGGGGGAACAGGTTCCTGTGTAGATGTTATCTAGTCAGACATCCCAAAACAATTTGACTTGCTTGCCCGTCAAATTCATATTTAGGAATTCTATCCAGATACGGATAGTTTTCATTACAAAACGGGGTGACAGGTTTGATGGATACACTCATACTGTAAGCCTTTATTCATTAAAAAAAGAATCATTATACTAATAGCTCAATCAAATTAACAGATAGCATTCTATAATTATGTACAATTTTTTTTTAACCAATTTCTATATGAGGAGAGATCTGTGGCAGCACACAGGGCATTGTCAGACTCCACTCTGATGGACCTCCTGCATATCTACAAAACAAACAGCACCAGAATTACCCATTTTGAAGACTTAAACCTTCCCTGGGATATAAACAGGTCCTGCTGGAGAGATAGGTATGTATCCTAGAAACTACCCGCATCTATGGCACAAGCTCCCCATCCATGTGAAGCAGAGTTCCTCCCTAACCCAATTGGATGGGAAACCAGAAATTCATCCCTGGTTTGGCACCCATGTCTCTAATGGACACACGTAACTTGTAAATGGCTCATCTCCCTAACCCCTGCTTACACTTATAAAGGGTATCGGAATTTGTCAGAGATTTGGGATGCACGGCTAGGCTTTAAAAGGCCTTGTGGTCATTTAGCTTAGTAAACACCTATGAACCTATGAGTACCTCTATGGAAATATTAAGACAACAAAATAGAGAAAATGAAGGCAAGCAAACTATTGCAGCCAGTAAAAATATACATTCTCCTACATCATTCAAATTAGTGAGAAATGGAGTCCCAACCAAACTATGTCTTCTGACTTTTCCAGTTCATATTAAAGCTAAACTGCATTGTACAGAAACTATGACTTTCCATTTTTCTGAAAATTAATAAATAAAAATAATTGACCGTGTAGCAATGAAAAACCACAAGATTTTCATGAACTGCACTTGTCACATGTATTGTTTCTTAAATATACTACTTAAACTATCAGCTTGGAGTGCTCTGCGTCTAAATTTTGTTTTAATTTTGCATAGGTGCATTAAAAAAAACTATAATGAAATAATGGTAATGACTAGAAATTACATTTGCAAAAAACACATGCGTAATTCATGAAAATACCCCCCCCCCCCCGAAAAGAGCCATTCTTTGCAAAAAAAATCTGGATGCCATCTATATATGGGCTAAGGTTTGTACGAGGAGATTAACTTCTTCCATAAAACAGATATACATTTAGACTCAAAGGACTGCAGGATACCATAATGTAGGTCTGCACCATACCTCCTCAACCTCCTAGAGTAAGAAATATGGACAAAGCCATAAAACAGTGGTACAAATGGGGACAATTTTGAAATATTACTCTTACAAACTTAGAAAGTTGATAGAACAGGTTTTGCATTAGCAAGAATTTTCTGAAGGGTATGAAGTCAAATTCAAATGTCTGTCATTTTCCAATTTCAGTCTTTAATGATTTGCCACTAATCTGCCAGAAAGCCACAATTTTATGAAAAATGGACCAAAAATATAAGGCAAAAATATTTACAGTTGAGAGGTATGGTCTGCACACTCTGGATCCTACTGATAACTAAATTTAATTATGCTAGCTGAAAAGAAATGAAAGATTGGATCAATACTTAGGCTTTTCAGTTTTAGACACAGATATTCTTATTCCCTTTTTTAAAATAGCTCTTCCCTCCTCAACCTTAGAAATTATGAAACCTGAATGTCCAATGATCCTTTAAACACTTCAAAGCTTAGCTTCCTTCTCATGCTACATAAAAAAGTTCTGTTCTCTCCAATATAGGATTACTTTAAATTTTTCAAGCCAAGCTACTAGACAGACAAGGTTTGAAGAGTTTCCACTACACAGCACTGTGTGACACTGCACAGTGTTCTTGTTCCTTTTCTTCCATTGCTGTTCAACTCCATGGACTCGGAGGCTATCAGTCCAACCACTTGGCAGGAAGGTTCAATTTTTCAAGCAAAGCTGGGAGGCATACCTCAAATTTTCCAGATTCTGTGGGATGCCCTAATTTGCTCTCAAACTTCTGTTTAGTACCTCCTAAAATTGGAAATTATTTTGAGAAGTTCTAAGTAGATATGGATACTTTATTTTTTTGTTGACCAGGTTAGTCCTACCAGGCTTGTAGCCTCTTCAGGAGAGAGCCAAGGTGGTAGCACTTCCTGTTTCCATTCTGAGGGCAAAGGCTGCTTGAAGAAATGGATAGGAGAGTGCAATGCAATGAGATATGGAAGTGTGAATGACTGACAGTGATGGTACAATAAGTATCACGATGGATGGAAGCAAAGAGGAAGAATTACCATGCAAGGAATGGAATGAAGCAGTTGTGAATTGGATAAGGCAGTAGAGCCTTATCAAGAGATGAATCATGGAAAAGGATGGATGATTTTTCAGCTTATGCACAGAGGAGATATTTCAGCAAAATCGCTTCAAGGAAGAGGTAGCAACACAAGATTGTGTTGCAACAACCCTCCAGTTGGGAGGGTTGCAGGATGTTTAAAAGAAATGATCAACCAGTGCAAATTACAGAGTGAAGTGGCGGCTTCATGGGGTGAAATTACGGAGAAGATGCAAGAGGAGGAGGATGTTTCTGAGGGCATGGTAAAGAAATCATAAGCACAGAAGGTGAAAGAACAGTCAAAGTGAAGAAGAAATTTGTTATAAGGTTTTGTAAAAAAGAGGAAGGACTTGAAAGGTATGAAGTATGGGACACTAATTGCACCACTGTGTTTCACCCAAGGAGGTAAGAGACGTTATTCTTAAGAAACATACTGTGACATATTCTTTGAAATAGGACAGTATATGGAGATTTTTTTAGAAGAGCATGAACAAAAAAAGAACTAATTCTTTGTGTATGTGGTGCAAGAATTTCATGGAGAAACCAAAAGAAGTCTTGATACAATTTAGAACAGAAGTAAAAAAAATAGAACTGAAAGAATATTTAAAGTATAGTTAAAGAGATTATGGACACAAAAATATATGATGACTGAGGTTTATGGACTGGGGGCTGGGAATGTTACAGGAAAAGAATGTACACAGGATCCTATATATGACAGATAAAAACAAAAGACAAGTTAGTACACAGGATAGACACAAGGATATAATAGAGGGAAAAGGGGAGGGGAAGAAGAGGTACTTGATAAGAGTGAAGAGGAATAGGTCAACTGGCAAGTAGTCAGGGAAAAAAGAAGTTACGTCTTACTATAATGTTCCACCTGTGTTGCAGATCTTTATTCATTACTGACAGGACTTCGGTTCAGTCCTCTGAACCGACATGGCCGTTTCCAAGCTAGCCCCAGCCAAAAACTTTCAGCTAAGACCTACCCATAATGCCCCTCTCAGTCTCTTCAATTGAGCTTGCCCACCACTATATTATAGAGATAGTAAGATACAGTAGGAGGCTCTGTCTGAACAAATACCTTAACCAGGAGTTCAAGTCCATCAGGAGGAAGGAAGGCAGGAAGTAATGAATGAATAAAGATCTACAACACAGATGGAAAATTATGGTCAAGACATCTGATGTTGTAAATCTTTGTTCTGTCAGTAAGAAATAGAGTCCCCAGCTACTACAGCCCTGGGTGGCCCTAAGGAAGGATATTCCTGAGCACCATAGAACCAAAAGAAGTTAGTCCCCTGGAGGCCAAATCCAGTTTGTAATGAGTGATAAAGGTATGAGGTCTTGCCAAGTGGCTGCTGCACAGATATCCATAGAGGCTCTGGAATGAAAAGCCACAGAAGTAGCTATTGATATAGTAGAATGAGCCTTTATTCTGCAAGGTAAAGACAGCTTTTTCTGATGCTAGATGAAGGTGATGATGTTTCTAAGCCAGGAGGATAGTTACTTTGCGGGACCCAGTTTGGGTAAACTAGTCTCTAAAGACCACAAACAATTGATCCGTTTTCCTGAAAGATTTAGTCCTGTCCAGATAAAAACGAAGCTGCCTATGAACATAAAGGGTGTGCAAAAGATACTCCCCTCTGTTTGAATGCTGAAGAAAACTGGCAGATCAACAGATTGGTTAATTGAAAATCCAGACGTGACCCTGTACAAGAATGAAGAGACAGTATGAAGGGACACTTTCCCTGTGGAAGCTCAAGTAAGGTCTCTTACACTGTAGGCCTGCAACTCACTCTTCTCGCTGAGGTAAGTGCTACTAGAAGTAGAGTCTTCCATGATAAAATTTTTATATCACATGAATCAGAAGGCATGAAAGGGGGGCTTGCTAATGACTGAAGTACCAAAGTCAAGTCCCAAGGTTATATGTGGGGCTTGACAGGAGGTTTAACATGCAATACTCCTTTCAAAAAGGAGTTGCACAGATGGTGTGACATAATAGAAGAATTATCAAATCCATTATGAAAATTTGTGATGGCTGCTAAATGCACAGTAATTGTTGATGCTGAGGCTCCTGCATGTAGAAGAGTGTTCAGGTACTGTAGGATCGTTTGAATAGGCATAGAGAAAGGGTCATGTTCTGATCTTTGGCCCAAGTAGAGAACCTAGTCCATTTACTAAAATAAATTTTTCTGGTGGAAGGTTTGTTTGAAGCCAGAAGAAACTCACAGATGGGAGATAAGATATCAGGCAGCCTGGCAATCATCAGAAGTGGAGGAACCAAGCTGTGAGCTTGAGGCTGTGGAGATTGGGGTGAATCAATCCCAGAGGGCAAGACAGCAAACCTTGAGATTGATCCAGGATCCACGGGCTGCGAATCAGATGAGGCCATAGGAAAGGAAGCCAGACTAGACGGGGCCAATAAGGGGCAATTAGGATCACTTTGCTTCCCAACCTTTGAGCTTTCTGGAGGAATTTCAGGATGAGGGGAAGCGGGGGAAAGGCATACAGTAGACCCAGGGGCCAATCATGCGTTAGAGCATTCCTCGGTGATCTCCCTGGGGGGAATCAGGGTAAAGTAGCTTCTGCATTTGTTGTTTAGAGGGGGAAGCAAACAGATCGCAGCAAGGCCTGCCCCAGTGGCACAAGATCCGATCCGCTATTAGAGGATTGAGGGACCACTTGTGAGACATCAGGAAGTTCTTGTTCAGATTGTCTGCAATAAGGAACTCCTGGGAATGTGCGTTGCTATAAGAAAACGGTTGGAAGCCATCGCCCAGTGCCAAATCCTCATGGCTTCCCGACAAAGGGGGCAAGACCTGGTTCCGCCTTGTTTGTTTATATACCAGATGACTGACATGTGGTCAGATTGAATTGCAATGGTCCCAGAAGGGAGAGATGTATGGAATGCTTACAACGCTAAGAACTGCCCTCAGTTCCAGGACATTTATGTGCAAATTGGCCTCGATGGGTGACCAGGTGCCTTGGACAGTCTTTACCTGGAAATGTCCCCCCACCTTAACAGGGAAGCTTCTGTTGTCACCATGGCCCTGGGCTGGGGGAAACAGAACGGTCGACACCAAAAAGATTAGATTCTGGCTTCATCCACCATAGCATTTCTTTCTTGCAAAGGTTTGTAAGGAGTATTATGTGGTTGAGAGGGTGGGTTAAGATCAACCATTGTGAAGAAAGGAGCCACTGTAATATTCTCCTGTGCAACTTTGCCAGTGGTACTAGGGCAATGGCAGCTGCCACACAGCCTAAGAGATGTAGTACAAGGCATGCTGGTACAAAGGTCTGTGGAAGGAGGGCTTGGATCTGGTGCCTTATTTTCGAAAGCCTGTGAGGAGGGAAGGAAGCTTGACCGGACGTTGTGTCGAAGACCTCTCCAATGAATTAGTGTTTTTGTTGGGAACATATGAGATTTGTCCTTGTTGATAGTAATTCCAAAGCAGAGAGTGAGGCCTTGAGTGTAAGAGGCTGCGGGTTAGAAGATTCCTGGCCGAGGCGGTAAGCAGCCAATCATTTAGATACGGAAACACCTGGAATCCTTGTAGTCAAAGATGAGCTACTACAACTGCCATATATTTGAACACTTGGGGGGGGGGGCTGTCGAGACAGAATGGCGGTACCCTGAACTGGTAGTGATTCCAGCCGGAAGTGGAGAAATCTCCAGGAGTGCTGATCCAACTTTATGTGGTAATATGCATACTGGAGATCTACAGCGCACATCCAGTTTGTCCTTCCCTAGAAAGGGGAGAATGGACCGCACCATGACCATCCGGAATTTTTGAGGCTTTATAAATTTGTTCAATAGGCCGAGATCCAGAATTGGGCTCCAGTCCCCTGTCTTTTTTGGCACTAAAAATAACCCAGAGTAAAATCCAGATCCGCTCTGGTCTGGTGGGACTGGTTGGATGACTCTTAGCAGCTTTTCTATTTCTAAGGCTGCTACCCTACCTCCAACTGGGTGGCACATTGGGGATTCGTTTGACGGGTCTGGGAGTTAAATCGAATGGGATATGGTAGCCTCTGGATATTTTTCTCTGCACCCAAACATTGGTAGTAATAAGTTGCCAGACTGGTAGGTGCAGGGAATAACGACCCCTGACTGCTTCCAGAGGAGAGCAATCTGGCCGCTGCTCAGGAGCGCTGGTCGGGTCGGCCAGAGGAATCTCTAGCTCCCTGGTTATGCGGACCCCCTCTACCCCAAAAGGGGAGTTTTCCAGATGAGTTGCCCCCTCTGCCCCAGGGGGATTGCTCACCAAGAGTGTCATGAAAAGATTCCTAGGACTTTAACTACAGTTTCCCTCCCCTCTGGTTCCTGGAGTAGGACCTCTGGGAGGGGGGGGTGGAAAAATGTATGCCCACAGCAGACCAGGTCCGTCGTTCTTACTTCCCGAGTGTCTCGTACTTTGGGACCAAAAAGTGCAGATTCGTCGAAAGGCATGTTGACGAAGGAAGATTTAAAGGGGTCTGCGAAATCATACAAATGTATCCAAGCATGATGTCTCATGCCAATACCTGATGCCGCAGCTCAAGCTGCCCACTCAGTGGTGGGAGATAAATGCATTGAGGAGTTACAGAGATAGATTCTAGGGTAGCTAGTTGCGATGAGACAGTGTCATGCACCTCACCAGGCAGCACCCCCACCAAAGAGGTGACATTTCAGAAATTAGGTCTCTTTGGAGGCAAGTGAAGTGTGCCAGATAGTTCAGCCAACGAATGGCAACTGTCACTGAAGCATAGGTCCACTTCCCCAGTCTGTCCATGGCCAGAGACTCCCTGTTCAGAGGATGGACAGTAGAACTATCGTCTGCCAGTTCCCTCTTAGTGGCCACCGCCACAACCATGGAATAAACAGCTGTTTGGACCAGTTGGGCCGGTCTTTGGGGGGGTGGATAAAGTTTTGTCTGGCCTCCGGGGGACAGGTTCTACTTGTCTGGGGCCTAGGTGGGGTCACCCAGGAAGTAGATGGCCGGGCACGGAAGGCCTGCAAGAACAGATTCCTCTGAAGGGTTAGAGGACTTCCAGTCTCCCCTCTGCTTGAGGATTTTGAGAACATCTCCAAATGAGACGTCATCTGGGGGAGATCGTGGGGACCCTTCTCCCTCATTGTAAGCTGCGTCGTCAGTGATAGATTCCTCAGGGGAATCAAGGTGCTTCCTCTTGCACAGTTTCTTCCGGGGTGGCTCCCCAGCGGGATCTTCCGAGGACTCCTCCTGAGAAAGGTTACCCTTCAAAGGGAGGTCTTGCGGCTGCCATGCCCAGGATCATGAAGTAGAGGGTTGGGACAGCTGCATGCTATTGGGGGTTTCTGGTGTCAATGCCATTGGTGCCGACTGCAAGCCTCTAGAGGCAAGGACCCTCTCCATCACCTGGAAAGGAGGCCCACCAGAGGAAGGAGGGGAGCCCAGAACCGAGAGGGACAACCTCAGAACCGGGGTCACACCCCGCCCCGAGGAGCCTGCCTCCAGGTGAGGAGCTCTGAGATGACTGGAAGCTGTTGAAGTGGTGGACAGACAGCGCCAGTGAAAAAATAGCCGCTGGACTAGGTACCAGGGTGCCGGCAGCCCAAACACTGCTCAAAGTGTACTGGCTCCAACGGAGCCGATGCCGCAAGGGAGGTCAGTGCAGACAGGGGAAACTCTGCAGTAGGAGCAGAGACAGAATGCACCGAGGTGGTCATCGGTACAGAGATCTCTGGGGCCTGGGTAGAGGCTGGAGGATAAACAGGCGAGTATGCTGTGAAGGGTTCTGTACCAAGGGGAATGGAAGGTCTAGCTGGGTTGGGCAATCACTAGCTGCCAGAAGCTGGTCCACAACCCGCACTACATCTAATTCAGAAAGGCTCCTGTTGGATCTATAGAAGGCTGCTGAAGGAGAGTCAGGTCTTTCAAGAAAAGGGCTAAACTGGTGCCCTGAAAAAAGGTCGTAAGTTGGGGAGTATCTGGTTCTTGGGAGATGCTGAATCTTAGGAATCGAGGCGGAGTCTGTGGAGCCGAATAAGCCATCGACACTGTAGCCAGGGATGGTGCCGAAGCAGGTATGGTCATCAAAGCCTGAGTCAGGACCAAGGCCGGCAACGAAGACTATGTTGCCGAAGCTGCAACCGAAATAGGGGTCAGAGACGGCATGGAAGGAGAAGACCGGGCCTGGTACCGAAGTAGTCTTTGCAGAGGGCACCAGAGAAGCTCAGTCCCGACCTTGTTCCGTAATGGTCAGGAATGTAGGAACAGAGCGACTCAGTTTCTCCTTGTTTCTTGATTTTAGGAGGTGGTGAGATCTCCGACCCAAAGCCTGTGAAAAAGGCGTTTTTGACTAAACCTTTAAAGATAAGCTTGTTTTTGCGCTCTGCTAAAGTGCGCTTACTAAAACTAGAGCAGATGTCACAAGAAGCATTTATATGGTTCACGCCCAAACAATAAACACACAGAGCGTGACCATCAGAGTTTGGTAACTTTCACCCACACTTGCCACACTGTTTAAACCCCAAAATAACTTTGTCTGATATATCGTACTGACAAAACTACCCAGGAGGAAACAAGTGAAAGAGAAAAAGGAATTTATTTTTTTTTTTTGAGAAAGAAAGGGGGAAAGTAGAGAGTATGATGGTAAAGTACCACAAGAGGTAAAAAGAGGGCCTACCAAAGGTAGGAGAGAGGGACAGTACCAATGATGGTAAAAGGTTAACTATCAAAGGTAGAGGGTAAGAAACAGAAGGTTACAGGCAAGAGGAGAAAATAGCAAGACTGACTAGAAAGAACATTTTGAGAGAAAACTACACAAGATACACAAATTTTCCACTTAGCTTTGAGAGAGATAGGCACGTCTCATGAGGAACACTGCAAACGAGACCTGAAGAGACTGAGGGGGGCATTATGGGTAGTTCTTAGCGAAGTTTTTGGCTGGCGTGAGCATCCTATCAGTAATGAATGAATAAAGATTTACAACACCAGATGAAAAATTTTATAGGAAAAATGGTGAAAGAGGGAAAAGTTTAAAACTGTAGTTGTGAAAGAAAACAAAGGTAAAGGATAAAAGGGATAATTTCATTTTAAAGGCTGAAGATCTTGACTTTAAATGTTAAGTGTGAAAAATATTAAAATATTAGATATTTTAGAATGTGTGCTTCACTTGATACTCACAATTATGTTACAATATACTAGAATCTTGACAGAAGAAGAAAGGTTACAATAAAGTATTATGGGGTGGAAACGTATGGAATATGCTCAGGAATAGGTATATTATGTCAAGAAAACATTAAAATCTTAGCTTTTACAATAGCAGAATTGGTAAAAATAACGGTAATAGACTTAAAATGGAAAACAAATGTTTACAGAATTATTGCAATATATGCATACATTAGAAAAAGAATGTTTAAAATGTTTTAAATTTAGCTGTTGATATGAATACAGTATTAGTGGGGGATTTTAATTGCAATTTAAGAATAGGAAAGAAAAAACACGTGTTAAAATTATACACGAGGTAATGAAAAGTGGAAAGCTATACATATGGGATAGTAAACGCTGGACTTGAAGTGAAATTAAAACTGAAATTGATTTTTTAGTATCTGACAGTTTAAAAGTTTTGCAAAAGGGGATAAAAAAAGGATAGGCTTTTCAGATCATGTAGCTATATGGATAGAGATACACGTAAAAGGATATGCAAGAATAGGTAAAGGTGACAAGAGGCTTAATGCAAAAGACTAAGGAAAGATTAGTCAACTATGGATGGATCATATAGGTACTAGAATGTTTTATGAGAATTGGACAAGCTGGTGGATGAGTTTCAAGGAAAAGTATAAGTATTTTTGGTGTGTCAAGATGGAGAGGAGAGAGAAAATACAAATAGTTGAGTCAAGAAGTGCTTAAAGAAATATTGAGGGTAAGTTTTTTTTTAATTGAGGAAAATAAGGAAATATGATAAATCAAGAGAAGATTATGAGATTGTTATATAAACAAAGATTTTTTTTACAAAGAAAAGAGGAGGTGGCACCTTACTTGAATAAATTAGTAGAAGAGAGTAAAATAAGGGAATTAAGTAATGGAGAAAAATAATTATACAAGACTGAATACGTGAGGTGATTAAAAAGTATCTAGAGCATGCTTTTGTAAAGAAAGTGGCAAAAGTGACAGAAATGGATAGTTAAAAAATTAAGTGAAGATGAGAATTTGGAGAATATAAATGTGAAAGAGCCAAGTGAAATATTTTAAAGATCATAATTAAATCTACAGGAATGGACGGTACCAAATACATGTACAATGATATGGAAAATTGGAAAAGATTAAGTTATATGAATGACTATAGACAAGTACCAACACAATTTTTTTGGGAAACTGAATGCAAACACTGTTGAAAAAAAAACAGGAAAGAATGGTATTTGAATATTATGAAAGAACATTATTTTTCATTGGAAACATTTAGGAGACTAAGAAAAAGAATGCTATTAAAATGAGATTTATGTGGTGTAAGAAAATACACGAACGTAAAGATTTTTTGTGGAAATCAATAGATAAACTACCCGTTAAAGCAAACATGCCTTATAAAGGAAAGCAAGAAAGGGTATGTATGTATTCATTGTGGGGAACTTGAAAAAGAGCTTTTGAAATGTTCTAGAGTATAGAAGTTATGGGAAGAAATATGTAAAACAAAATGTCGAAAGGTTCTGAAAAGGATGAAAACAAACAAACATGTTTGAATATGGATACTATGGTAAAAACACAGACAGCTAGACAATTCAATGGCTGGTTAGGGGTTGGCATATTGGCTAAGGTATTTACCTTACAGATAAAAAGTAAAGGGTTTGATTCTCACCAAAGGAAAACTGGCTATGCTTAAAATGGTCCACAAGGACAGCTAGCCTAGTACTTAACAATGAACCTGTGGCAATTGTGTCTCAAAACTGACAGCTAAAGTACATGTGTAATGGAGGTTTCCAAAACTGACAAATTATAGTCATGACAGTCCATGTTAAGGTCAAGGGATAGTTTGCCAGTGATTGAAAGAAATATGGCTGCAGCATGTCACATATTAAAAAGGCACATGAGCCACTGGCATGCATTGGTTAAAAAAATATGCTATATAGTAATGGGTGACCGTGATGATTTATGTGGAACAAAATCATGATAGTTTTGAAAGTTTAGGGAAATAATTAATTAGTCACGGTCATCTGATTTTCAGTTTAGCAATGGTATTCTTCATCAGTGCTTTAAGCTGGTTATGATATTGTTGCAAGTGATATTAATCCCTCGGACACTGAATGGATTGACACCAATAGCAACTCAATCTCCTAAGTAAGATTATTGAAGGCAGTCTTGCATCACAATATGATCAAGCAGTCAATGAGGCCACTAGGCTGTGCAATATTATGGATGTTAGATACGTAAAAGATTTGAGGTAAATGGGTGATCACAACTGGATTGTATATGTGATGGCTGCTGAAATTAATAAGCCTGATCACAAGGTTATTTCCTACAGGACGTACTATGGTGTTGTTACATAGCAATTGAGGATAAAATAAGGCAATGGAGGTAGACTAATAATGGATAACATAACAGTTAAATAAATTGGTGATTTTGAGAGTTTAATTTTTTAATCCAAAAATATGTACCTACAAGTACATTCTGGAACAGGTAAAGTAAAATTGTTCATGAATGGGGGGAAGAAAGGGCTAAGAGAGCAAACAGGTTTATGGAAAACTGTATAAACACAACAAAACATTATAAATCTAGATAAGTATTTAGAAAACTAAGATAACTAGAAAGTAATATGAAATAGAAAAAAAAATTCCACCAATACTAGCAAAGCTTTGTTTAATGATTTTAGAAGCTACAAGGAAAATGGAGTTTCTGAATATTTTTTGAAAATGGATGGATGTATCTTTACTAATCCTGCAGAATTAGCAAATGTGTTTGCAAAATAGTCTTTGGATAGTAATTCATTTAAGGCCACTGGTAGTGGGGGAGTCAGTGAAATGTACACTATTGATGCTTTGGTTTGCTATTAGTGTGGAACTATTAGAAAATTCTCAGTGTGCAAACAAGATCATTTCTGCTGCTGGGTCTATTTCAATTTTAAACCATGATTATAAAGTGTTTAGGTCTATGCAAGCTAAAAGAATGGCAAAGGTATTGCCAGACTTGATAGATGTGGATCAATGTGGTTTTCTGGAGGGGAGAAACATTTGACATTAATGATGAAACAGAGGGAAACAGAATGTAAGAAAATACCACTGCTGTCGATGGGTCTTGATGCAGTGACATTAGACAGAGCAAGCTGGGATTTTGAGTTGTGCAACTGATGCATTTGTATTCCCTGACACAAGGTTAATTAGAAGGGTATATGAAAAAAAAATGGAGGCAAGAATTAAAGTGGGAGATTTAGTCTCGGATGAGCTGTGTTTGAAGAAAGTAACTAAACGGGGTCCTCTTTCCACTTTATTTGCTTTATATTTAGAGCCATTAGTAAAGAAAATAAGGGACTCAGAAAAGCATGGATATAATTGGTATGGTAATCGAGGAAAGTTGGCTTTATTTGCAGATGATACACTTTCAGCTCTTTTCAGAATATAAATTGAATGAAGATGAAACAAAGGCTAAAGCTGTAAATTATGTACCCACATACAAATTAGTTCAGCAATACCCATATTTACGAGGACACTAAGATGAAGTATTTAGGCACAAGGACTTAAAAAGCTTCTGTTATGGCAGACAAAGTTGTAGGGGAGGAGACCTAATACCAAAATAGAGAAAATGGAAGTGCTTATTTATGAACATGGATAGTAAGATACAAGCAGTGAAAATGTTTTTAGTACCTTTAATTTCATATACTGGTCAGGAATACTTTCAGAGGATACATTGTGGACAAAAATTAATAGAGTCGAGCTTTTTCTAGGACGGGGAAGAGGGTAAGTTAAGTGAGACAAATATAGCCATCCCATTGAAGGGGGTAAATTAGGATTACCAGATTTGAAGAGATTTTTTTTTATAGCTACACAGTTAAGGCTCATATAACACAAGCAGGTTCTAAAAATGGAAAGGGATATTATGATTAAGCTGGGGAGGAGGGGGGAGTTAAGAAATGGAGATCCTTGAGGAGAATAAGAGTGTAGATCATTATATTCATAAAGTAGCAGAAAATATTTTACAAAACTAAGCAACACAATGATGGAGAAAGGAGATTTGCCAATACAGATGACTGCAAGTAGTGGTACAGAAAACAGACAAGAGGGAGCCGCAACTTACTGGAGAAAACTGGCAACGGAATCAAGATACTGAGAGCAAATAACTACAATGGGAGAAGCCCAAGGACAGGTTTGGACTGCAGGCTAGAGCCTGCTTTCCCTGCTAGGGATTGGTAAGAGTATAAAGAGTATAAACAAAGAAAAGATTACAAACTTAGTGAAAGACCTGCTATGGTGGGGGGATTAGTCAAATCTAGAACAAATTCTAGATTATAATAATTAGGGCATATAATATATTGCATAACTATAAGAATCAGAGGATGGTAGTAAAGATTGAGGGGAGAAACTGGAAAGGCAATTTACAAGAGAACAATGGGAGGACACATGTATGGCTGCCAGGTGTGTAACAAAGTGCAGAAGATTTAGGATCTTTGCTTGGAAGTGTTTGCATAGGTATTTTTAAACCCCAAGCAGATTTCATAATTTTTCCTCAGGTAGATAACAAATGTTGGAGTTGTGATGAACTGGAAGAGGGAACTTTTAAAAATGGAAAAAGCAAATTACATGGGAATAAATTGAAACTGTGGAAGAATACATGCACAGTAATGTTCAGGAGGAGGAAGAATGAGGTCTAAAGGCATAAATTCAACAATGTATGCAATGGACTGAATTACAAAAAAGTAGATCTATGATGTATGGAAATGAAAAATGTTAACATGATTTGTTTTCTTTTCCATTAACATATGTCTGCCTATGTCAACTGATAACTGAATGAAGGTGTTTAAAAAATTAAGCTGCTGGGCCTGACGCGTTGAACATTTTCTTTTCAACATTAATAACCGTCTAGT
Source organism: Protopterus annectens (assembly GCF_019279795.1). NCBI lineage: Eukaryota > Metazoa > Chordata > Ceratodontiformes > Protopteridae > Protopterus > Protopterus annectens. The sequence goes on from NC_056739.1 coordinate 434,124,026, forward strand.
AGACTACCAGTTTTGTTACAGGTTGATCAACATGTGTGCACGTACTCTTGAGCTGTAAAGCTGTTGTAATACCATTTCATAATGAATGCCAAATCAACCTACTGGTATGGGGCACAAAACATTCTGCAACCATTATTCATCCAAAATATTCCTTTCCCAACTAAATGAGAAAAGCATGCCAATTTCAGCATCACTGCCATGGAGCTCAGTGTTTCTGGCAATTCCACTAAAGGACAGAGCAGGAAAATGAGGTTAAAAATCTTAATCCTATCCCTGTAGAGCCCACTATGGCTATCCAGTATGAGGCCAGTATCACCAATTTACAGGTTTCTCAAGTAAGAGAAAAAGGTGGCTCAAAGTTGGGCTACCAAACAAACCAGACATTATGTAAAGTTTGATGCTTACAGTTTAGTACGTAGCACGAATCACAGCACACTAGAGAATACTCATGTAGTAAATTAAGAGGTGCAGAAACTGAAATCACAAGTGATTCAAATTTCCCCACTCTAGGTGCACTTGTGGTTAGATCATAAATTGGAAAGTTGACTACTGGAGAAACTATGAATGAATGTTTTATTATTGTGCTGATGTGAGAAAAGGAAGGTTCTCAACCATCTGATGGGTTTTCAAAGGAATTTGGAGATCTGCATGTAGTATACTTGTAGGACACATTTTCTTTAATAGAATTACGCAAGGATTCTTGTGACTCTTGTTTTCAGAGGTTATTTGGGAACATACGTTCTCCATCATGTCACTCAATGTTCTTTTAGAAGGCCATTTACTCCACTAAACTTGTTTCAAAGAAGACACTGCACTTGGAAAGATGCACCAAAGTTAACTTGCCTTGAGAGCATTTACCAACTCCTGTGATCAGTAGCAATGGCCAAGTTAACAAATATTATCCCAGAATGAACTTTTACATTTCCTTTGCTGAAAAGACCAAAATTCTAAGGGCATACTCAGGAGTCTTAATGTATTTTTATTTCCACCACAGCTGTTTTCCACCAGCTGTATCCAGGATTCCCTTCTCAATCACCACTTTATCTTCACAGAAACATATCGGGCATGCACATTGTAGTGGGGCACTGTTCCCAGAAGTGGAAAAATCCCTAATGAAAGCAACAGATGAGGGCATTGTGGTACTATGCCATCCTGACAGCTACAGGGGGATTTTTTGAATACCGTACCCACTGTCCTATCCAGCAACCAATTTGCATTATATAAAGAATTGAGTCTAGAGTAACACCATTTGTCTCCAATACCTGCTAGCCCTTGGACTTGGCAAGTGTTATTTTACCAATTTTTTTGGTTTCTGTAATTTCTGCAATTTCTCTGGCATCATGTAAAATAATTGAACCCAAGTTGCCTGGGTTATATTCAGGGCTCAATCCCAATCACATCACAAAGGTGACTTTTTTGCATCACGACAATTTTTTTGATCTGAACAGTACTTGTGTCTGGACCATAAATATATATTATTTCTTTAAACAAACTTTTTTCCTGAATGTTAGAGGTGGAATGCAGGAGCTAAGGTTTTACTGGCAAGACTCTTTTTGGTTTTCTAATAGTGTGTATTCTGTTTAATTTATACATCTTAAAATAAAGCTTTTGTCAATGGCTTTTGCAGTTCTTGAAGCTGCTTTTACAGTGCTTGTGTATTTTGTATGCATTTCTCTGCTCTGTGTAATATGGAGAACCAGTGTTTGCCTTTGCAATGAGTCTTCTCCTGTGTTAATCCTTCAGAGCAAAGATAATGCCATTTCTTTAGGATTTTATACAAGATTCAAATTAACACCTGCCTACTCAGTACTGGCATTTAATGTCAGTGCAGAGCATTGTGCTGCATTTCCTTAGGACCAGAAATACATGTACATTCTCAGTCATCTACTGGAAAAGCCATAAAATGATCAGCCATTAACAATCAGTAGCTGGGTTGAGCAGGACCTGAAAGCTGCACAGATGAGCCGACAGCAAAACCCATAATGATCTCATCTGAAAAACAGCACTAGAGAATTACAATTTTTCTGGTCTGAATCCCTTCCCAAATAAAAAAAAAACATGGAGGCAAGCAGCTCTACCAGCCTGTGATTGACAATTCAAATTTAATTACTTACTTAACACAAGAGACAGATCTCCAGTTTCATTTTTAGTTCATAGGTTAGTACTATGCTAACTGCCCTTGTAGGCCATTTTAAGCCTAACCAATTACCCAATATGAGAATCAAACCCTGCACATAGTGTCTGTAAGGTAAACACCTTAACCACTATGCCAAACTAAACCCCTGCCACAGGAGATTAGTTCAAACTATTGGTTTTACCATGAAACCCAAAAAGAAACAAAACAAATTCTATGAAAAATGGGGAAAAATAAGTAGGCAGTGGAGATCTGAGTATGCAAGTGCCATTCTGTCAGCTATGGATATAATGCCTTTGGGAGTAGCCAGGCATATACCATACATTAAGAGGTCCCCCCCCCCCTGCAAACTTGTGGCAGAAGTGTGTAGCTCACAACCCATCCTAGTAGAAGATTGCTGGAATAGAGGCTCTGGGAGAGGCTTTTCTATTGTTAGATTGTGTTAGAACAGTTTAAATTAGTTTGTATTCAAGCACACTGTTTGCATGTAGCTGTGCACTGCACAATGGGAGTTAGTGGTGCGCTGTATAGAAGCAAACGCCTAGAATCATTTTTTTCCCTGAACACCATTCAGTGAAACCCTCTCAGACTTCCCAACTGCTCTTTGGGCAACTCTGTTGCGCACTGCAGGCCACTCCTCTAAGCACTGTCAAGTGTTGCCCCACTTTCTTCACTAATCCTGTATAGTATCCTTGTTAAGCCCAGAGGAATAGCTGATCTTGCCCTCCCAAAAAACAGGAATTACCTGCTATGGACAGTCAGTTTCCTAACATTTCTCCAGCCAGCCTGATTGACACGGGACTCTTGTGGAAATGTAGCAATTGCCTCATGTATATTGACAACCACCTGCTCCAAAAGCAAAGTATGTGAGAGATGTTACTATACAATTTATTTATTGGATGAAACTTGAATCAGTCCTATCTCATAACAATAAATAAGACCTCAAAAAAGGTAGTCATCTCCCACACCTCTCTTCTTACACAAGATAAAGTAAGAACACAAACTCACATAAGTGGATGTACTCAACAAGAGCTTAGCAATAGACCAGAGATCTCCCAAATGCAGGCAACCCTCACATACTAGTACACAAACCGAATAATAATACACATAACATGCATAAAAGTGCCACAGCAATCAAGCTCCTAAGGCAAGACACTTCAAAACAAATTTCTTAGTCATAAGCGACTCAATAGTGAAAGAGACATTCCTCTCACCAGGCGGGATAAGAGAATGTCGTGGTCCGCTGCCAAGTCATGCACACACTAAGTCAATTACAGTTATGACTGTCATAGTACATGGACTGAATGACTTGAAACGTACCTCTCTGGACTACACGAAGAGAGGCATGATAGATCTCTCAGACTGTGTGCCAGGTAGGTATGTCCCTAGCCTTAAGCAGCATTCTTCCTTCCCCTAGGATGGTGCCACAATATAGACCAAAAAAAATGAATGATTTTAACAACTGGCTTAGCTACTGGTGTCATTCCAAGGGAATTCAGTATATGTCAGCTTGGGAAGACATGGTCAACAGACCTCAACACTTCACCAGTCTCCTCAAGGGCTTTATGATATTGGCAAAGACGCTTCCCTCCTCCATACAGGCTATGTCAAAACAAAAAACTTTCGATGTAGAAAAATACTCTAGAGACAAACTCAAGGTAATGTTACTTAATGTTAAGAGCCTAAACAGTAAGCTGCACTACCTGGAAGCACTCCTCACCTTGGTAAGATGCTAACAGCTGTGACTTGGTTCAAGGCTATAGAAAATACCCCGGCCATGCAGGTTACAATGCCTTCCACATGTTCAGACCCAAAACAAGACTGAAATAACCAAAAAGGTGGAGGTGTATCCATTTTCATTAAATCCAAATACACCTTGCGGCTGGTGAAACAGAAGGACTCTTGAGCTACAGGGTCCAAATAACAGTGAAAACATCCTAACTAGCTATAGACTCCCCACCATGAACCAGGAGAAAAACTGCCTACCTGGACTTGCTTGAAATCACTCCGTAGACAGCCAAACAACTTGGTCATCATAGACTTCACCTACACATCCACTGACTGGGTGACTTACACAGCACAAATACAACTGCACTGAGGTTCCTGGACTAACTCAAATGCACTTGAACAGTTAGTCTGTACCCCAGCAAGAGGCTCAAATGCCCTAGACCTAGTATTTAACATGGGGTGCTACTGCACTACCCCCAGTGTGCTGCACTCCCTAGTTAAGTCAGACCATAAATCTGTCTCATTTTAAGTAAAGGTCAGACCTGACACCCCCAGAGAGCAAAAAAAATTCTCCAAAGCAAACCATTACCTCCTAAGCAATGGTATAACTCCAAAACGAATGCCAAGAGCCAAAACAAGGAAACCCGTTGTAATTCCACTCAGTTTAATAGTTAAAAGCAAGGACCTCCATATACCATTAAAGCTTTTCAATTCAACAAACAAAATCGCATTTTCGTCCTGGTGAATAGGACTTCAGATGAATGCTCCCTAACCAATTAGTGCTTAAATAATTTAGTTAAAATCTACAGACCAATAAAATACACTTGTCAATTTAAATTGCACAAACCACGTAACTAGTAAATTCATTAATATTCATATGTTAATGAATTTTGTTTAAACAATGCAACTCATTGATGTTTTGTTTAAAAACTAATTACAATTCATTCCAAAATGAATATTTAACTTATTGTTCATATTATTTTATTCCAGTTGTTTCATAAACCACTATTATTTTACGTTAGTATTTACATCCAGCAGCAATAGATAAAAATAATTATCCAAAACCTTCTAGTGTACAGAATTTTTACTACATCAAATTTTATTAGCTCTAAGTTTTAGTAATGATGTTATGGAAAGAAAATCATTCATACCTGGTTTCTTTCCTGCTTCTAAGCTGACTTGCCACCACAACTCCTTGCTTTCTAAAACATCTTCCCATGGACCCCCTCTACAATCTAATTTAATTTGTTCTAATACAAAAAATTGGAAACTATATCCATTACAATTCCTGGTATGCTTGTAGAGTGCATTAGTTTCCTTTGCTTTTGCAACATCATACATATGCTTGAGATTAAACTTTCTCAAGCCCCTCTCAGTCTTCCCCACATAAAAAGACTGACATTTTTGACAAATTACCAGATAAACCACTCTATTGGAATTAGTTATAACAACCTTTACTTTTTATCATTCTTTTTCTACTTTCCACATACACCTCACCTTTGTTAATGTGAGGGCATTGCTGGCACCTACCACATTTGAAGGTCCCCATCCTTCTGTTGCTCACTATATTATTCTCCTTTCTTGTTGTTTCCACCATGTTTTTTATACTTTGAGCATTTTTGTATATTACCTTTGGTCTAATTTTTGAGACTTCTTCCATGTCAGTAAATGCAAATTTGTCCCATTCCCTGGGCAATATTTCCTTCATCTTATAGTTAGTGGAGTTGAATTCTACCACTAAACTTTTTTGAAACCCCTCTTCATTATTAATTCCTTCCTTACTCCCTTCATCCATACCAATACTATGTCCTGTTCCTATTATAGGTTTGAATCTACCTGATCTACCTCTTTCAACCTCCTTTCTTATATTTTCTACAAATTCCCTAGGATAACCCCTTTCGGTGAACATAGTCGAGAATGACTAGTAGTGAAAATGATTTTGTGAATGAGTGTAACAACATAGAGAAAATGTTCACCGAAAGGGGTTATCCTAGAATTGTAGAAAATATAAGAAAGGAGGTTGAAAGAAGATCAGATTCAAACCTATAATAGAACAGGACATAGTATTGGTATGGATGAAGGAGTAAGGAAGGAATTAATAATGAAGAGGGGTTTCAAAAAGTTTAGTGGTAGAATTCAACTCCAACTATAAGATGAAGGAAATATTGCCAGGGAATGGGACAAATTTGCATTTACTGACATGAAGAAGTCTCAAAATTAGACCAAAGGTAATATACAAAATGCTCAAAGTATAAAAACATGGTGGAAACAACAAGAAAGGAGAATAATATAGTGAGCAACAGAAGGATGGGGCCTTCAAATGTGGTAGGTGCCAGCCCTCACATTAACAAAGGTGGTATGTGGAAAGTAGAAAAAAGAAAAGTAAAGGTTGTTATAACTAATTCCAATAGAGTGTTTATCTGGTAATTTGTCAAAAATGTCAGTCTTTTGTGGGAAGACTGAGAGGGCTTGAGAAAGCATATGTATGATGTTGCAAAAGCAAAGGAAACTAATGCACTCTACAAGCATACCAGGAATTGTAATGGATATAGTTTCCAATTTTTTGTATTAGAACAAATTAAATTAGATTGTAGAGGGGGTCCATGGGAAGATGTTTTAGAAAGCAAGGAGTTGTGGTGGCAAGTCAGCTTAGAAGCAGGAAAGAAACCAGGTATGAATGATTTTCTTTCCATAACATCATTACTAAAACTTAGAGCTAATAAAATTTGATGTAGTAAAAATTCTGTACACTAGAGGGTGTTGGATAATTATTTTTATCTATTGCTGCTGGATGTAAATACTAACGTAAAATAATAGTGGTTTATGAAACAATTGGAATAAAATAATATGAACAATAAGTTGAATATTCATTTTGGAATGAATTGTAATTAGTTTTTAAACAAAACATCAATGAGTCACGTTGTTTAAACAAAATTCATTAAAAATGGAGAAAAACTAAGGGTAATACTGCTCAATGCCAGAAGTCTAAACCTCAAGATGCACACCCTCGAAGCCCTCCTCAGTATGGAGAACATCGATGTTTGTGCTGTGACTGAAACCTGGTTCAAGGCTCCTGAGAGCACCCCAGCACTATCAGGTTATACCTCATATCATGCGTTCAACTACAAAAGGAGGGGGAGTATCCATATTCATAAAGGATACCCACACCTCCAGGTTAGTGGCAACGCACGAAGCATCGGAGACCATCCAGGTGCAATTAACCATAGGTAAAACTGCCCTACAGTTTGTAACATGCTACAGACTACCTTCTCAAACTCAGGAAACCCACACAGCCTTCCTGAAGACACTGGAGAGTATAAATGTCTCTCCAAACACCATCATATTGGGTGACTTCAACTACCCAAACATAGACTGGGAACATTACTCAAGCCCCAACACCCTAGCCCAAAGGTTCCTTGAGTTCATAAACTCAAATGCTATGGAACAACTAGTCACCATTCCCACAAGAGGAGAAAATATACTAGACCTGATCATCACAAACATGGGGACAAAATGCTCCACACGGAAGTATATCCTCATTGGTGAGATCAGACCATAAATTAATCTCACTGGAGATCCACATCCCGCCCCCACCCCAGCAAAAGACCACAGTGAAGAACTTCTCAAAGCAAACTTCACACTTCTTAAGACTGGAGTGGTATCCTTCAAGGCCCCGAGCCAGTGGAAACCACAACCCACGCTGCTGAAACCCTTACAAATGCCTTCTCTGAGCACCTCCAGGAATGTATGGATCAAGCAATCCCTAATAAAATCAAGACCTTTTCCACCAAAGGCAGGCGCCGGTCTGGTGGACTCCAGCCATAAACAAACTCTACAACAAGAGGAGAAAGCTACTACATGACAGAGCAAAATCCCTAAATGGGAAGGCATCTCTGATCAATACTAGCAAAAACTACGATCACTAATAAAATCATCCAAGGCCAACTTTGAGAGAAAAAAGCTAATGACACAAGACAATCATAAAGCCTTCTTTAGCTATGTTAGAAACCTGGTGGAAACTCCCAGATATGCTCAGAATTAGTCCAAAATGATAAAAAATCACTGAACCCACAGACATTGCCAACATACTGGCAGACAGGTTCAGTGAAAATTTCTCCCTCCCTCCCCAAAGGAGAAATATCTATCCCACCAGAGTCTAGCCTCCCAAACATCTCAGATGCCCAGGTGAGAGCTGCTCTCTCTAAAGCAAAACACAGCATCAATGGGACGGACGGTGTCCCCGGCTGTGTGCTACATGAACTCAATGGAGGAACTAAACCCACACATAAGGCTGCTGTTTAATCTTAGCCTTACTACAGGATCGTGCCCAAAGAATGGCGTCACGGCAACTGTGGTCCCACTCCACAAAGGCGGTGCTTCTCACGGACCCTGGAAATTACAGCCCCATAAGCTTGACGAGCCTTGTCTGCAAAGCTATGGAGAGGATCATAATGGAACTCATAAA